>NW_022196905.1:214942670-215000353 GCF_008632895.1 Mastomys coucha
AGGAGGAGGAGGAAGAATGCCAGACTTCATTTCAGAAATCCTAAATTCTGGCTTTTTGTCCTAGATTTCCATGAATGAGGTACTTTTGAATAAATCAATTGACTCTTTAAAACTCAACTTTTTTTCCCATATTTGTTTCAAAGAAAAATTACACAAATCCACATGAAGCACATTTGAAGGCGCTATGCTCCATGTGGAACCACACTTTGGTCCTTGGTAAACTCAGGATGTTCTGACTACCAATATCCAACAGTTGCAGATGCTCATATTCTATGTATAGAATGTGCAATATTGGCATGTAACCTGGGAGCATAGCCCAGTAATTTAAAATCATTATATATGTATATGTATATGTTATGTATATGTATAGTACTTGTGTATATGTTGTTCTTATGCATGAAAACATCTAGTATAGTGTACTTTTGGGGAAATAATGACAATAAAACTCCACATGTTCAGTATAGGTACACCATTTTAAACATTATCCATCCTCTATTTGTTGAATTCATGGACACAGAGTTCATGTGCATGAAAGGCTAGATATATCTTTTTACATGAGTACCCAAGGAAATAAAACCCACTAGCTGATCTGACTATTCCTGCTACCACTTGTTTTTTATATAGTGAAGGAGAATGGAACTGTATACCACATGTATAGATAACCAACTCAAAATTCGGGGCTTGAATGGGTCTTTTTATTTTGATAGAAACAAAAAATAATAATTTTCCTGATTTTTGAAGTGGTATTCACAGAGCCAGTATCTTCAATATTCCTTTAAGGATGAGACAACTCTTAGCAAAGAGATGTTGCTCAGGAAGAATCACTGCCTGCATTTCCATCAGATAGGCCTAAGTGTGTCCTGGAAGGCCTTTTCCTGGCTTCTGCTGTGTGCGTTGTTGAAGCTCAGTCTAGGATCACTAGTGACCAGATTTGATTGGGAAAGATGTCGTAACCAGGAGACCACTGTGCAATCCACTCCATTCTAAGGACATTAACGCCATACCCAGGTACATTTTTATGCCCGTTGAGCCTTTGGAAAGAATGATTGCGTGCCTCTGCCCTCTATTTGTCAGAAGAAGACTGTTGCCAGGCAAATGAATTAAGTATATCAAGATAAAAACCTCTGAGCTGGGCTTTTCCAGAGTGCATTTGCATCATCAAAAGGATTGTCTGATGAGGGTGGGCTGGCACCCTATTTTGCAAGGCAGCTATGTCTCTAGAGAGCTGGAATCCAGTCAACCAGAAAGACAGACAGAAAGCAGCATCTAGGTATTAATAGATAAACCTGTGTCACAGATCTCAAGACTCTATAGGGTCACCTGCCATGTGGTCCAAAAGACTCTGGTCTCCATTGGGTTACCTGGCTCGAACAACAAACTGTTCCCTTCCTAGCACAAACCTCCCCAGACCCATCCGGAGACACCCTCCTCCTGCAACACTTAATGGCCAATCAGACAGACTTGCACATTTTCCAACTGTGTTCGTGGATGGCAACCCAACAAATGGTCCCACCAGACTGTTTAAGTGAACTGTCATCCCTGTCACATAGCTCAGAAGGGGAACCTCTCCCTGCTTGAATGGAGATACATGGGTGTTCCAAGTTTTGGCACAAGGTCTCATGAAATGAGGCCAAGTTTCTCACTTTGACTTTGTGTGTTCTATTTGGGTACCCTCCTCTGTCGGCCACTTACCCTCCTCCAGTAAAAGACTGTTTAAGAGACCATCTGCCACAAAATGCCCAGACCGAAAGATCAAAATATTTTTGCTACTTTCCCAGCTTGGTGTCAGCAACAAAATATGCAAGGCTTGCAAATTGTCCTTTCCATATTTACGCGCCTTTCAAAGCCAGGTGACATCGACATCCTACTAGGCTCCACTAGTCATCCAGCTCCACGACATTTCATGATGAATTTTTCCTCATCACACAAAAATAGTCTAAATGTGAAGGGGTTTGAGAAGAGGCACAGCTGTGGCCTTGTGTTTTGCCATATTATCTCTGAAAGAGATAAGCTAAATAAATGACAACAAACAATCCTGGCAGGGCTGGCGTACAAGAGGAGCTTGGATGCAGAGGAGATCCAGCAGCTTTCAGAGCCTAACACCTGTTTGGAGATGGCCAGCAAGTCACACACATACCTACACAGCAGGGAAAAAGCCACTCCTGAAAAATGAAGACACACAACAGAGCCTTCCTGCTTTTCTCCATGGTCATTGAAAGCTAAATGATACATTCAAGGTTATTATTGAACACTGAGCCCTGCCTTAAATCATTCCTTCTCGTTCCTGCCTTAAAACCATCAGGGGCCCCAGACATGCTATCCATGGCCTTACAGCAGAGTTACACAGCCCCTTCCCATTCCTGTTGACTTTTATTTTACATATCTGATTCTAGAAAAAGGACTTCCATTTTGTATTGCAGTGTTAGGTAATGAAACAGCAGCAACAGACCCTAATTATACTTCCATGAATTCTCTCACAGTAACATTTAATTTTTTTCCAGGATTTTTGCTTAAGTCATAAGGACAGTACATATGATGGATCTTGAAGAACATTAGTTTTGACAAGGGAAGGACCTAACTAGGAATAATTAAAATTATACTAACTATGTCACATCGGAAACAAACCCCAAGCAATGTTGTGTTAATATCTTCCATTCTGTTTTTAAATTTTTTTCATTTTACTTTTATTTTTTCACTTTACATCCCATGCATTGCTCCTCCTCCTGATTACATCCTCCAACTTCCTTCCCCGCTTCCTTCCTCCCCTTGTTCTGGCTTCAGCTTCTTTATGCAAGGCTTTCACTTCCTTGATGTCCTGGCTACTTTTAGGACAAGCTAGAATTATCTGAAAGGAGGGACACTGGATTGAAAAAAAATGTCTCCATAAGATCCTGGTGTAAGACATTTTCTTAGTCAGGGATCAATGCAGGAGGGCAGCTCTCACTGTGGGTGATGATATTCCTGGGATAGTGGGCCTGGGTTCTATAAGAACCAGGGTAAGCATCAGTCCTCCATGGCCTCTGTATCAGCTTCTGGCTCTAGTTTCTGCCTCTATTTGAGTTCCTGTCCTGACTTCTTTGATGATGCGCAGTGTTATAGAAGTGCTAGGGGAATAAACCCTTTCCTTCCTCCCCAACTTGCTTTAAATCATGGTGTTTCATCTCAGAGTAACCCCAAGATATTTTATATTATTTGAGGCTATTGTCAAAAGTATTGTTTCCATGATCTCCTTACCTGTCCACTTGTCAGTTGTACGTAGGAAAGCTACTGGGTTCTGTGAGTTAATTTAGTATCCGGCTACTTTGCTGAAAGTGTTTATCAGCTATAGGAGTTCCACACTGAAAATTTTCGGGTCACGTATGTACAGTGTATCATCTGCAAATAGAGACTTTGACTTCTTCCTTTCCAATTTGTATCGCCTTAGCTTCCTTCAGTTGCCTTCTTGCTCTAGCTAAGATTTCAAAGTACTCCAGTGAATATTCATGGAAAGAGAAGATAAGAGGTTGTCCTATTCCTAATTTTATTGGAATTGCTTTGAGGTTCTATTCTAGTTGAGGTTGGTTATGAGATCTTTTTTGTTTTTTGTTTTTTTAACTGGGACACTTTTATTGACAGCTTCATTTTGCTAGTGGTTATAGATCTGTTTTAATGATACTCTGTTATGTTTGCAGAAAGGAATCTTGCATGGCTATCCTCTGAGAGGCTTCCCCCAGCAGCTGACTCAGGCAGATGCAAACATCCATAGCCAAACAGTGGATGGAGCTTGGGGACTCTTATGGAGGACTAGGAGGAAGGATTGAGGGCCCGGATGGATACAAGAATTCCACAGGAAGACCAACAAAGTCAACTGACCTGGACCCTTGTGGCTCTCAGATCTGAACCACCAACCAAAGAATGCACACAGGCTGAAGCTAGAAGATATGTAGCAGAGGTGTAGCTTGGTCTTTAGGTGGGTCCTGAATAACTGGAGCAGAGGCTATACCAAACGCTGTTGCCTATATAGGAGATATGTTGTTCTAGCTGGGCTAGCTGCCTTTCCTGGCCTCAGTGAGAGAAGATGTGCCTAGCCTCACAAACACTTGATGTGCCAGGGTGGGGGGATACCCAGGGGGCCCCACCCACTCAGAGGAGAAGTGAGAGGGAATGGAGGGAAAGGATTCTGGGAGGATGGGAGGGAATGGGATGTAAAATGAATAACTAAGAAGTAAAAATTGCTTATCTGTTCTTGATTTGACTTTGATAAGTTGGTGTGTATCAAGGAAATTATCCATTTTCCTTAGATTTCTCTAATTTGGTAGAGCACAGGTTGTTGTTTTGTTTGTTTGTTTGTTTTTTCAAGACAAGGTTTCTATGTGTAGCCCTGGCTGTCCTGGAACTCACTCTGTAGACCAGGCTGGCCACAAACTCAGAAATCTGCCTGCTTCTGCCTCCCAAGTGCTGGGATTAAAGGTGTGCGCCACCACCGCCCGGCTAGAGCACAAGTTTTTAAAGTATGTCTTTATGATGCTCTGAATATCCTAGGTCTCTGTTGTTATGTCTCCCCTTTGATCTGTGATTTTGTTAATTTGAATCTTTGCTCTTCCTTTTAGTTAATTTGGATAATGGTCTGTCAGTCTTACAAACTTTGTTTCGTTGATTCTTTGTATTGTTTTGTTGTTGTTTTTCTGTTTTATTGATTTCAACCCTGACTTTGATAATTTATTGCCCTCTACTTTTAGGTAGGATTTCTTCTATTTTGTTCTATACATTTCAGGTGTGTTGTTAAGTTACTTATTAGAGATCTCTGCAATTTTTTTGTAGGCACTTAGTGCTATCGGCTTGCCATCCAGTGATCTGGGTACATTGTTTATTCAATTTTTTTTTCTATTCTAGGAAGTTTTATATTTCTTTTCTGCTTTGATCCATTTTTCATTCAGTAGTGAGTTGTTCAGTTCCCATGAGTGAAAGTTTTCTGTTGATTCTTTAGTTGTTGATATCCAATTTTAATCCAAGGTGGTCAAACTGGGTGAATGTGTTATTCAATTTTCTTGTGTCTGTTTAGACTTGCTTTGTGTCCAAGTCTGTAGTCATTTTTTGAGAAAGATGCATGAGGTATTGAGAAAATGTATTTTTTTACTTTTAGGTGAAATGTTCTCTAAATATTTTTTGGTCCAGTCAGTTTATATCATCAGTTAGCTACAGACTTTCTGTCCAGTTTTTGTTCTTATGATCTGTCTATTGCCAAGAGTAGGATATTGACATGTTCCACTCTCAGTGTGTGAGGATCAATGTATGATTTAAGCTGTATTATTATTAATTTGTTATGAACTCGGGTGACTTTGTGTTTGGTACATAGATATTACAAATTGCAATGTTCTCTTGGTAGATATTTTCCTTTTATAAGTATGTAGTTCTTTTCCTATCTTTTCTGATTCATTTTAGTTAAATTGTATTAATATTAAAATCATCAGATATTTAATGGCTACACCAGCTTGCTTCTTAGGTCCATTTTACCCTGAGGTGATATCTCCTCTTGATGCTCACGTATGTTTTTTGGGTGCAGTAGAAGGATGGATGGATGTTCAGAGATATTTAATGCGCAGTGTTCATTGATTTCTGTTATTTTGTTGCTGTTATGGGGTGTGTGTGTGTGTGTGTGTGTGTGTGTGTGTGTGTGTGTGTGTTTCCCCTGTGTTTTGATGTATTGGCATAGGATTACTTATTCCTTGTGATGGTATGGTTGACAATTTAGGTTGAAGTTTTCCTTTTAGGATTGGATTCATAGATAGATAATGCTTAAATTTGGTTTTATCATAGAATATTTTGTTTTTCCATCTATGGTGATTGAAATTTCTGCTGCTGTGTTTTAGTAGTATGTAAGGGCTAGCATGTGTGATCTCTTAGTTTGCAGAACACCAGTGAAATCCCTTTGGCTTTTAGAGTCCCATTGAGAAGTCAGGTATTATATTAATAGGTTACCTTTTCATGTTACATGGTCCTTTTGCGTTTTCTGCATGTTTACTGTTGAGGTTACTATGTGCCAAGGGGAGTTTCTTTTCTTGTCCAGTCTATTTGATATTCTTTATGCTTCTTTGTTTTAGGGAAAAAAAAAGCATGAAGATATCTTGATAGGCATTTCCTTGTTTAGGTTAGGGAAATTTTCTTCTACAATTTGTTGAAAATATTTCCTGTCCGTTTAACCCAGGTCCCTTCAGCTTCCTCTGTGCTCTATTCTTATCAGTTTTTGGCTTGGCCTTTATACAGTGTCTCAGATTTCCTGGATCTTTTGTTCCAGGATTTTTCTTTTTTAAAATTTAGCATTTTCTTTGACCATAGCATCCGTGTCCTCTCCTGCGTCTTCAGTCCTTGGGCTTCTCTTTGGATCTCGTATATTCTGTTGGTGAGGCTTGCCTCTGAGGTCCCTGGTTTGGTTCCTAAATTTTCTTTCCAGATTTCCCTCAGTTTGGATTTTCTTTATTAATTTTATTTTCACTTTTAGGTTTAAAACAGATTTATTTCTTCCCTTCCACTGTTTCTTTGTGTTTTTATGAATTTCATTAAAGGGATTTATTCATCTCTGTTTTGAGGACTTCTATCTTATTTATTGAATCTATTTTAATGTCTTTCTCTTATATGTTTCAAGTCTCAGAGTCTACCTTGGTAGGGCATCTAAGCTCTAGCTTAGACATATGTTCTAGCTGTTATTAACTATAGTTTTACTCTGATGTCTATGCATCTTTTTGTTGGGTGGGTATTTTGTTTTTTATTTTCTGTTTCCTCTCTGGTTCTTAGGGAGATGTGGTGGATTTCCGTTGTCTGTCAGGAAATTCTTTTGGGGATCCTGATAGGTGTAGCCACTGGGAGTTCTAGATAAAATGTGTTCCTAGGTATTGGGAACTGGAAATTTGGATGGCCTAGGTATCTAGCCAAAGGCATCCATGGAAGGCAGGAAAGCAGGGTGTTCTTGTAGAGGGACTATTTTCCCTTTTCATGTCTTTGGATTCTGCATATGTATTATTTACATGTGTGGGTGCACACCCGCTAATGGTACATGTGGAGGACAGATAATAATCCATGCAAAGTATGCTTTCTCTTTCCACCTCACGATTCTTCAGGGTCAAACTCAGATCGTCAGACTTGACAAAAAGTGCATCATGTGTTTATTAAAAAGCCTATGATTAGGCAAAAATGGGACATGGGACATCTTGAAGGAGAAAGAGTTCTAGTATAGTGCCGGGGGTAGATTTACCTGGGAAGATGTGAGGAGAGGGACACATGGTACCTGAGCATGGGTAATCAGCCATATGGCAGGATATTGGTTAAAATAACTGGGTTATCTAAGTTAAGATCTAGTCACAGAAGAACCTAGTTATATGGCCAAGGTATTTTTAAATATTTTGAGTCTAAGTCTTATTTCTGAGAACATGGGGCTGAGAGAAAGAACCAGACCTAGTGTCAATGTGTTTTATTTTATCTGTTGTGTCTGCTGGGAATAAGAGCAGAGAATGAGTATAGGCCACAGTAGATAGCCTGCTACAGAGCTGAGGATCAAACTGGGTGAGGGGTGGGGCAAAAGGTGGGGTGGATTTGGAAGAGTGAGTGTAAAGATACAAAGCTGTCCTACTTTCTTTCCTGGCCTACTTGCTTCTCTGTCAGGCTTGACTGATGGGTTTCTAGAGAAATCCCATTGGAGTTGTGGGCTTAGGTAACAAGATGATTGTGAAAGAGAAGATCTGTGTGATCCACTGGAAGTGGTAGCAGTGTAGAATGGAGGCTATATCAGGTTGACTGTTACTGAACTGGAGATGAGATTAGGAGGTTGATGTGGAGGAATTGAGGGAGAAGTGAGATCGGCAGTCAGAGTTCCTGCTTCTATCTCATCTAGTGATGCCTCAACCATCAGACTCTAATCAATTTCCACAGCAAAGACTTCAAAGTGTTGCTGTATATCAAGGCAGTCCATAAAGGGGAACATGATGCAGATTTACCTCTCTGGCTCCCTATACCTCTGAGCACTGTTTACATCCCAGATAGCTTATTGTTCCGTATGATCAGGCCCAGTGGAAGATGCAACCCCTCTCTTATCTAGGTGTTGCAAAGGAGAGGAGGCTGCTTTGACCTGAAGAATGAGAAAACCATGGTTGAAGAAATCTAAGATGACACATGAGACTTGGTCAGCCCCTTCACACTTGTGAAGCATTAGAACAGTCCAAAGAGCCTGGCTATCCCACTGTCCTTCACTGCTTCTCATCCCTCGACAGCTAACCATGGAGAAGATACAGGTTGTTTCCTGAAGAAACCTTCTCTTCCTGAAGAAACACAACCTCGGTGGTATAATGTTAAGACAAAATTAGAGTGCAGATCTAGGAAAATGACTCAATTGTGATGAGCGAAAAAGACATTTAAGATAAAACCTAGTAGGGAGGACATAGAATCAATAGCAACTCAATTCTATGTGTCATGGAACAAATCCAACACATGGTTCATAGCAAAGTCAGGAAACATTGCTTAGGACACATACTGAGTCCCTGCTTTCTGGGACAGAAGAGTTCTACCAAGGAAGGGTCAGGGCAATCTGCACTGGGAGCAAGAAGAAGGCAGTCCTAAAAAGAAACACATTCCAGAGCTTTCTGTAGGCCAGAAAATTCTCTACCATTTAGCTATAACCTCAACACTAGAAGCATGGGGAAATTACTAAATTAAGTGGGATAAGACTTGCAGTGGAGAAGGGAAGCCATGTTCTTTTCGGTCACATTTCAGTTTTAGTTCAGTGAAAGACTTGAAAACTGAAATGCTAAAGGGAAAACCCTTTCTAAGCTTTAAGATTTTACTATGAAACCACTGGCAAATTCTATAGGCAGAATGCTGTACTCTCCCACAGGTTCACGTTAAGGATCCTGGAAAGATGCTTGGATACACGGTTATTTTCTACATTTTTGCTACCGTGTTCCTATGGTGGCTCTCTTACCTGCTTGTCTTCAAAAGACATTTCTTCCTAAACTGAAAACAAAGCAAATGTTAGTAAATTTGTAGAATCTTAACAAAAGAACAGCTTCTGTTCTGAACACCAAAGAAACAGTATTCTTGACTAGTTGATTTAACTATATTTACTGAAGGATTGACACATTCAACCACGGTCTACCAGTGCTGTTGCTTCTAGAAATTCAGTCTATCAAAACATAGTTTCACATATGAATGAAGTAACTCATGCAAGCAATTGATTACAAGTTTTCATGATAACATATTTTCAAAAGAATGCCTAAAATATTCTTTGATCAGACTCCAGCTGAATAGCAGGCCCTAGCAGTAGATTAAGACAGCCACATAAAAGGAATTATCTTACTTACAAGAGTTAAAAGTTGTACCATAAAGTACAAAGCTCAAAATACAGAAAGTTATATATAAAAGCAATTACCTGTGACTAAATGACAAACAAAAATGTTATATGCATATGTTTATGTGCACACAAGCACATTTGCATAAAATAATTCTGGAAAATTCCATAGGAACTAGTGTCTTAGATTAGCAGGAAATCAGATTGAATGACAAAGAAAGACTACTGGGAGGGAGATTCCCCACACTCATATTGTTTTCCTTACATAGTTTTTTAATATCTTTGAACAATATGAACACAATACTAATTCAAATAAAATAAAATGTGGTTCTTTGAGTTATAGACTCACATCTGGAGATTTGGAGCTAGGGACTGCAGATGAGAGAGAATTTGTAGTGTTTGTCTTTCTGGACTTGAGTTGTATTTGAGTTGCCTAGTTCCACCCTCTTATCAGTAAAATAAAAGGGGATCATTAGAGGTGGTGGGCTTGAGAGGGGAATACCAGGATAGAAATTATGTGAAAAGAGCAATGGAGAGGAGACAAGTGGAGAATGTAAGGAGGTCAATATAGGAGATGGGGGAGGAGGGACATATAACATGTTAGGGGAAATATCAAAGAATCTTATTATTTCCATTAAAATTATATCATTAGATATAGTATATAAGTGTGTGTATATACAGACATACAAAAATACAGGCAAACAAAGACACACAAACACATACACACATACACACACACACACAAATCTTAGGTTTATAATACCCCTCCATCAGTCATAGACTTTAAAAAAAAACCCAGTAGCAGGCATGAGAAGCCTCCACTGTAATTATTGGTCCAAGAGACTCCCAAAATGATATAAGATATTACTAATGCCCTTGTTTGCCCTCCAGAGATTAAAGATAAGTCCCTGTTGTTAAGAGCACCACACACTGCAGATATAATACTCAGAAGACCTGAGCTGGATCTAAGCCGAGAGCTTCTTCCCAAGAACTAGCTTTGATAGTATTAGAAGGTGCTATATCAACAGCCAAGCTAGGGAAACAACGAATAGCCGTGCCCAAATGTGACGTAGATAACAATGACTACTATGGTAAGATATCCCTAAAGGTACAATATGTTAACTAACAACTCCAGATGTAAAGCCTGCTCAATAGGAGGGAATCAATGTCTAGTATTAGGAACCTGGCCAACTATGTACAGCTAGTGAAATCACAAACCTTAGAGGAAAATCTACTACCACCATTTTACTAAACCAACATAATCCCTAAAAATATTTTAAAACTTATCCTTATACTTAGAGATAAATTTTTTGTAATGCTTCATCAAAAAAAAAATCTTTGTAGCACACAGAGATCATTACATTGAACCACAACTGGTCAAAATGCATAAACCAGTCGAATATGGTATGGCCAGCTCTAGTATCCAAGACTCGGGGAACATCATAGAAGAGGGGTTGGAAAGAGTGTTAGTATAGAGGACTAGGCAGTCAGCTGTGAGGGTGTGTCTCCTAGAAATAACAGAGAAGCTGCACCCTGATACCTGAACAACAGAGCTTCCTGATCGAGACATAAAGACAACTTTAATAGACATACTACTGGAAAAGGGAGAAGTCTCAAAAGGTGGACTCCTAGACAAAATTGACAGGTAGCTAGGAAGATACTTAGAGAGAGAGAATTAGTCTTTTCAAGGAATTAGTCCCTTACTTGGTTATTCAATTCCAGAAGATCAGCCCTGAAATTATATACATATATGATACATATATAAGCAATACTAAATGTTTTCAGCAAGTTGTATTTATATATTTATGTGTATGTGTGTGTGTGTGTGTGTGTATGTGTCAATAATAATCAAAGACCATGAATTTAAAGAGGAGTAGAGCAAGATGCAAGATAGGTTAGGGAAAGATAGGAAAGAGGGAAATAATATAATTCTATTGGATTAAAAGTAAAAATTTAAGAAAAGCAATAAACTATTTACTGCTAAATAGCTTAAATAAAATGTGATCCTAGCACATTGAATTCTGTTTCTGGAGAAGTCCAAGTGTGTTCAAAGAATGCCATCATTCCTTAGAGAGAACAGTAATAGTTATATCAAGACATGCCTCGGGTAGTGTCATCAGCAGAGGTTACATATATTTTATAGGACAGATGAAACTTTATTGGCCTCAAAAGTTTCAGATCAATGTTCAAGTTATGCATATGTCACTGTTAAGTTTCATGCCAGTAAGATCCTTGGCCATGGTACCTGAGGTGACAATGATTGAGAAGCCGAGTCTATGGGACAGACTCTGAGACCCACGATAGGCTCTTTGCCCCCAGCAGCCTTCATAACACCTTCCACTTTTATGAAAACTATGCACTGCCAAGAAACCTTTCTGGTCAGTAGCAACTTGATGTTTAGCACCAAAATATTTTGGTCTTTAGCAACAGAATCTTAGCATCAAGTTCTGGTGGCAACCAACCATAGCCTGTATTATTCTGAGGGTCTCCAAGATACCCCTGACCAACATCTCAGGGTGAGGTATCCCATACCTGGCACTGGGATTTATATTTATCAAACTAAGGCTTCTTAGAAGAGTATTATCCCTGTAATTCCAGGTAAAGTCTCTCTCTCTCTCTCTCTCTCTCTCTCTCTCTCTCTCTCTCTCTCTCTCTCTCTCTCTCTCTCTGTATATATATATATATACACACATACATATACATATATATGTGTATACATATGCATATATATGTATATATAAACTTTATATATATAAAGTTTAATTCATATATATGAATTTATATGTATATAAAGCTTTTAGTTTCCATATGACCTTTGCAAACATTCTTAGTGTTAGTTATTTTTCCTACAAGCCCCCTCTCCCATCCCTTGCCCTACTTCAACTGACACCCATGATTCCTTTCCTCTTTATATCCCGTGTACTCTATTCTTCTTCCCCACAACCATGAACACTATGCACTAACATAACAACTGGCACATCATGATGCACACCCTGAGTACAATTATGAAAGTTATGGTGTGTATGTTATGAAAGTCATTTCTACTTGGATTTCAGACCTATTCCATGGAAGGAAATATATACCTGGTAATATATGTTACCAATATACCAATATAGCCAAGAATATGTGTTTGGTGAGATCACAGACCTCACTAACATATATTCTCGTACTAAGTTATTCTCCTAAATAAATATAAAGCTCTTCTCTACACTCATATCTCTATACTGACAGATAAACTGCAGCTCTCAGACCTCATCAGAGAAGATTCTTTTCATATCAGACATTTTCTTAAATTTTTTAAATTCACTTTATACAGATCAAAGCCCACCTCCCTCCACTCCTTCCAGTCCTACTCTTAATAATTCTTCCCCCTATTTCCCTCTCTTCTTCTCCTCAGAGAAGGGTAGTAGTCCTCTTTAGGTACCACCCCACTCTGTGGCATCTAGTCCCAGCAGGACTAGGCACAGCCTCTAGCATTGAGGCCCAAGCAGACAGTTCAGGTAGTGGGAGGGGATCCAATGGTAGGGAAAGAGACCAAGACAACCCCTGTTTCACCTGTTAGCGGACCCACATCAAGGCATTTGCTACAAATATGTAGGGGATCCAAGTCTAGCTAATGTGTACTCCCTGGTTGGTGGCCCAGGCTCTGTGAGGCCCCGTGGTCCCAGGTTAATTGACTATGGGTCTTCTTGGTGTATCCTTGACCCTTCTAGCTTGCTCTCTATTTCTCTACTCTTCCACAAGATTCTCTGGGCTCAGCCTGGTGTTTGGCTGTGGGTCTCTGTGTCTGCCTCAATCTTCTGTTGTATGAATATCTCAGGAGTCATTTATGTTCATGTCTGTATGTTATTATGTTCATGTCTGTAAGCATAGCAGAGCATCATTAATAGTTTCGGGAGTTGGTTCTCTCACGTGGGATGGGTCTTAAGTTGGGGCATTTATTGGTTGGCTGTTCCCCAGACTCTGTTCCATGTTTATCCCTGTTTGTAGGATGGGCAAATTTTGGGTCAATGGGTGGATTAATGTCCTCCCTCCTCTGGAAGTCCTGCCTGGCTACAGGAAGTGGCCACTTCAGTCTCTATAAGTCCTTCTGGTAGGAATCTCAACTGTGATTACTCCCGTAGACTCTCTGTATCCTCTCCCAACCGAGGCCTCCAGTTAGTCCCCAGAGATCCCACCTACACTGATTTTCATTCTCACTCCCAGCCTTCTCCCACCTCCGTCTCTCAACACCTGGGCACCATCTCTGTTCCTCTCATCACCTCCTTTCCTACCCAGTTTCCCCTCCAACTCAGAAAACTATTTTGTTTCCTCTTCTGAGTGAAATTTGCAAATCCTTCTTCGGGACCTCCTTATTACCCAGTTTCTTTGGGTCTGTGGGTTGCAGCATAATTGTCTGCACTTTATGGCTAACTTTCACTTATAAGCAAGTACATACCATACTTGTCTTTGTGGTTCTTGGGTTACTTCACTCAGGATGATATTCTCAAGTTCTATCCATTTGCCTGCAAATTTCATGATGTCTTTGATTTTAATGGCTGAATAGTATTCCATTGTGTTGATGTACCACATTTATTTTATCCATTCTTTAGTTGAGAGCCATCTAGTTTTTTTCCAGTTTCTGGTTATTATGAATAAAGTTGCTATGAACATAGTTGAGCAAAAGTTCCTGTGGTATAATGGGGCATCTTTCAGGTATATGCCCAGGAATGATATAACTGTCTCTTGAAGTAGAACTATTCCCACTTTTCTGAGAAACTGCAAAATTGATTTCCAAAGTGGTGGTAAAGTTTTTACTCTTACTAGCAACAGGGGAGTGTTCCCCTTGCTCCATATCTGCACCAACATGTGCTATCACTTGAGTTTTTCATCTTAGCCATTCTGACAAGTGTAAGATCGAATCTTAGGGATGTTTTGATTTCCATTTCCCTGATGACTGAGACATCGAACATTTATTTACGTGCTTTTCAGCTCTTGAAAATTACTCTGTTAAGAATTTTATTTAGCTCTGTACCCCATTTTTAAATTGGGTTATTTAGATTGTTGGTGTCTAATTTCTTGAGTTCTTCATAAATTTTTATAATTTTAGATATTAGCTCTCTGTTGAATGTAGGCTGCCGTTTTGTCCTATTGATGGTGTTCTTTTCATTATAGAAGCTTTTCAGTTTCATAAAGTCCAATTTGTCAGTTGTTGATCTTAGAGCCCGAGCCATTGGGGTTCTGTTTAGGAAATTGTCTCCTGTTACTATGACTTCAAGGTTATTCCCCCCTTTCTCTTCTATTAGATTTAGTGTATCAGGTTTTATATTGAGGTCTTTGATTTACTTGGACTTGAGTTTTGTGCAGGATAATAAATATAGATTTTTTTTTGCATTCTTCTAATATAGTTATCCAATTAGAATCGTACCATTTGTTGAAGATGATTTCTTTTTTTTCATTGTATGTTTTTGCCTTCTTGGTCAAAACACTAGTGTCTTTAGGAGTGAGGGCTTATTTCAGGGTCTTTGGTTGAAGAGCTGAGAATAAATTTCAGTGGAATGCTCAGCCACAAATGGGGCATCTATAGCATTCCCTCCCTCAAGCTCAGGAAACACTGTGAGTTTGGAAAGAGTATAAGAGCCAAAATTCAGGGAGGATCTGAGAGAAGCAGTGCTTTCTAGACATCTCAGGACACTTCTGAATTCACAGCATCTGTGATTCGCTGCACAAGATCAAGTTAGTCAGAATTCTAGCATGGAGGGGGAGGAGCTCACTAGCTCCTACTAATAATGAGACATTGATAGTTAATGGTTCCTGTGGGGAAAATCAGTTTTTCAAGGTTGTGACCCTTGTTAGGTTGGTGGACCACACTCTAATGGGTAACCCCATGCCAGTAAGTGTATGGGCATTTAAAATTGTATCCTGTGGACTGCTAACAAAAGAATGTATACAAAGTTGAGGGGTTAGGAAGGTAGGGATGGATCCTGGAGAAGTTAGGGAGAAGAGGTAATATAAAAATAATCTAAATACTTTGTATGAGTCTTAAAAATCAATAAAATTTATTTAAAAAGGCAACATGAAATAATGGGAAAACAAACCACACCAAGACCCAATAGCAATTAGAATCACTACAAACAATAATTGTTGTGGATGGGCCTGCTGCAGTTCTTGTAAGCCAATCACCTAATAAATAAAGGAGCCAATCACTGGGTGAGAAGGAAGGACTTCTGGGTTGGACAGAGGAAGACAGGTAGCAGGAGGGAGTTAGGTCATTTTGGACTGGGATAGCATGAGGACAAGATGTAGCTATAAGTGTCTCCTGGTTTCAATGGCAGATCCTTCAGGATTCACCACCGGAGGCTTACAAGTTAGGATTTTAGTTGTTGCACCCAGTGATTGAGTTACCATTGTTTCTCAACTAAGTCTGTGTGTCATTTTCTTTCACATGATGTCTCAACTGGGTTCAAGAGAGAAAGGTATGGTGGCAAAGCATGGGTTTGCCAGATGTGCACCACAAAGGCCATGGGGGATTTGAAGCACGGAGTTGGCATGGTAGTGACCTACCAGTGGTGACCTAGCGAGCTGCATGAAGAGATATTGGAGTTCTGAGTCAGAGTCTCCATGAGACAAAAACAGGTCAGCCATTGCCCACCAGTGCATGGCTGGTGAAGCTGCCAGGGCACAATTGCCAGCACAAGTGTGGGAATGTGCCAGTTCTTCTTTTTTTATATATATATTTCACACAACAGATAATAATTCTAGAGACATCAAGTTTCTCAAGCTAAATACCTTCATTCTGATGTTGTCATCAGCATGCAATGCCTTCTGCATAAAAATAATCCCATTGAGGCTGTCTATCCATCTTGTAATTGATAGGACCAGACATTCATCATCTCTCATCCCTCCTTCTTTGTTTTGTTAAGCTCGTTTGACAAAGGGTCTTTTCAAAATATTGTCACATCCTCAAGACAGACCTTAGCAAGTCCTCCTGTACCTCATTTCTTACAATTGTCACACATCAAGTGAGGAAATCACCATTTCTAAAATTGAACTTAGGAGGTATTTTCTCTTATTCAATAAAACACTGTTGATTTATAGTTCTCAACTCAAAGTCTCTCAGAATCCTAAGCACCATTCATTTTCTAGTCACATTCACTGTGCATAATGAGACTACTCTATGAAAGTTCTTTTGAGGTCTGACTATCATGCAAATGGACTTAAATCCTAAATTAATAACTATCACTGATGCCATCCTCTAGGAAATTAAGACTGTTCTCAGGACACATTATTTTTTATGTTCCTTTACGTTCCCAATTTAAGTATTTTCAAAGATATTCTGCTCTTCTCATTTTAGTGATCTGTCCTGAGAACCAACTCCTCTAGCTCCTTGAGCAGCAGGATGACCTAGTCCTGCTTCCTTGTTTGATCACTAAGTCCCACAGAGGCACAGGATGGCCCTCCTCCATACAGTTGTTCACTTGTCATGAAGCCCCAGATGCAGACATAGAATAAAAGAATCCAGGGCAGAAACATGGTTCCATGACCAATCAAAAGTCACAAAATACTTTGCAATTTTATCCTAAAGGTCATCTGTAGCTTTACCTTTACAAAACAAATCATGATAAGAGACTAGAAATAGAAGAAAGGAGCATGAGTGCATGAAGTTCTACAAAAGATATCACAAGGGCTCCAACATGTCAACGAGGGAAAAAAGAAGAGAAGGGAAAAGGCCTGAACAACTAGCGAAATAGGATAGAAATACACAATAAATGTCTAACATGATCCTCAACATCACTTCAAGTCAGAGGTGTGCAAAGTGAAAGCAGTGAGACACAATTGTGCAGATTGGCAAGTATGTAAAAGTGATTGACTTCAGTACTGGTAAAGATGAAGCAGAAGAGGTACTTGGTCCCATTTCAATAAGGATGTGAAATGTTATAAACCATTTCAAAAATTTTAATTTGGGCCCGGTTAAGAGCATTGACTGCTCTTTCAGAGGTCCTGAGTTCAATTTCCACAGGGTGGCTTACAGCCATCTGTAATGGGATCCAATACCCTCCTCTGGTGTGTCTGAAGACAGCTACAGTATACTCATAAACATAAAATCAATAAATAAATCTTTTAAAAATTTTAAATTTTACTCTGTAAGTAAAGAGATATATATTCTTTGACCACCTATCTCTACACATTTTTCTAATGTGTTGAGAGTAAACATATGGATGTAGTTAATATGCAGATGGTACAGATTATGTATACTACATATAATTCATAGGTGATTTATATGCTAATGGATATGTAAAAATAATATCAATTATAATATTATTTTGTTCATAATTATGTTGACTGATTAAATTAAGCAGTTTAAATAATAGCAATGCAATATGGTATATTATAGCTTTATTTTAAAAGCCTTAAAATTTGCTAATAGTGGATTTTAAATTTCATACTACAAAAATAAGCTAACAAACAAACATGCTAATTGGTTTGATATAACCATATATATATGTGCATATATATATATATACATTTATCTATAAAAGGCAATTTTCATCAAATACAAATTGAAACCTACATTATTTTTTCTTATTGATCAGGAAGAAATTCTATGACCTTTAAAAACTGTAATAAAGTAATCCAAGAAGCATATATCTGGAATAATCCAAATAAAAAAACAGTTCAAAATTATATGCTCACAGACTTATAATATAATATTAAAAAATACAAACATCAAAACCCTTAAGTTGTTTTCAGTAGCCATTCAAGAACAGTTTGTAACTGGCATTTGAGGAATGGGAATTCAAAGATTTCAGCTCATCTGGCCAATTGTCCTTTTCTGTCACAAGCTCAAACTGACCTACGATAACAGGATAGACACCTCAACTCCCCCAAACAGCATCCAACCCTCGAAGGTATGTGATGGCTGGGCTATAAGGCTGCGCCCTTGCCTTCTCCTTGCCTTTCACCCTGCTTCCCTTTAGTTAAACCTCTAATACCAACTGATCTGACTGGTGGTACATCTCAGCTTGCAGTTCTATTCAAACAAAGCTCTTTCTTCTTTCAAAAACTGCTGCAACAGAATTCGTCTTTATGCTCATCAGGAGGACCCTTGCTTAGGCTCACAGAGCTGTGAGCATCCTTCCCTCTAAGAGCTAATGGGCTGCAGAAAGGAGAAAGGAGTTTGTGGGCGAGATGTGAGGGAAATAACTTTTTGTGGATTTACATTGATTGATTGATTGATTGATTGATTGATTGATTGAGAACAGAGTGAGGGGCTCATCCACGCCATGATGCATATGTGGAGGTCAGAGGTGAACTTGTAGGAGTTTGCTCTCTACTTTCACTATATTGAGCTCAGGTCCTAAGGCTTGGTGAAAGGCTCTTCCTCCACTGAGCCATCTTGGCAGATCCAGAATCTTAGTATTTAACTGTATTAAAGTTGTTCATTGGCTGCAGAAAACAGATTCCTCTTAAAACTTTTAATGAGAATTTGTAAGAGAAAATTAAGAGCAGAAATTGGTAGACAAGGAAATAAGAAGCTGGAATTTCTGGAAGAGAAACCATCACACGCTAAGGTGGTGGCTTCACCTCCACCACCCTTCTCACGGGATAAGCACAGAGCAAGTGTCAGAAACTCTAACCTAAGTATAAGCATAGATGACTTGCATACAACTTCCAAATTACCTCCGTAGTGGCTTTGTCTTGTTTTATAAGAGAAGAACTCCTTTCATGCTGAAAATCCGGATATAGCTACCTTTCTTAGGTCTAACCATAGCTTCTCACTTGTGGAAATATACCCAACAACGCAGCATATGGACAAAGCCTTGCTTCTGTGGGGATGGGCAGGGCTTTGCATTTCCCATTTTACAGATCAGGTGACTCTTGCAAAAACTCATTAAAAAAAAAAAAGTCAAGACAGCGGAATGTTGCCATCTCTTTTCTTTCCTCTAGGGGGCAGGAAGCATAGCTTTGCATTACAAGCACTGATCACAGCTGTTATTGGGACTGTTATTGGGAATGCCTGCTAGCTAAGGCATTCATGGCAGGATGCCTTAAAAATAAAGGTGGTTAAAAGCCATCAGGGAAGTTCATTGTTTGGGTCGATTCACATTCAAGTTAATCACAGACTCTTATTTGTTAATACAGGTAGCTGAAATTACCTTCCATACATCAAAATGTTGAATAATTTCCTTAAAACTCCATTTTATTTTGTACATGGAGACATAGCCTCCAAAACTTCGTTCACAAAATGGGGAGCAGTCCTTTCAAGCTAATGTATTATTTCTGTGCAATTTCCATCGTGAACAAAGCATATTAATGCATTCATTCACCATCTGTGTCCATTGGTACCCCAGCCAGTTACCCTAGAGGACTAAGGCACCCTTTTTTGTGATAGTCACTTGAACAATAACAGGGACTCCCAGTGAACAATATGAGGTCTGTATGCTGTGCAGATGGAAGACCAATGAATAGAACAGCATTGCAACTTCAGCATTTTGCCCAGAATCATCAGCCTGAGGATTAAGATAGGCACACAGAACTATCTCAACAAACACTACTACTGAAGCTTGCAGAATATATTTTTATCTTAGCCTTTCATTTGTACCAACAAAGAAACCCGTCAGTCTGCTTAAGTCCCCTTTGTTGGGGAACGCCCAATTACACACTGGTACTCACACGTACAGTCCTTCGGCCGCCTGTGGTGTTTTTCCTGTGGGCAGCTCCTGCTTTAGAAGGGTCTGCAGCACAGGGAGAAAATGGAAAGCAAAGCTATTCTCTTGAAGGCAAAGGGAACGTCAAAAAAAAAAAAAAAAACAAACAAATTATGTTTACATTTAAATACTCTACTTTTAGAGTGTTAGTCACCTGGCAGGGGGCATACAAGAGAATAACCATCACTTTGTAAATAGTTCTCATCTGGAATGGTCCATTTCTCTGCCCTGGAGGCCAAATGTGACTTACCTAGCAATCCATTCTTCTTGGATTCACAGAGTTATATACAGATAATTGAAACTTAAACCCTAAATACTTTCTATAGCTCCATTATCAAACCTACTGCTTTGTGACTTGGTTTATAGCACCAGGACGGCTTTGTTACTTGATTACTAATATGTAAACTTCATATAATATAAATTATTTTAGTATATCCTAAGTATGTATTTTATAATACTAAGAGGATATTCTGAACTTTCTTTGATATCTGGATAGACTATTACAATTTTACTGCAAAAATAGTCAACTCAAAGCAATTGTTTCTTCTAAAAAATATGTATATCTATTTAAGATAGCGTAACATCATATAAATTTAACCATAATTTTGTTAAAATGTAAATTATTTTAAATTTTATTCAAATGTTTATGTATCTACAAATTTACTGAAATTTTATTGAAATTTATTTTAGACATTTTTTCAATGAAAATTCACTAGTTACTTGTTCTTATTGTGAACATAGAGTGTTAAAGACATTGGACACTTGAGTCAACCCATATTCTGGAGAATCCCATTGCCCATGAAGGATAAAAGAATTATCTATGATAAGTTGCTAAGCAATATGACAAGAATCAAATAAAGTTATGTATGAGATACTGTGAGGGACAGCAGAACCATGGTTAGCCCCAGTGCTGGGAGTCTGTAAGGCTGCTGAGGAGTGGAAAAGTTTCACTGCATCTTCATAACTGTAGAGTTTGAACAGGTAACAAGTGGAAGAATTAATGACTATGTGAATGAACGTATTATATGAAGAGCTTTTCAGTTGGTGAAGCATGTGTGGTGGGAATGGCAAGCTTCAAGAATGACGCCATGCCGACCACTTGAACAGAAACTGGATAGAGAGGAAGAAGGAAGAAAACCAGGTGGGGAGTTTGTGTGAGACTACTGAAAAGCATGTCAATGGTAAGATGTCCGAACTTCTTCCTAGAAGAAATGTCAAGGCAAGGTAGATTTTTTAACAGAAAATAAAAAGAACTCCTAGCCAGACAGTGGTGGCGCACGCCTTTAATCCCAGCACTTGGGAGGCAGAGGAAGGTGGATTTCTGAGTTCGAGGCCAACCTCGTCTACAGAGTGAGTTCCAGGACAGCCAGAGCTACACAGAGAAACCCTGTCTTAAAAAAAACAAACAAAAAACAAAATACAACAACAAAAAAGAATTCCTAATGCCTAAAATTGATTCAGTTCTATTGTTGACATATTATCCCAATCAAAGAAACAGACAAGAACTGCTTTTGTGTGGCTAATAGCCTGTAGGGAATGGCAGATAATTCAGACATTAAAGAACTCAATGTTGTATGCTGGAATGTAAGAAGTGCTAGAGAGAGAAAGTGAAGGTAATTTCTCTGATTTGAGACAGCTGTGATCTAAACAATTCTGTTTATTGTAAAAGAGTGTTGGGTGGGGCTAAGAATACAAATTAAGAGCCTCATAAAACATTTGTTGCAGAGAGAAGAAATCTGGGAACTGAATTTACAGTAATGAAGAGAAGGTAGACTTGAAAGAATCAACAGGGCTTCAATGAATATTGAATGTTGTATGTATTAAGTTCAAAAAGAGACACAGATAATGAAGATGATGTTTTCTAACTTGGTCAGGCAGCATGATTATTAGAAAGGGAAAGTTAAATTCTGTAATTAATTTATGTACTGCCTCACTTCTCTAAAATCCAGTAGAATATGCTGTTTTATTTTTTGAAACAGGACAGATGTACTACATAGGTTTGATGGCTTGCGGTAGCCTGATTGTAATCAACAGGATCGGAGTACCTGGAAAAGGGTTTTCTAGTTTTGTATTGATTAAATTTGTTCTTTGACAGTTTTATGCATGCCTAGACATAGTCCACAGAGCACCTCAAACACCATCTTATCTCTCACTAACCTATTACTCCAGCACACTTCCAGATCCCTCTCCCACACTTGTATCCTTTTGTTTTACTTTGTAACCATTGTTTTTTATCTAGGATCCTCTATTAGACCTATCCAGTAGAGCTTGGTGAGCTTGCTGTTGAGAACAGAGCTGAAGACAGAGGCTCTCCCTTTCCCATAATCTACAGTAGACAACAGTGCACCATAGAGTAGAACTCCCTGAGCCTATCCTAGATGGTTGCTGACAGGATCCGTCTTGTGCTGATCTAGTGCAAAAAAAAAAAAAAAAAAACAAATAAATCTCTGTGAGATTCTGTATGAAATTACTGAACCATATCCTGAAAATGAATTGAATGCCTTGAAAATTGGCATTTAAAAACCTTTTTCTCTATCTTCTGATTTTTACATTCTTTCTGCTTTTTTCTTCCACAAACTCTCTTAAACCAAGACAAGGTGGTGTAAACCTGCTGTTTTGGTGATGAGCATTCAACTATCACTTATTCTCAGCACCGTGAGCCTCCTACATTCACAACCATACAATGGAAAGAGAAGCTTTTCAGATCAAGGATGAGAAAGGCACTTGTCTATGATTATAAATAAATATTTTGAATATGGTTTAGTGCCATGTCAATTTAGGTAAACAATAATATCTCTCCAGGTCCTATGACTTCCCCAGCTATGGGGATTTTTTACCAGATTGACATGACTATAATATCAGCTGAGCATTCCCATGTGAAACAAGTTGTGAATCCAATCTGAGAGTGACTGGCAACACCCGTTACACTTATGCTACCATTGTACTAGTGGGTACATCTTGCCTGGCAAGATGACATTATCATTCGTAGGATTCACAGATGAGTAAGAACATCAATACCTTATCTCTCCTAACAGCCGGCAAGGCTACCTTCTGGCGCTATGAAAGCTTGCCACCCAGGAGGAAGCTTCCAGTTTAATTCTAGCTCAACTTCTCTATATGCTGTGGTCAAGATCTATAGTCTTCACAGCAATTTGTTTTAGTGGGCAACTAGGAAGAATGGCAAGAGCCAGTATTATTCTGAGGTCCATTGCAAACTTTTGGTTGTCTCCCTCCTTCAGAAGTTCTCATGGTGCCTTCTGGTACCATGAAAGCCAATCCTTAGGTGGGAGTCATTCAGAAAAGTTCCAGCTCAGGTGTCTATGGGCCCTGTTTAGGAATTGCATACTATCTTCAGGAGTATGGAATTATCTTTCACCTCTGGGAGGTAACCAAGGTCAGCATCAATAGGGCTACATGCTTTGGAGTCTCTTACAGCCCTGATCAACAACTCAAGTGAAGTCTTCTCAGGTCTAATGTGTATATATATATATATATATATATATATATATATATATATATATGTGTGTGTGTGTGTGTGTGTGTGTGTGTGTGTATATATATACATATATACATATATACATACACACATATATATATGTATATATATGTATATATAAACTATATATGTACATATATATAGTTTCATATATACAGTGATATATAAACTACATATATGTACATATATAGTTTATATAGCGCTATATACATAGTTACATATATATAGTTTTGTATATATTCATATATATTAAACATACACACATACACACACATGTATCATATATACAGACACAATTACATGTATATTATGATTTTTTAGGTAACTAGTTACTAGTATGATTGCTTGCAGCGTTTTCAGCCGTCTGTATTGCTGTTTTGCCCACCGTCTTCATTTCCGTGACCCCCTCCCCCTTCCCTAAGGAGCTCCTTCTTCCCTTTCCACCTTCCAGAGCACTTGTATTCTGCTATTCCCCATTTATGCTCTTCTCACTTTCTTTTGTATTTACTACCCTCCCTCTCCGATGAGGCCCCGCTTTTCCCATTTCCCCGATCAGATCACTTGCATCCTACCATTTCCCTTCATCCCCTCCCTACCTGATTCTGAATTTAGCTCTTTCCTATTCCCCTTTCCCTGCTTGTACTACTTGTAGCCCACTGTTACCCTCTACCGTCTTTCAATCCCCTTACCTTTCCTGATTTCTGTAGTTATTATAGACTGTGTACTCACATCTGAACAATTGGAGCTAGGAGCCCCAAATAAAAGAAAATGTGACTCTCTGGGTGACCTCACTCAATATGATAGTTTTTAGTTCCACTCATTTACCTACAAAGTTCATGATTTCACTTTTCTTACCACTGAACAGTATTACATAGTATATATACATCATAGTTTCATTATCCATTTATCAACTGTAAGATAACTAGGTTGTTTTCACTTCCTAGCTGTTAATGTGTCTGAGCAAGTAGCCGTTGAGCATGAAGCCAAGTCCCTTGGACATTTGCCAAGGAGTGGTATAGCTGGGTCATATGGATTTACTTTTAGATTTTTCAGAGTTCCCCACACTGATCTCAACAGTGGTTGCACCAGTTTTCTGTCCCACCCATAGTGCATGGGAGGTCCTCTTCATCACAGCCCCTCCAGTACTTGTCAGTGTGTTGACTTTGCCATTCTAATTGGAGCAAAAAGAAATCTCACGTATTTTGTTTTCAATTCCCCCTAAGTGCCACGGGAAATGGACATTTTTGAGCTACTTCTTAGCCATTTTTTTTCCTTTATTGAGAGTACTCTGCTCAGGTCTCAGGTCCATTTTATTGGAATGGGTCATTTGTTTTATTGACTCTGTTGAGTTGTTTATATGGTTCTGAATATTGCTCTTCAGTGAGATACACAGCTCACAAGATTCTCTCCCGTCTTGTTACTTTCCTCTGTGTTCAGCTGTTCCTCTCTTTAGCTGTGTGAAAGTATTTTAGTTTCACAAAACCCTACTTGCTGACTTTAATCCTTAGCTAATAGATTCCTATTGAGGAATCCCTTCATACACCTTAATCATGTAGGGTCCTGCCTGTGGTTTCTTATATCAAGGTTTGAGGTTTCAAGTTTACATCTTTGATCCATTTGGAGTTAGTTTTTATATAAGATGATAGACATGAGTCTAATTTCATTTTTCTGCATGTAAAATCCAGTTTTCCTAGCACTATTTGTTAAAGAAGCGTTCTTTTATTTCCTGTCATGTGTTTATGGCATTGTTGGTAAATAATATTAAGTGGATGAAGTCACATTGATCTTCATGTCGGTTTTGTGCCAAAACAGTATTATTTTTATTACGATGGCTCTGTAATGTATCTTTAGGTCTGGGATTCAATCACTATAGAATTAGTTTTGTTTGCTTATTTGGTTTTGGTTTTTTGGAGTTTTTTGTTTGTTTGTTTGTTTGTTTTTTGTTTTTGCCTGAGATTGTTTGTGTTAACTAGGATCTTTTGTGGTATAAGAACTTTTAAATGGGACTCTTGTAGCTCTGGAATCAATGCCAACAGTTGACAAATGGAACTTTATGTAGTTAAAAAAGTACAGCCAAAGAAATAGCCAGTGAGTGATAAGGCAGCCTACAGAGTTAAAGATTTGTATTTGTGTGTATTTGTATTTGCCAGCTGTATATCCAACAGAAGATTAATATCTAGAATATGCAAAGAACTCTAAAAGCTAAACATAAAAACAATAAGCAACCCAATTAAAATGGAATCAGAAACTGAATAGAGAAATTGTAAAACATGAAGTGCTAATGACCAATAAACACCCTTAAAAGTGTTTAACATCATTAGCTTCAGAGAAATACAAATTAAAACCAATTTAATTGCAGTCAGAATGGCTATTATTAATTATCAAAGGGCAACTATTATTTAAAAAATTCAAATAAGCAGATGCTTGTGAGATTATGAGATAAAAGAAATCTTTATTCACTGTTGGTCTGAGTTTAAACTTGTGCAGTCAGTATGGGAATCAGTGTGGAGTCTCCTCAAAATGTTAGAAGTAGGCCTACCATGTAAGCGAGCATATACCAAACCAGAGCTTATACCCAAAGGACACTGTATCTGATTTCAGAGGTGCTTGCTTATCTGTGTGTTCTATCCACAACAGCTAGGAAATTAAAGAGGCCTAGTGTGAATCAACAGATGAGTGGATAATAAAATGTGACACACATACACAACATAATTTCATTCGCCTGTAAGGAAAAATAAGATTTGTGGGTAAATGAAATGAATGGAACTGAGGGAATCTAGTGATTTTTAAGGAGTTACTTTGGAAGAAAATATTGAGAGTGTTTCTTTGTCTTTTTTTTCTAAATACAATGAAAACCCTAGGGTTAGATATAAAGACCATAAGAACACAGCCACCAGGATAAGAAAAGCATTGAAATCTGCTGGTAAACAATGTGGATGCTGGAGCTAAGCTTCCAGGATACATTCTGACTTATCCCTCATTTCTTGGGTAAACTCTGTTCAATAAATAATTTTTTTGTTCCCTCTTATAAATAAGGATGATAATAGTGCCTTATTCATAGTGTTTTTATGGAGACAGAATTATGGGATTTATCCATAGCTTATGGTGTCACATCTCATAGAACACTTTCAGTGTCTACAGTCTCACACTACACTGTGTTGTATTTTTTATGAACTAGTATTGATGAATCCATTCTAGGGTTCATTGTCCACTTGAATAAGTCTTCATTAGATTGGTATACCTCGTGATGCCTTTCCATGCATTTCACCCCACTAACCAACTGCTGCTCATCTCTGAGTCTCGTTGGTGACTCTCAATGAGCCCAACCACCTGCGTTGTCTGGCACTGGTGCCTGTTGCTGCAGTCCTGGCTGCCACATTGACAATAACTCTATCCTGGTGTGGGCGAACTGTGGAGACAGATGGTTTCTCAGTACAGGGTAGGGACTGTCAGTCATGAAGCACAGGGCTACATAGTAGGCAGGAGTGTAGAGTGTAGATTAAGACTACTCCTTCTGTGAGTCTAATACTAGCAATTAAAATAAACCAACCATATATATATAGTTGTATATAATATGTATGTATATATATGTGTGTATATACATATACACATATATATGAATATATATACCTCATTTTTAGGAAGTTCTTGGATCCAACTCAAAGACTTTCAAAAATAATCAGACAAAAGTGAACAAGCAGATGGGGAGTCCTTGTCCTTTGCATCTCTCTTCTAGCCATTATTCAATTTAGATGGACCATTGATCATTGTTGGAATAGTCTTTCTAATCAAAAAGTCCTTCTGTACTGGCACCAACATTGACTTCATTTATCTTCGGTTAGCCAATCTAGCAAGGCAAGAGCAGGGATTACAAAGAGGGACATAGTCACAGATAGCAGAGCCCTCTTGGAAGTTAGTCACAGAAGTTGTCAGAGAAAATTCTCGAACTTCTCTCTAACTTTACACATGGCCAATATTCTTGAGAGGGAACAGTTCTTTTTATTATGGGACATAATAATTTATTTCATTTTCATCATAAGATTCTTATTCTGACAAACACTTAAGGTAAATTAACTTTACAGGAAGAGATAGATACCAGCATGAAGGTTCTCATCTAAAGCCAACTAGTCTCATTGCTTACTAGGGACACAATTCACCATGACAAAATGGGACATGATGAGGTTCAGTCCTCTTAGACATGAAAAAGAACAACAACAAAAAAAAGGTCCTGATTTCTTCTTCAAGGTTACAACTCAAATGATCTAGCTTCCTCCCACCATGTGCCACCTGTGAGAGGTACCTATTAGGGTACAAACATTAATAAGGACTTTAATGCCTACATTTCTTTTATTTTGTATATTAATTTTTCCATTCTCATACATTTTTTCTATATTAGTGCTGATAATAAAAAAAAATAGAAAATTCAGGAAAAGCAAAAGATTTCTTCTTAAGTACAGAATCTTTCTCATTTGGGAAACCTCCTTTCTATGTCCAAATCATCTTTCAGCTGAACAAACAGATGAATGCTGTCTCATCCACAAAAAAACAGCATGAAGAACATCGTCAGGGAGAGAATTCTACGTGTCCATGCTCTGGCTGCTGTTGAAAAGTGACACTTGTCCCAACCAAGGTAGCTTTCCAGAGTCCAAAAACAAGGATCTCATGCAGAATTTAACCAGTATCATGGAGGAATGACAGTGGTTTGAGGTTCCACTGAAAGTTGAACTCGTTCATTAAGTTTTATTATTCTGACCTTGGATTTCAAAAACTATCTATTCTCTCTCATGCAAGTGTATATGTTCTCTACATACATGCACATGCTCATTTGATATATAAGTGAAAAAGGAACACAAAACAATACAGTGGGAAAGTATGGGGCCACTTGGACCCTTCTAGAGTTTAACTCTATGTCCAAGTAATGTCTAAAGCTCTTCACCTTTGTACCATGGGGGGTGGAGAGAGAGAGAGAGAGAGAGAGAGAGAGAGAGAGAGAGAGAGAGAGAGAGAGAGAGAGAGAGAGAGAGAACCGGTAGTCCCAGAGATGTTTCTATGAGCTCTGGGACTCCTTTCATTGCTTTGAAGGTTATGTAGGTAAAGATTCAAAGTGAAACTGTCCTGCCACTAGGGTTATTTTAGTAACCTTTAGACATGAGAAGACATGATGACATTCGAGTAGGTAAGAGCCTCAACAGGAAGATGAACAAAGGAAGAGGCAAATTTGGGACAATGGAAGCTGGCAAGGAAGAGGTAGGGCTCTCTAAATTAACAGAACAAATGGAAGCCTCTGCAATTCCTTTTCTTGTGTTTATAGATGTGCAGACCCTCAGGCATGATTTGGGACCGTGACCATGCTAGCTTCAACAGGACAAAAGAAAATATGCCACTTAAATGTTGGCAAGAGTACCAAGAGTAAGTCTCTCTAAGCCTTGATGATAAATCCATTCAAGAAAGCCACTCCTGGCTTCTATGCCTTTGGATTATATTCTCTTCTCTTGTAAGTTATCAGGTGGATGAGAACATCAAGGATTCTGGAACTCTCATAGAGACACCAGGTATGGAGCAGTCATGGCTTCAGGGTGAGAGAAAAGAGAACCAAAGAGTACTTATTAGGTTAGGCCTGGCTTATTAAGGATTAAGACCGAATTCTGAAACATTCTGTTCCTAATTTGAGAAAATAATCAGCAGATGCCCCATTTTCTGCTTGCCTATCCAGTCACACAGCCCTTTAAGACTTTTCTGGCAGAACTGCTTATCATTTGCTCCTGAGATAACCTTTACAAGCAGATCTCTCACACAAGCCTCTTCCTTGCTCGTAGACAGATGCATCATGGAGAAGTTGGCAAGGTTCAAAGGATAACTGAAGCAAGGCAGGAACGGTCCCAGTGTGGATGCCTCTGGCGTAGATATTTCCTGTTTTTCAGAAGGAACAAGTACCCACTATTCCTGTAATTTTAAAGGAAAGAAACAAGGACCATTATTTCCTTGGCTTAATATTAATATGAAATGGATGCCCACAAAATGTTGTCAGTGAGAATCTGTGTTTGAAGCGATAATATATTCTGGAAAGATTGGCCCAGACTTTTCTGAAGAAACAGCTCTTAAAATCATGAGTTTATAGCAGTATTTTTTTAATAGGCTCACATCTCAGGCTGGAGACTGGAGTGGAGAGCCCAGCAGGTTGCTCACCGGGGCTTTATTGTAGTTACTAAGAAGTTCACAGAAATCATTTCTCATCTGTTCTCGGTGATTGAATAGAACCCAAAAGACCATTGTTAGGTGTCAGTGTGAATGTTCAGCCTGCGACATGGTCACAGTCTCAGTCACATGCCTATGTCAAGAGGGTGATTTTTTTCCATGAAAGATTTTTTGGGTTCTTTGTGGTTAGAAAAACCAAGCAATTGAATGTTCAAAAACACAACTAAATGAGGAAACAAGTGAAGCGAGAAAATTTGTTAAAGGAGCATATCATGTAAAATTCGGTCATTGTTTTAAAGGATATACAAAACCACAGGATGTTCAAATTTGTTTTCTTCCTCGTAAGAAGCTTTTCTTGGAGATAAACAGCTAAAGGCATCTAAGACAGCCAGGAGGCTGTTTTGGTTATGTTTTTATTTCAGACATGGCTGGCATTGGATAAGAAAATAAACAAACAAGTTTAAAATTCTGCTCATGCTCATGGAATGTAAGAAAAATCCTGAAAGGGTAACAACAGTTGATTCACAAGGTGACCTGGTATGAGCCTTGGGCTTTGCTTCTCAAACAATGGTCCACAGGCTGGTAACACAAACATTGATGAGGTACGTGGAGAAATGTAGTCATTTACATCCTTAGAATGAATGACAAAACACCTGCATCTTAACTAGATCCCCAGTTTATTTTGTATATTCAGTCTATGAGAATTTAACTCCAAAGCTACTCTTGCCTACAGAAGATTAAAAAAGATGTTCATAAGGTTAGAAGTTAAAGTCCTCTACTATGCAAAACAATTATGTTATGATATACTGATGAGAATGGATGCCCATAATTTAATGTCAAATACATGTTCACAAAGAATTCATTTCCTCCTGTTCCAATGTGGCTAAATCTATGCACAAAACTATTAGCTGGCAATTACAGATGTCACTGATAAATCTCTTTTGTTATTATATACATATGATTTACAACTGAAAACAGAAAATCCAAGCATCTGTCCACATTAATATCCAAGTCAATCAAGACTCCAGAGATGATCAATAAGTGATATATAGGCAAATAGATTAATGAGACATCAAAATAAACTGAACTGTACTCAGCTGGATCTGTCTCAAAGTTTCAACAATATCTTGTTATTATTGAGTAGAGTTTGTAAGTGAGTACTTACACAATATCTTAAAACAATGTTAGTAGATTTGTTACTGAGCATCTCCTCTATGGTGAGTCTAATCTAGAACCATGGAATATGATTTTTTTATTTAAATTCCATAGTGATGCAAATGAAAAATGAATTCTCATTTACATTTCACTAATGAAGAAATGGTGGTTTAATAGGGGTAAAATCATTGTCCAAGATCACAAAGCTGGGATTTTGGAATTAATTTAGACCATCTCTGTAGCCTCCCAATCATGTTAGACTGTCAAGTGGGGTTTGCTGTAAAAATAAGTTAAATATTTATTAAAATATGGTCAGAGTTTGGATTTATTATAAACCAAGTGGTTCTTTTGTTTTTATATTATCTCACATTAAAAGAAACTGCATTTATATTATTAATTTTGGAGACTTGGGCTGGGAGGACACCAAATGACAATTTCAATAAAAATTGAACCTCCTTTTGGGCATACTAGATAGATGGCCTTCATAGTAGGATTCTGCTGAAGCAAGCTGGTGTTTAGTTGTCTTTAGTTGGCATCCTTCACTGACAACAATATGATTTGCAATAGGATCTCAAGGGTTCATTGTACTTCTCCACATCATATTGTTGCCCTTTCAGCATGAGTTGTTGGGAGGTCATCTTCAGGAAATTTGAAGGTTAAAAACACTGGAGATATTGGTATGTGTAACTCATATAGACCATGTATTGGTCCAAGCAATAGTTAACGATGTAAAGAGGTTGAAAAGAGCTGTGATATATTGGTGTGTTACTGTGTTATCTTAGTGAGAAGCTTGAATGAGTCAAGATTTGTTCAAGAAAGCTATAACGACCAATGCTCAGAGCTCTGCCAAGCTTACTTGTTACTTATTCAGTTAACTGGGATGCCACATCAATTCTTTGCAGTTGTCCAAAAGATGCTACTTATTTAACTATTATGTTGTAGATTGAACCGTTTCATGCATGAGAGAACTGACATCGAGAACACATGACTCTTTTGTGTAAGCATACACAGAAGTGTGCTAGGCATTTTTTAATAGATTGTTGCAGAATAGCTCACACAGTAACCAAGAGGCTAAATTCTAGAGATGAACTGAATAACCTTGGTTGCTTAGCAATTTGAAAGCTACATATCAGAATGATTAACCACTAAACTGAGCTTTTTCAAAATACCCAATGCTGACATAAAGACAAGATGTTCTGGTCTCACCTTATTCCTAGCCAGAAAATTGAAATTTTCATTAATATTGCATTTCCTTTATAATGATTGAACTAAGAGTTGATCACTCCTGGGGCATACAGCTTTGTTTTATCCCAATGTTAGTGCAGCTGGGGCCTTGGTGCCCATTACCCTGGTTTTCATTTTGGTCCAAGAACACAGGTTAGTAGGATTGCTAGCTGGGATTCAAGCAACCATCTTCATTCTGTGTCATTTTATATTCACCCAGAAAATAGAATTGTGCCACAGGATATATATATATATATATATATATATGTATGTATATATATTACTCTAAAGTATATTCACTTAAATCAGAAAATCTGTATTATTTCTCTAGACCCCAGTACATCAAAACAGTTAATCAATTATCTCTTCTATGTGGCTTTATATGTCAACTACTGACAAGGGTACTTTGTTTGTTCATGTCACATGTGAGGCACAAATCAAATCATTATGAGAGTGAACTTGCAGGACCTCTTTAGCCTGGCCCACGACAATGAATTCACTTATTTTCCACACTGTTTTTTCATGCTTTCTTATTTTACTTAAAGAGGAGATGTAAGGTGTGTGATACAGAGATATAGCACTAGAGATAGCTCTCAATAAATTCAGACAAGTCTCATAAAAAAACTGTAGCCCACTGAATGTTATAGAGGAATAATGGGCAAACAATCATAATCCACTAGAGACAAGAACACATTTTTGTTCCTTTTAGTGCTTAGTGTTGCACTGGTTTTAAGAGAGTTTAAAGATGGGGAGGTGAAAGGAGGAAGGGGGCATGAGCAAGAGGGAGGGGAGGGGAGGAGAAAGGGAGAAGACGTGAGGATAAGGGAGGAATGAAGAGAAGGAGGAAAGAAAGACGATACCCTTCTTGTTGATACAATTCAGACTTTCCATCATTAGATTTAGGATTCTCTTTCTTTGAAGCCCAGAAAACTGAGTGCATTTGGCCACACATATTCTGTGTCTGGATAGTTCACTATGTTTTCATTGTTTAGCTTCCGGATTTCACGGCAATGTTAGAAGTACAGATTTGAATTACATGGCTTTACAGTCTATGAGAGTCTTTATGGTTAGTATGACGAACATCAGGACTATTGACTAAACTTTTATAAATTTGAGTCATACATGGAGGCATGCATATGTCTGTAATCCTAGCACTCCAGAGGCTGAGACAAGAGGATCACTACAACTTGAAGGTCTGACTGGGCCACATAGTGAGTTCAAAGCCAGATTAGACTATGGAATGGGACCTTGTCTTTAAAACAACAAAAACAAAAAACCCAAAAAATTTACAACAATGATAATAAAAATATTGTACCCAGAACCTTCTATTTTCTGATTAAAATAGGTTTTGGAAGGTTTTCCTTTAGTAGCCAGTATTAGAGAAATAAAGAAATAAAGGAACATTCCAATAGACAAAAACATTTAAGGATACCTGATTCAGTTTCTTTTTACTAAAAACTATAGAAACTTAGTAACTTGCCTGAGAATTCAGTTAAATAGGTTAAGTCCCTGACCAGCTTGATGAGTTCATTTACTTCCCTGAAGCCTGACTTGGATACTAGGGGGAAATGGGATAGATTAATCATGTTATAAAATTTCCAAAATTTTTCTTTTGTTCAATGTCAATAGATTTGACTTTCTAATTAAACTATGAGAAAAAGTGCCTTGGCATAGATCAATATCTAATTTTTGAAAGTTAGTGTTTTCTTCTTAAATAAAATTACGTTTTCCAGTGAGGGAGGGTTGCATAAGTGATACATAATGAAAAATATTGTAACTGTCTTCGCAAATTTGCTATGTGAAATTTCAGCAGAAACCATCAATTACGGTAAATGACCAATAAAAGTGTTCAATCAAAAACTCATTTTAAGATACATTGTTAATGAACTGTATACTATGATGTTTAATCAAAACCTGACATAATTGTATGGGAGAAAAGTTCCCTGGGACCTTGGGAGCACTATTGTTCTGAACAAAAGATAATAAAAGTGGATAATTAATAGTCTTTGGTCATGTGGCACTCCTGGGGAAACTCAGTTTCATAGCAAACCCCATTGTCTTTTTAACCATAGCAGTTAAGAACCAAGACATCATCCAAGTCATCAGAAGAAGGAGACATGATTTAGGCAGTGGTTTCACTTTCTTTTATGGAAAATACATTTTTTCATATACTATATTTGATAACAGTTTCCTTCCCCCTACTCCTCCCAGTTCCTCCTCCCTTCCCATCCAGAGCCACACCCCTTCCATCTCTACTTAGAAAGCAAACAGGCATCTAAGAAATAAAAATAAAGTAAGATAAAACAAAACCAAACAAATTGGAATAAGAGAAAAGAAACAAACAAGAGCCAAGAAAAAGCACAAAAAACACAATAGAAAAACACTATTTTAACACACGGGAACCCCATAAAACATAAAACTGGAAGCCTCATTATGTATATTCAAGGAACCTGTAACACTTTTGCAAAGTGCCCTAAAAAAACAAGGAAGCTCCAACCACAGCACTGAGTTTGTTTTGTATGGACTGCCTGCTACGCAGGATGGAGCCTCTCCTTAAGAGTGGTCTGTTTCCCTAGTAAGGCAACCTTGGAGGAAATTAATTCCTCACTTGCATGTGACTATCTTTTGGAGATGGCCTTTGGGTCAGGGATTGCTACCCAATTCTCTTCTGTCAGCGCTAGTACCCCGCCTGGGGCAGACCATGCAGTCTCTAGGCATGCTGCCACAGCTTCCGTGAGTTCCTAAGTTTTCCAGCCCTGTGGTCTCCAGGTGATCTCAATTCCTTGGTGTCTTCCAGGATAGAGCAAGGTGTGTATTAAGAGGCTGGAAGACACACATAGGAAAGGGAAAATTAAGGGCCATTGAGGGATCATATGGAAACCCAACATAGTAGAAGCTTCCTAAAATATAGACATACGTGAAGGTTCTCTAAATGGAATGGTCAAATAAAGGGAGCCACACACCCCAACTGGACATCTCTTATCAGCAAATGGATTTTCTAGTACCAAGAGTAGATTACATCCAATTGAGTTCTTGATCCACGTGAAGCCTAAAACAACCCAGGCTATTGACAAGGCTGTTAGTGGATCTGCAGAAACTGACAGTTCTCTGTTGCTGAAGATATCACCCAAACTGCTCACTAAGTTTGGAGAGGTTGAGCCGGTACCTACCTAGAGTCTTCATCCCTATGAACTGTTTTCACCCCTGTGGACTGATATTCATGATACAGATATTCATACTCTGCAAGCGACCAAAAGAGAAAAATGTAAACACAAATCCAGCTGTAAATTCTTTGATCTACAATGGTGTCCTGCTTGCAAGATATGTTGGTGTAATAGTAGCACAAAGTTCTAGGAGTATCCAACCAATATAACATTTGACTATAGGCCTACTCCATGAGATAGCATTCATACCCAACACTGCTTAGGTGACAAAGGACCTGAGACTATGTATCCCACTGACCTAAGGCAAAACCAAATACTACTGTTCTGCCAAAAGAATATAGTAATAAAAATCACTTCTAATGGCATTCTGCTATACTCATAAATCAGTGCCTTGTGCAGCCATCATCAGAGAAGCTTCTCCCTGCATCAGATAGTAAAAAAAACCCAGAGACCCAGAGCTAGACAACATGCAAACATGAGAGACCTTAGAACACTCAGCCCTAAAAGGTGTGCCTCCATCAATTCCCATCCCGCAGGGTTCAGGGAACTCTACAGAAGGGGAGACAGAAAATGTAATAGCCAGGCAGTAATTATTTGACATGGAGACTTTATTGTGTTCTACACTAGCTAGAGCTATGATGCAAAATCAGCGAGCTAAGCTACTGACCGCAAAGATGTACAGTTGTGCCACAGTTTCAGATCTCAAAAATCTATACATAATAAAATTCACAAAATGTATTTCAAAGATGCATCTGTTTCAAGCAAGTGTACAAAGCATTTATCTTTCCCCAAGTAAAAGCAGGATGATGATAAATAACAGAGGTGGTGAAGGGAGCCTCAGAGTCCTGAGAAACAGTCTTCAAGGTACATGGTTTAGAAGTTCTATAAAAGGTTAGAATAAGAGAGACAATAGATTGCAAAAGCCGTTTTGTTAAAGCAAACATTTACCTGCTCTTCAGAGTTGAACATGTGTAACAGTTACAGTCAACTCAGAGCATACTGTATGTGGTTATTCATAGCAATATTTTGTGGTTTGAGTGCATAAAGCACATAAGGATCCTCAAAATATAATTCTATGTCAGTTTTATTGACAGAAGCATTAAATAATCAGGCTATACTAATAAAGAATACACTGGGTTGCCTGATTTATTTATCCATTTATGAAGATGATTTAAACAGATGATTTAAAAAATGTTTTAGCTGGGCAGTGGTGGCACACACCTTTAATCTCAGCACTTGGGAAGCAGAGGCAGGCGGATTTCTGAGGTTGAGGCCAGCCTGGTCTATAGACTGAGTTCCAGGACAGCCAGGGCTACACAGAAAAACCCTGTCTTGAAAATAAATGTTTTGTAGTATGTCACTACTAAACATTTAATCCAAGCATTAGATCAACTATAAAATGTACAAATATGCATACTATCTCTAAGCATGCACACTGAAGTGCATTCAGGTTCCTCATTTTAAACACTTCTAAAGTCAGAATGTTTTATGGCAATGCAATGCACATTTTAAAGTCAAAGCAGACAATTATAATCATGAAAAACAAACAAACAAACAAACAACAACAACAACATAAACTTCTTATATGTCAGATGAGCCCTTGACCTAGATAGCAAGAAAATATTAGCCCAGTAGTCAAGACTTCTTTAATTTCCCAGCAAGTCTCCTAGGCAATGTGGTTGCTATTAGTCTCAGAATGTTAGTCATAAAAACTTGAATGCTGCATATAACTAGCACACATTCAGAGAGAGGCCCACACTGAGCACCTTGGGCAAAGGCAGTTACAGTGTCTCAGAATTCTCATAGATAGATAGATAGATAGATAGATAGATAGATAGATAGATAGATAGACAGACAGACAGACAGACAGGACACTTGCAGGATCACTTAGAGAAACGTATTGTGAATAGAGCTGGTCTTCTACATGAAGGTAGCTGCTGGTGATACAAAGACAACAAGAAGAGCAAGCAAAGCAAAGAGTGGATGCAGAACTTCAAAAGTACCTCCTACCAAAGAAGCTGCGTGGGAAGGTACACTACCATGGGGGATCTGAGAGGATTCCCAAACAGTGTTAAAATGCGCTAGGAAGATGGGCTAGGCACATGTGCTAGGATAAGAAACAAGCACAACAAAACAAAAAGCACCTACCTGCCCCCCACCCACTAACTGGCCCATGGCAGCAACAGGTCTAGGAAACAAAAGACCAGAATTGCCTCTTTTCAATCTAACCTTAAAGTTTAGTAGTCATCTCCCTTGGATGTGACAGTACTGAATTTTCCAACTTCTTGAACTAAACATCTGGATTTGAAGTTAGGGAACAGAAGATACAATATGCTGTCTTCAGCTAAACAAAATTAACTGCTGCTCACCACAGTGGTGATAGAGAAATAACTCAAGGTCTAAAACTGGGTCTTATGAGCCCAGGAGGGCAAGGCTGGACTTTGCTTGTCTTATCATACATTCAACAATACATAGCTTCCAATTTCTACCTTGTCTCTCAGGGACTGTGTGTGTGTCTTTGTGTGTGTGTGTGTGTGTGTGTGTGTGTGTCCCCCAAATCCACTACTACCTTAATCACTAAATGACCACAAATCACACAAATCCAGACCACATGTGAAGAAAATTGGAAAACTGTTGAGTAGCAACTGGAAAACAAGATTGGATATTAGGTTTGAAGATAAGAAAATCATGTCAGTGACATTGCTACTGTACTCAAGAGTGCAAACTAAATCATGGGAAGGAGTGTTAAATACTATTCTAGACTCTAATAACCAAAGACCATTATGAATTAAGAGTGTCGTTTGGGGTCAGATTAGGTGATTAACATTTCCCTGTTTCAGCTTATGCATTCTGTCCATGTAAAATAACAAGATGCAATGTTAATTGCTGCAACCTGGAAACCACAAATATAGAACCAGCCAAGTTACTTCCAAGTACCTTATAAGCAAGGAACTATCAGGGTGGCGCAGCATGGAATGCAGGCAACCACTAGTTACTCTTACAGACTTGAAGGTTCAAAATCCCCCTTCGCTCCCAGTTGTGGTTAGCCTTCTGAATACTATTCTCTAGAACCCTGGAGCATTGCTGGAGCTAGAGAAAAATCAGAGTTAATGAAAGGTGCTATGGGAGAAGCTGAGATTCTTGAGTTTACACAGATGACTGCTCACAGCCTGAGGCCTTTTCCAGAGGTTAACAGATAGACAAGATGGTAGATCTGACAATACTGGATGGATAAAAAGTGGCAACCAGGAGGATTCCTGGAAAGCAGAACTTAAATACCAACAACCTGGGAACCTTGAAGAAATGGAGATTCATAATAAGTAGGTATGGGACATTCAAATGATGCATTCATATATTTTAATTTAGTAGTTTTTTAAGTGTACGGGAATTTTGCTGGTAGGTAAGTCTCTGTACTTGTGTGCAATGCCTGTGGAGGCCAAAGAGGGCATAAGATCCCCTTGAACCGAAGTGAAAGGCAGCTGTGCATTGCTGCATGGATGCTGGGAATCGGACCCAGATCCCCTGGTAGAGCAACCAGTGTTCTTAAGCACTGAACCCTTTCCAGATCCAAGATCCTGAATTTCCAGTAGGATCCCAAAGGATGCTTAGTGCCTCTGGTCTACAATTCCTGTTTGAAGAGTGAGTGTTGTGGCTGGGGCAGGGTTCTTTAAGCAGAGGGCTAGGTCAAACTCCATAGAACAGTAACCAATGTCTGAGGGAGCTTGGATTGTCAGAATAGAAGAGCTGCAGCCCCCAGTGACAATACCTAAATGTCCCCCCTCCAACAACAGATAACCTGTTTCAAACAGCTAATAGTACAGATGTGAAGAGAGCCCCAGACCTCTGCAGTGCAAGCCTCCCTCTTCTTCTGTCTGAATTTCATAGGAAATATCCTGTGGAAGTGCGGCTTCCTCCTCAGGTCCCATCCTAGAGAGTAGCTCAGGGAACATGGTAGTCAGACACCTACATCGACTCCCAGAGCCTCTCCCTCCAGAGAAGAAAACTGGCAACTCCATCCAGAAGAACTACTCCTGTGTCAGCTTTTAGCCTGGGTTGCTGTCTGTAATAAGGAAAGGATATTACTAGGGCATAAACAAGAATCTCTCTGCTGCTGCTGCTGCAGTCTCTGCCAGCCTGTTGGGAGTTCAGAATGCATTGAGATTGCAGGGGATCCTCTTCTGAAGCCCTGGGCATCTCCATCATTGTAGACTTTTCTGAGTACCTGGAAAGCCTGTGCAAATCTGAGGAGGTCTTGCTCCATTATAAAGTTTTGCATTTTGGAAGCCAAGCTTTTAGGTATTGTCTGACCCCATGCTCTGTTGGCTCATTTTACTTGGCTTTCCATCTCTGGCACAGTCTTGAGGGTACATTCAGTTAACACCCCTACAGTGTGCCTGTAAACCGAGGGCTAGTTGGGTCTGCAGTGTACCTCTGATCTCCCTTTCCCCAGAACTGTCTCTCCCTTGTGTTCTAATTTTCTCATTCTCTGTTCTCTTAGACTTATCCTCTGACATTAGTTGTCCCTCCTTCCTACTCTTTAGGGAGCCTCCCTTCTGCCTTAGTTCTTTGTCCTCATTGCAACTTCAGTCTCTTCTGCCTTGCTCTGTCTTGTGTATGAAAGTCCCACAGCCCTGTGAGAAAGGAGCCTCTGAAAGAAAGTGACTACCCAAAAGCTCACGAAGATGTAAATCTATACTCTCCTAATTCTGTCATTATGTCCCAAATTATATTTCTGCCTTCTGTAAAAGTACTTCCTCAAATCATAATATTTCCAGGTGTACAGCTACATAGCACATAAGAAAGAGGATGTCAGAACTCAACTCCTGGGGGTCTGCAGCTGAGCCAACCTACCTAATTCAGTCTTCCCCCATTTCACTTCATGTTGTAGAAAGTCTCAGGATTTGGCGTTCCAGAAACCTGATGTTGAGGATTGGCTGCCAAACCTTGCGCTAGCAGCCCTTCTTTCTATACCTAATCTATACTGGAAGCTGCTAGCTCCCAGGGATATAGATACCACAGCAAAGGTAATGAATGTGAAATGCTTTACATTGTCAAAGAAATGGCGAAGCAGCGCAGACATGAATTGAGAAAGACAAGTGAGTTGGGTATACTTCAAGTTGTTCTAGAAAATCTTTAATCCTAATTAGTGAAACAAATGAAAGATAGCAAAGACAGGAGGACCGTTGATATCTTTTGATGGATAAGAAACAAAGACAGAGAGAACTTAGATGATTGGTCCAAAATGAGATGATTAGTGGATGATACTGAAAATGATTAGTATTTAGTCACTTTAGAACATATTAAACTCTGTGGGAGCTCATTTAGCACTCATCCATATACTCGGTGAGACTTTGAAGCAGCATGTCAGATAGAACACAGCTGCTCTGCTGTGGCCTTTTATATTCTCTAATTCATGGTTTGCCAACAGCTGCCCCAAACTTACTTAATACATGAGAGAGAATCAAATAGAATTGGAAGCACTTTACATGCTATGGTAGTTATTATTTCAATATTTTAAAGATATGGTTGAATGCCTTTACACATTCATGTGCACATATAATAATGCGCATGATATAGAACAATGCAATTCTATAGAATGCAAGAATGTATCACGTGTGACTTAAAAAGATCAACGTTGCAAACCATTTTATCCATTTGCTAAATACTCTATAGTTTCTGAGTCACCTAGGGCAATATATGCCACCCAAATTCTTTTAATCCACCTAAAAACTAGCCTTTGTGGCTAAAAAATATTCATTACCAGAGGGGAGAATATGATATTTTCCCATATTTTATGATGTTTAAATCCGTTCCAACATTAACTAAGAAATATCACTGGTCAGTTGAAGAAGATACTTGCCACCTGGGTGAGGCCAACTTCCGTGCTTGTAACAAAGTCCTGGAGAAAATCAACTTAAGGGTGGATGAGCTCTTTCCTCTTGGTTCCACGGGTTTCAGCGCATGCTCCCTTGGCTCTGTGTCTCTGGACTGTGCTGGGATAGAAGATTATGGAGGAAAGCATATAGTTGCACATCTTGTAACACATGGAGAACCAAGAGCAGAGACAAGATACAGGCGCTCCAGACACTGCTCCTTGGCTGAGTTACCATCGTCTCTCAATACCTCATCAGCTCTTGACCCCATCAGTGTACTAATACACGGACAAGGTCAGAGCCCTCTCGATCCTATCACTCTCAAAGCCCCACCTCTGAATGTTGTTGCCTTGGATGCTTCACTGCATGAGCCTTCAGGAGACACTCTTATCCAATCTATAAGGGACAGAAGCCACCCTCCTGAGCAGATATTCACACAGGGAAAATGAAGTGTTTGGAAGTTCTTAGACAGCTGTCCTGGAATGGCAGGGCTTCTCCTAACCTATGATCATACCCCAAGCTAGCTGGGTCACGCCTGGGTCACTCTGAACAGATCTTGTGTTCCCTATGAAAAGACATGAATACACCAGGGATTTTGAAGCGCTGTCTCCTTCCCGTGAGTCCCAGTTGTCCTGGACATGGTGTTTTCATCTATAGCTCGTGGTGAGATGGCCTGTCCTTGCAGCGGCCATTGTCCTACGTGAACAGTAACTCTGTCCTGATCGCCAGCGTTAGCGTTTGCTAAAGAGGCAAGGTTGCCTCTCATTTAGCCCAGCTCGGTTCTGCCATAGAGCTGATTAGATTCATGTCGGGGCCAGTCTTTGTGGGCTTCCCTTTTCCTTCCCAAGGCTTTTATAGCGTGCTTATTTACCCACTGTAAGCGAGGCTGCTGGTCACCTTCAATTCCAGAACTCGCCACTCCTGCTCCCCGAGTTTCCTTAGCCATTACTTTTTATTCTTTCTGTACCCTGCAGCATGTTATGAAATATAAAATATAATGAAACATTCAAACATTTGACATTCTCCTTATGGCTTTTCAGAGAAGCAAGAGAGTGCACACGCTTCAGCTTTCATTTCATTAGTTATCTCTGCTCTCTGACTACATTCTCAGAATAGCCAAACAGACCTCCCTCCACTTACTAGTCGGCAGGGCAAGCCACTTTCACCATTGCTATTATCTCCATCATCATAATCATAATCGTCATCATCATCATCTATATCATCATCATCTCCATCATCTCATCATCATCACTGTCATCATCATCATCGTCGTCGTCGTCGTCGTCGTCGTTGTCGTCTTCTTCCACAGCAGATTAAGTAAAAGCAGTGTGAACAGACACTCATTCTGATGCCTGCCTCCATCCTTCATGAGTTTGTCCTTATTTTAAGTCAACCATAGAGAGAGAAGAAGAGATACAGACAAGGCTTGGCAAATGGCATCTACCAGACACACATGTTGCTTTCTGTTCTCGTGCCAATTTTCTCCCAGAACTTAAGGGATTGCTTCATAAATAGAAAGTTCATAAAAATTGGTATACACGGTTATTCATCTTTTACTGTGACAAAATATCAGAAATTATTCCCTAAAAGGGAAGTAAGATGAGTTTGTCCTTGTGGGAATGAAGAAAACCATGGCAAGAACACACTGTGGTACAGGAGACTGCTGTCCTCCTGGTTGCGAGGAATGAGAGAGAGAAACAGAAAAGGACCCGAGCCATAGTTCCAGCATCTTCCTCAAGCACACTCACACAGTAACACCAGATTCAACACCTGTGAAAGCTAAGACTACAATTAAAATAGAAAATTCCTCAGTAGGAAATCCTTCCAAAGACCTGTGTGAACTGGGCTTGGGGTACTTGTCCTACTCAGTGTGGTCAAACCTTGGTCCCTCTCAAACCATGAGCAAGCACCTAGGGGGTCCTCTGCAGAAGCAAGGCCTTTCTTGAACCAGGACGGGTTGTAGGAAAGAAAGTATGATGCGGAGAAATGGGATTTCATGCCAGGACTTGTTGCCATTTTACCCTGGGGCCAACCTTCTCATCTGTAGAATAAAACTGGACTTTTCCACTAACTCTCAAGGCTGTCCTCCATAATACCACAGATTCTTGGCCTACTCTGGCTTTCAGCCACAAATGTTTGCAAGGATCTGAGCTGCTACACACGACTGACCTTGCCTCAAAGTTTTCCAAACTTTCTTAGAAAAGAAAAGCCTTACTTCATTTGCCGCATTCCTGGGCAGTCTGTGGGTAACAAAAATTTCGCAGTGATCCCCAACTATGCTCCCAAATTTACTGTGGCACTTCCAGGTAAACTCCAAATATGTCTCCTTCCTTTGAGCTTGCTCTGGAGGATTGTTCAACCAGTGTCTTCCTTTTGATCTGGCCATAAGTGTCACTCAAGTTAGGACAAGGAGTGTGTCCTTTGCCACGCTGAAACTTGCATGGTCAAGATACTCTTTGAAAAGGTTCACGATTTAACAACTGGAATCAATTTTCTTATCATAGTTTTCCTCTTGGCTAGACTTAAATGATAATGTAGCCTCTCTGCAGGACTTTAAAACAGGCTTGTTAAGACTTGGACAGTAGCCTCCAGCCTTTGCACTTCTTACCCACTGCACTGGATCAATGAGAAATAGAGTGACCAACTGGACAGTCGGAGCAGGCAGAGTGGCTAAGATGGAAGGACTGAGCCAGCACCTTCTTAGCCTCCTCGACCAACTGGAGAGTCGGAGCAGGCAGAGTGGCTAAGATGGAAGGACTGAGCCACCTCCTTCTTAGCCTCCTCAACCAACTGGACAGTCGGAGCAGGCAGAGTGGCTAAGATGGAAGGACTGAGCCACCTCCTTCTTAGCCTCCTCTTTTCAGCCTTGCCCCTCTCCACATGCCATTTCTCAAATACGTGACTTGAACCCTTTCTTTCATACTTGAGAAACTATTACCGGGTATGGTTTGGTTTTCTGTCCCAACCAAAGGAATTCTAAACAAAATTCAGTTGGAGTGAACCCTAGTGCCACGTTGTCTAAGAAGCCACTAATAGTTTGCTTATATGCCACCTGGCATCACAGCAGATGCCACTCCTGACAGAGGACTAGTTGCTTCCTGAGGCAAACGTTCTCCCACGGCAGCCACCATGATCATCAGTTATTTCCCTGAACCGTGATGTCTCTATTTTCTGTCAGTCTGAGACAACATGTGCCTTCTACGTTCTTTAAATAGTGTCAGAAGTTAAGATGACGGCTCTCACAGCAGGTGTTAATTTTTGTTTTTACCAAGCCCTAATTAACATTTTTCTTTATCTCTCATGATGCTTTTGATTTTTTTCATCCTTTCTGCATACATTACTTTAAATAGTCTGGGAAGTATAGAAAACAGGATTTTCTCTCCCTTGATTTCAGGACTATGCTTCAACCTAACATTACAGTCACTTAAACTCCAGTTAATTGCAGCCTATGACTCCTTTACTGTTTCTCATTCGTGCCACAGACCTGGTCTCATTTCCTCCTCTGTCACGTGAGGCTTCTGAGTCAGCTATCAGATCATGGCAAGATCATGGCAATGTCTCTGCAAGTTTCATCACAGATCCAGCAAATCATGATTGAAGAAGATGGTGAACCGCTGGTGATGGATGATGGTGATGTACGCACAGCAGTGTGAATGTCCTTAGGATACTGTGCAGTGCAAGGGGCTAGTGAGACAGCTCAGCCAGGAAAAGCTGTGCAAACCTGATGAACCTGATCTGATCCCCAGAACAAGGGTAACACTGGAAGGGCAGAGATGACTTCCAAAGGTTGTCTTCTGACTTCCATATGAACAAGGGTGCTCATGTTGGCCAGCACACACATACACACGCACACACACACACACACTTGCATGTGTGAGGACCATGAACAGACATGCACAATAATAATAAATAAAATGAATAATAATCTCCCTGAAATTGGATTTTTCTAAATTGAAACAGATGAAAGCAGTAGTAACACATCACATATATATGATGATCCAGAAACTGCAATCTTTTCCGCACTATATGTATACACATATATTTACATTTACATTATATATAAAATATGATGTGATGTGTGATATATGATACATAGTGTGTGGTATATAATATGTAATATATAATTTGTTATTTATTATATAATATGTAATGGTATAAATAAACCTATAATACATTTGTAATATTTGTAATATATTTATAATATATTATATAATGCATGATATGTAATAACTATGTAATAATAATAATATACATATACTCCTCTTCTGGATTAACACAGCAGCTTTTCATTCATCTCATACTGTGACCCAGGTGAGGTGCTAAGGGCTGGATATCAGGCATATGCCAAGGCATAGAGGAAGGATGACAGAAAGTGCCAGCTTATCCCAACTTGGCTATCATGAGAAGATGCTCATGGAGTAAGCCATGCGTGAACTACCACTTTGAGAATATGAGAAAAATGTTTGGTAAAGAAAAGAACAAGGAGGACAAACTTCTGTCCAGTGCTGCCTCTGGAGGAGGAGGTGACTGCCCCTGGAGGAGGAGGTGACTGACTGCTGTCCAGTGCTGCTGCCCCTGGAGGAGGAGGTGACTGCCCCTGGAAGAGAAGGTGACTGACTGCTGTCCTGTGCTGCCCCTGGAGGAGGAGGTGACTGCTGTCCAGTGCTGCCCCTGGAGGGGGAGGTGACTGCTGTCCAGTGCTGCCCCTAGAAGAGGGGGTGACTATTGTCAAGTGATACCCCAAATGGGTAGGTTTCAACTCTCAAATATGGCCATAGAGGAAAGAGGTTTCCATAGGATTTGGCTTAAGTCAGAAAATCCTAGCAGAATACCAGCTTCAGTGTAACATAGGAGGGTCAGTAATGACCTGCAAAGCTTGCAGTTACTGGATCATCAGCTCTCCATACATCAAAAGCCCTGCCCAGTCTTTAAATAGGTGTAAAGACAGATGGTCTTGTGTATCATCTCCTGCTCAAACCCTTCAGAGATTCTACCATACTATATACCTCCAAGGTAGCGTATAGGGTCCAGCATAATAACTTCCTTCTGATCTGATGGGAGTCTGTCTGTCTAGCTGCAGAGTTCATCCTTGACATTCTCTACTTCAAAAGTTCAAAGCTCACTTGCAGTTCCTTGACAAGTTTTGGGTCTTTGAACCACCTATTCCCTTTACTTAGCAAGTCCCCTACCTCCTTTAAGTTTCAGTTTCACAGATTCCCGTGGACACAAACAGCATCTCTTGCTGTACCCACAATACGTTCATCTGGGTTCGTGTTGGATGATATGACCATGTTTGTAATGCTGGTCGCACCCTACATAGTAATTCTCAGGTTCTGAAGACAACCAGGTCTTTCTAAGACAATTCCCAGAAAGCTGCTATGTTTCCCAGATCCCCTGATCCTCTCTTCTCTAGGACAGATTAACTGTCTATTTTGGACTATCTTTAAATGATGCATTTTAATGGGATGTTTTCTGTGTCAAGTATGTAAGTTCAGACTTGGCCAGCAGTGCCCTGGTAGGAACTCCTGGTCACTCCAAGGTCCTCATGTTTAGCCTGGGTCACACAGCAAACACTGTCCTAAGGCCTCTGTTTCTTTTTCAGGCTTTCTTAAGCTCCCCATCTTGATCCATATTCCCTTTTCTCTAAGCTTGTTCCCAATCACCCCTTCCTCTTTTTCCAATCCTACAACCCAGTTCAAGATGTTGTCCCTTCAGTTTCCAGGAAGGGAAACTCACGACCATTGCTAAAGTGACTTGTCCAACCAGAGCTGGATTTCTTCAGTTTAGATATGGTAAGTGAATTTCCAAGAACTGTCACTTTACTGCCATTCACAGTGACATGACTGTCTTTCCTTTACTCTCTGGGACATAAACTATCCTTCAGGTGGAGTCTCACTTCAGCAGTGCCCTTCTCTCCCTGTCCATATTTTCACAATGAAATGTCAGGCTCTAGTCTGAAGTTTTCTATTGCTTCTCTTGAGTAGTGTTGGTCTAGCTGGTGTCCGTGTTTTCCTGCCATGCTATCTGCTGCCTTCTTTCCTTCCTTCTCCTTGGGGGTCCTTTTGCTTGCCTGAGTCTGTGTGCATGTGCACGGACACACACACACACACACACACACACACACACAAACACACACACACACATGACCTTCCTTCCCATTTCACTCTACTCTTTCCCACAGCCAAGCCTTCCTCCAAGCTGTAGCTAAACTCAGAACATCCTCCCTGCCAAATGCATTTACTTACCCACTCCCTTTGTTTATCCAGTGCATAAAAGCCTTATTTTCAAAAATCTTCTCTAAAACAATTAATGCTATAGTTTTGTAATTTATTTGCCAATGATATTCAGAAGGAATTTATGGCAAATATGATCAGCTGGGAAAAATTATCCTTGCAAATAATGCAAATTATATAAATCTACCTTATCTCTCTAACTTAGGTAACTTGAAAAGTTCAGTTAATTATACTCTTACTATAAATTTATTTTATCATAATCCCAGGCTAAAATTTTAGAAGGCACTATTGAAACAATAAATACCTCTGAATATGAATATTTGCAATGCTTTAAGCACTTTCCCTAGGTACTTTCTAAAATCTCTTATATTCATAAGGACTCTGAATTTGGAAGAAAGTATTAAACTTCCTAGGCATATATCTCTCAATACCAAAGAGATGCGGGGGCGGGGGGAGAAAACTAAACTGTATGAGTATTTTAAAAACAAACTGACAGAGGGCATGGATTACATCGTTACATGTAACAGTTGCATTGCATTGTCTTGTCCCCTATTATATTTAGCACCCGGGACAGTTGTAAGCACATAATGGAGACTCATTATGTATGTGGAGGATGCATGAGTACATGAACCAAGAACATCACTTAAGATTGCATAAAAATGTACATATGAAAATTTGAATTAATTTCAACCATCTCAGACATCAAAGCCAATCATTCTCCCGTTCCCCTCCTCCTGCTCCTCCTTCTCCTCTTCTCCTCCTGCTTCGTCCAAGTCGTCTTGAAAAAAACACAGAAACAAGATACAATGATATAAATTCCCAGGCATGGCATTGTGTTTGTAGGGAATGTCTGTCAGCTAATATGTTTCCATTTTCTGGAGATTTAAACTGATGAGCACCAAAAAAATGAGCTGGATATGGGAGAGCATCCAAACAGATGTCATAAACACAACCTAAAATTATAAGAGGACGGAAGTTACTAGGAGAAAAGATCAAATAAGGGGAAGTGGAACAGATACACAGAATGTAACAAAGTATGTTCCTCCAGAAAGAATGAGTGTATATGTTATATTATACACACACACACACACACACACATGTATGCACACACACATAAACACATGTAAACATTCATGCACACACACACACATATGTGCACTCACACACACCCATGCAAAAATATCACAGTATATAGCATTTTGTCACTCATGACAACATACATGGAACTAAAGGACATTATCTTACATGAAAGAAGTCAGAGAAAGAAAGGAAAATACTATGTGATTTCACCCCTGTCTTGATGGTAAACAGGTATATGCCCAAACATACAAATGGTGAACATTAGAAGCTGGATGTGGATAGGAAATGGGGAACAGGGAAGGTTGATTGAGTATTACATATAGTCAGAAAAGGGGCTTTAACATTCTAGCACACTAGGGGGACTTGCAGCTAGTAACTTCTTGTATATTTCAAAATAAGTAGAAAATATGAGTCAAACCCTGGACCCACATGGTGGGAAGATAGAATGGATTCCTATAAGCTCTCCCTAACTTCATGTATACACCATAGCAAAAAAAGTATACATGTATGCGCATGCATACACACACATGTGAATAAATTAATAAATCTGAATAAATAAAATAAATAAACAGAAAAAAAATGAAATGCTCCTGTACAAAGAAGCAATAAATCTTTAAGATGAAAGGTTTGCTAATTACACTGACTTGTCTCCACACATGGTATGTGTCAAAATTACACAACAAACTCTTATGCCTGTGTCAGAACAGGTCATAGAAGAAACTTATGAGGGAGCAGGCAGAGTTTATTTGGCTCACAGATGAAGGGATCCTGTTCATCCTGGTGGGTCACCATAGTTACTTGGAGACAGAGAGCAGAGCAATCCTGGGTTGGAGCTATAACAATAAGACTCAGCCCTAGTAATCTCTTTATTCCAGTATGGCCACATTTTCTAAAGCTTCCACAGTTTCCCAAAACAATACCATCATCTAGATACCAAGTATTCAGAGAGAGAGAGAGAGAGAGAGAGAGAGAGAGAGAGAGAGAGAGAGAGAGAGAGAGAGAGAGAGAAGTCTCCACCATAAACATTAACAAAGCCCCATAGTCAATTTGCCCATGATCTATCTCACTACCATTTTTCTCTAATGTCACTAAAATAGTACTTTCAAAGTCCATTTTTATACCTCTCATCTAATTACACACATGACCTCCTTCTGTAGATTATAAAATTGAGGCAGAGACAATAAATGACTGAATGGCCCCACACTATATGGTAAACTTCCAGTGCTCTTCAATTCAAGGGCAACACAAAATCCCTCAGTACTGTTCACTTTAACAGTCTCTGCAGGAATCTGCAGGCCATACCTAGACAGGGCTCAAGCACCTTATTTTACCATACAGCTTCTTTTATGATCTTCCTTTATTTATCATGTAGTTGGTCAGTAAACACTATAAATTATTTACATGCCTTAAAGGATGAAATAACATTTTTAATACTTAGTCTAATGACCTTTTAGTGTGTGTCATTATTTTAATGCTATTCCATCAAGTTTAGAATAAATAACATTATTAAGCTGAACTGGCAGCATAAAAATATGTTCTTTAAACCCTGTGCTTGGTAGTATTTTATTTTAATAAAATCTATTCAATATAAGCCTCTCACATCTTACCTATTCTTTCTCATAAAACAAAACAAAAAATTGCTCTAAGCCTTTAAAGAAAGGCCAATTGAAAAATTAATGATAATTGCTATATGATGTCAAAGTTGCTTCAGAGTATCTTTGCAGCACTTAAACAATTATTGTTTGCTATAATTGTCAAAGCTTAAAGTCATAGTGAAAGGAGGAGGAGGAAGAAGTAAAGAAACAGAGAAGCAGGAATCCAAGAAAAGCACGGGCCCTGGTAAATTTCAAAATGATTAAAGGGTTAGTGCAATAATTTGTCAAATGTTGTTAATTGCTCCACTGAGGTACCTCCAGCTGTTGCCATGGAAATATGCACAGTTGACAGGTGCACATGCACACTCTGAGGTGGGATACTTCTACCCATGCACAGATCCACACTGTCATTCTGTTGAATGCAAATTTAATTCCATGGGTGTCCTGTTGCCATTGCTGTCAGAAGTCTCTAAATTAAAGTACAACCTATAACTGTAAGCTCTAGTGAATCATTTAAGTATATAGAGCATATTTCACTGGACCCAGATTTTAAGATTAAGTGTCTACATGTGCATGCATGGGATTCTGGAAAATGTTTTATTTAAATAACCTAACCAAAAAGAGGCCTCCATGCTTGGATTTCTGTGTCTGTCCTTGCAGGCACTTCCTAGCTGACCAGAAAGATATCAGATAAGTGCAGAAGTCACACAACTGTGACTTCTATAAGCTGCTATAAGCTCTGTTATTTTGTGGGAGCTGTACTAACATGACACCAGGAGATACTAATTCCTAGTAGCTTTGGTAGACACACTGGAGACAGGAAGTCACTGAAACACAAAGTATTTTCAAATTTTCAAGTCCACAGAGGCATGAAGCATCCTAATAGAAGATGCAAGGTTTTAAAGAAGCATAGTTGGCCCTATTTGGTGTCACTCTGTGCTTGCAAGAATGCTTTGGTTAGCTATTCTCTCCTGCAAGCATTTCTAGTGTACGAACCTGGATGGAGAGCAATTCTAGCTATTATTGTGCTAGGAAAGCCTTGCCATGGCAAGGTCAGGCCAAGACTTAACTAGAGATCTTCCTGATAGAGTCTGAGAACCTTGGTAACATTTTTACCAACAGTTGATTGCAGATAACCATTTGCATGCAATTAATTTGAGGGTCAGTAATGTAATGATTTTTATTTGGAGATTTAATTTTATTTTTCTTAATGCTAAAACCTCCTGGATATGGGGGTGAAAGTCAGTGGAGAGGGGACAGACAAAGGCTTAACTGAAGAGAGAAGCCAAGCTGGTAAGTCAAAGATGGATCCTCACTATCTCACCACTCTTAGAGCGGTGTGATCCAAGACCAGGCCTTAATCCCACCCAACCTCAGGACCCAGCTTTCCGTTGTCGGATTTGTATAGGGAACAATTGCTGTCTTCAGCTTAATCACAGCTCAGGTTGCCATCAGTTTAAATTATCATATTTTAAATACAACCTATTGAAGTGTGTACATTATTAATATATGATCTCATAACAAAGCTGCTCTGTAGGCTTAAGGTGAAATCTACTGGATGGTGGTGGATGGACCTGCAAACCCCCAGCCTGTGTCTACTGGATCTCTCAAACTTCTGTGTTAGTAGCAAGGACTGATGTCTGCCAGTCTCGCAAAGAGCTGACAATATTCCAGAACCTGGAACTTTTTATGGCTAAATGTGGAAAACCTCAAGCATGCAATGTAGTATTCAGTAAGTGTTGGAGGGAGTTATCATAATCAAATACATTATAGAGATTTATGATACATAATATTATATAACTTGAACTTAAGATAGCCTACACCACTGAATCTATGGTCTTTGTTACCAAAGACTTATTTAATGTATTTAGTAAGTACGTAGGGTGCATAAGTTCTAGCAAGTATTCTATTCATCAATTTTTGCTAACTTCACAGGGTGAATCCATCTTTTTCTCTGCTCTAAGGTGTAAGGGTTTCTAAATGAGGCCCACAAGATGGCTCTGTGGATAAAAGCACTTGCCACACCAGCCTGACAACCTGAGTCCAAGCCCCAGAACTCACAGGGAGAGGCGTTCCAAAGGTCATTCTGTGATCTCTGGTAACATGCACTTCCCGCCCCCTCATACAGGCATACATGTACATGCACACACATATACACATAGATGTTGTCTTTCAGTGACTGTTTTATTTCATTTACATAATGTCCTCAGGGTTTACTTATTTTGGTGAATGCACTAGAATTTCTTTCCTTTTACAGTGGTAAAGTATGATTGTTTGTATGTGCACACCACAGTTAGTCCATCTCAGTAAGCATACCCATTGTTTGCCTCTACACCTTGACTTATAGTGGTAAAGTATGTTTGTTTGTATGTGCACACCACAGTTAGTCCATCTCAGTAAGCATACCCATTGCTTCCCTCTATACCTTCACTATGAACCTTCACTATGAATATGTAGGATTTTCAGATATCTCTTCAGCTACTGTTTTCAGTTTTGTTGTTTGTTAGGATTTTTTTTATCATTACACGCTTTAGTTATTGTCCCCCTTCCTGTTCCCCCCTCCCAGAGTTCTTCACCGCCTCTCTCCTCCCTTTTGCCTCTGAGTGGGTGCCCTACCCCTGGGCATCCCCATTCACTGGGGCATCAAGTCTTTACAGGATTAGGCACATCCTTTCCCAGAGGTCCAGGTGAGTTGACACTGTTTTTCTTCCTATGTGGTTGCAATCCCTTTCAGCTCTTCAATCCTTACCATAATCTTCCATAGGGTTCCCCAACCTCAGTTCCATGCTTGCTCGTATCTGCGTCTGTCTCAGTCAGCTATTGGTGGAGGCTCTCAAAGGACAGCACCTGTCTGAAAGCACAGCATAGCATCACTCATAGTGTTAGGGATTGGTGCCCACCTATGGGATGGATCACAGGTTGGCCCAGCCTCTTCATGGCCTTTCCTTCAGACTCTGCTCCATTTCTGTCCCTGCAGTTTTTTAGACAGGAACAATTCTGGCTCAAAAATTTGAAGGTGCGCTGTTGTCCCTGTCCCTCCACTGGGGACCCTATCTACTGGAGATAGTATCTTCAGGTTCCACCTCCCCCCAGGTGAGCATTTTGACTAAGGTCACCCTCATTGAGTCCTGGGGGACCTCTCACATTCCAGGTCTCTGGGACTTTCCAAATGTTCCCCCAACCCCAGCTTTTTATTTTTTAATATGTACCAAGAATTTGAATTGTTAAATCATTGAAGTTACCTTTAGATATTCAGGGACAAGGTGCCTCTGTGGATTAAAGGGACTTGCTGCCTGAAAATGCAAGCCCAGTGACCCGAGTCTGACCTCTAGAACCATGTAAAGTTGGAAAAAGAGAACCAAACCCACAAAATTGTCTGCTAACATCCATTTTATTACATTTTATATATTAACAATAATCTAACAAAAAATAAAAACATAGAAAAAATTAGCTCAGACTTCTGATATTTCAAATGTTGTCTCCAGTGCTCACTGGGAGGCACACATCTGAATATTCTGTCCCTCCCACAGCTGGGCAGGTCACAAGGGAGGTCACTCCTGGATCTCTGAAGTTCATTTCTGCACCTCACTGGATGGACAACACATCAGTACCGTGGAAATGGCAATGTTTGCATAAAGCTATCCCACTAAGCCCTGGTGTGTACAGCTTGGCTGCCCTGGAGCTTCCCCACTTTCCAGGACAGGCTGTGTCCACAAGCTTTGGGGCCTGTATCAACAACACTGTAAAATGCCTGGGTCTATATGAAAGCAAGTTTTCCATCTCAGTTTGCAATTTTTAGAGTTCCATGCTTAGCTTGTCTTTTCATCATAACTGAGATGTCATCTATGGGTGTTTTCCACATCTTCTTTGGTGGGGCCAGGGAGTCAAAGGAAAAGATCCATCGAGGCTTTTTTTTAAAAGATTTTATTTATTTAGTTTACACTTGTGATGGGTATACTGTAGCTGTCTTCAGATACACCAGAGGAGGGCATCGGATCCCATTACAGATGGTTGTGAGCCACCCTGTAGTTTCTGGGAATTGAACTCAGGACCTCTGGAAGAGCAGTCAGTGCTCTTAACCACTGAGCCATCTCTCCAGCCCCCCATCGAGTTTTATAATGGCCTTTTCCAGTGTGCTTGAAGATGCTCGAACATCTCACATTAAACAGAGAGATCACACTTTTCTCTCATGCTTGACTTTTCTATGCTTGGTTTTGTATTTGGTTGTTCTCTATTAGGTTAATATTTGGCAATTTTTGACAATGGATAGACATTCAAAGTGACCTTTAGAAGAGGAAATCAACTCTTGTGTAAAGTCCATTGCATAACTCTGTGACCCACTTTTTGCTACACCACTGAGCATCATGCCAGTGGCAGTGACTGTCCTGCATTTCCACTAAATAACTTTTATAGTCATGTGGATTACATGTAAATGTATATAACACAATTGAAAACAATGTACAAAATCTAAAAGGAAATGTGTTTGTGGGTTCAGCATTCATGAAATTGGAAGCAATAGATAGATAATGAGAAAAATTACTTCCAGATGCTCAGTATGTACTGTACAGTAGGCAAGTTGTCCCACTGGGTCAATGACAATAATGGAAGGACAGTTTTAAGGACAGTATTGTGGTCTTTAAGGGAAGTCACATGCTCCTCATTTTGCTGTCTTTTGTCATTTCTAATCAAGGACATGGCCATAGGTTTGGGGTTTGTGATATACCATGGATTTCACTATTTTCTGTTTTCTAACCTTGAGTAAAAATATTGTAGAGTCCATAATCTAGCAGATATAAGTTCAGATTACAAGTCTGAAAAACAAACTGGTTATACCTCATACATTTTCATTTGTAAATTAGGAACTATGCTCTTTCTTAGAAATCTGTGAAGACAAACTTCCATATCTAAGTTCCTAAGAGATTTCATAATACATAATCATCTGTCCTTTATAATTGCATGTTCTTGGTCATAATTCTTAAATTTATATTAAGCATGCAAAGTTGTACTCTTAGTAACTTAAAACAATCCTGTCTGACACAGCATAGAAATGTAGAGGGCAGCCTGTACAACCCCTGACATTGTATAAATGCTGCTTTACTGAGGAAAACAACATCTCTGCAATAGAAGAATTAAAGTGATCATTAGCTATCAACAAGGAGCAAGTGACAGTGAGGGTCAGCAACCTTTCCAGGCATTAAATAGATCTTTCACAAATGTGGACTCAGTCAAGATTTGCTGGGATCCTCTGCTTTAGAACATCAGACTACTTTTCTTTATCTACTCTCTCAAACTTCCACACCTCACATTTCTGGTGGCCTTTCCCCAGTGTTTACTTACCTCCAAGCTTTCATTCATGCACATTAACCAGGATGAAAATTTCACCTCTAACTTCTCATTGGAAACTATGCTTTGGAGTCCTTCTAAATCATATTGTATACATAGAGACTCCATAGTCTTTATGTAAATAAGTAGGCAGAATGGACAGCCAAGCCTCTACTTCCTTTGAATAAGAAAATACACGCTTTTATTTCCCCTTTTGGACCAACAGAGAAGATCTTAAAGATTTCTGATTTAAATGTAAATGGTTTAAAAATAAATGCTGGCCATATATAATTAACTTTGGTCATATTCTTTGCAAACATCTGGTATCTATCCATATAGCTTCTCAACTAACCAGTAGGTTTGATGACTACCTAAAATGTCAAATGCTGGTTGGAAGTACCATTCATGACTTACTGTATGTAATAAGTGTGAACTATCTAAATATACTTTATGAAATTTGAGCTCTTAATAATTTATAACCAAATGTATTCCAGAGTTTACCCTTCTTAAGCTATTTTCCTTTAGAAATGTGCATGCTATAGCCCTAGCCATCCGTACCTAAGGATATGACCTTCTTTAGATACAGCATTGCTGCAGAGGGAATAATTTACATAGTACCAGTTCTTAATCCAGTATGACCAGTGTCCTTATAAAAAAAAGTTTTGAAACATACATTAAACACAAAAGAACACCATATGAAGAGAGAAGTGGGATCAGATGATACATCAAAAACCACGTAATATCACATTCTAACAAGGTAACTAAAGCTTGGAGAGATGGCTGGATCAGTTTCCCTCACAGGTATTAGATGGGAGTAGCTGGAACATAAGTTTACCTTGGACTTCTCATCTTCAGAGCTATAAAACAATGAAGTGCTGCTGCTGTTGTTAGCAATTCGGTTTGTGCTAGTTTATTACCATAACCCCAAACAGAGAGGAGGACTGAGGTCAGAATCAATGACTCTCCAATTTCCTGTGAAATCCAGTGCAGACTATAAGGAGATTGCCAGGACATGGGCCATCACTGGATGCATTATAGCTTCTGCTGTGAAGGAATGTGGTCCATGGCAGCCCCTAGAAGGTGCTGGAACATGGTATATGCTTAGAGTTAAGGCAATATTTATTGTGATTCTAGAGAGACAACAGTATCGAGAAAGCTGCTACCAGTAAGATCTATGTCATCTGATAAAACAGTTAAACTAGCACAGGGCTGGCATCTGTTAGGATCTCCATAGAAACCACAACCATGGCCAATCCAGAGAGAAACGGAAGTCAGGATCTCATTTATCTCTCCCAGAGGTGTGAACATTGCAGACCACACAGGTCAGACTTGACCATGTCTGCTAGTAATAAATTTGTTCTCGGTCTACTCTTGCTCCACACTCTTTGAAATAGTTTCTTTCCTTAATTTTTCACTTCAGAAAATAAACTAGACCTCAGAAGAGAACAGTGGCTTCTCTAGCTCAGTGAAAAGGAGCAATTAACAGTCCAAAGAGGCCTGGCAGTGGTGGCGCACGCCTTTCATCCCAGTGCTTGGGAGGCAGAAGCAGGTGGATTTCTAAGTTCGAGGCCAGCCTGGTCAACAGAGTGAGTTCCAGGACGTCCAGGGCTACACAGAAAAACCCTGTCTCGAAAAACAAACAAACAAACAAACAGTCCAAAGAGAAAATATGTATTGGCTTAATTATGGAGTCATGTGACTAAAATAAATTCTAGAACATTATTGGATCCATTCCTGTAATCCTAAACCTTTTCTAAAAAAATTTTAGAGAAAAGGGTATGCTTTTTGTCTTTCTTGACATTTTGCTACTTGGAACTATAAAGAAAAAATGAAAGAGGGAAAAAATAGAGAAATATATCAGTATTATTAAAAATCCACATCTATATTTGCCCCAAATGTTATATAGTTTTTTTTTATATCTATGTGTTATATATACTATACTAGTTACTATATGTAATCTTTTCAGAAACCGTTGGAAGCAGATCTTCCTTCTACAAATTACAAAACATTAATTCATTTTTTTTCCCTGAATACTGGCACTCAGAAGGAACTGGCTGAAGTTCATGCCTTTAGTAACTGATGAAGCTCATATTCAAATCATGCATAATTTGCACCAGGATGTGCTAGAGAGAGACAACAGAAAACAAGAGAAAGGAATAAAAGTGAGAGAAATGGAAGAAAGTGGGTAGCGAGCACTCTGAACAAACGGAAAACCTTAGGAAACCAACTTTAAAAAGGGGAGCTTACAACCCAGATGTCCTCAACAGAGGAGTGGACACAGAAGTTGTGATACATCTACACAATGGAGTACTACTCAGCTATTAAAAACAATAAATTTATGAAAT
>NW_022196905.1:215001044-215006000 GCF_008632895.1 Mastomys coucha
TTTTGGAGGGGAAACTGGGAAAGGAGAAATTTACATGTAAATAAAGAAAATATCTAATAAAAAATAAGTTAAAAAAAGGGGGGGAGCTTGATTTGGCTCATAGTCCAAGAGGTTTAGTCTATGGCCAATGTCCAAGTTCCTGTGTAGCCTGTCCTAACTACTCCTGGCCTTACCAGATAGTCTGGACATATGAAATGGCCATGCTATGTCACTTCAAGTCTTCTTATTTTATTTTTTTTTCTGGGCCAGGTAATCACTATGCAACCAAGTTGAGCAAAACCAGGCTGTTCTCTCTTGCCTCTGTCTCCTGAGTAGTGAGGTTATGTACTATCCTGCCTTCCGCCTCAACGCTCTGTGACTGTTACATTGTTACTATCACGTTTTCCTTCCATGCTGCTTCACAGTGGCACTCCCAAGCTTCTCTTCTGCCTCTTCTCTCCTTTGTGTCGATTCCATGATTCTGTCTTTACTCTCCCTCTGAAGCCAAAACTAGATAAAGAGTTCTAGTTCAATTTCAACTTTCTCTTTATCTGCTGTATCTATGGCTCTCTGTACTTTGTAACAAATGAGTCTATCAAAAATTACAACAACAAAGTGGTAGCTCATGCCTTTAATCCCAGCACTTGGGAGGCAGAGACCGATAGATTACTGAGTTCGAGGCCAGCCTGGTCTACAGAGTGAGTTCCAGGACAGCCAGGGCTACATAGAGAAACCCTGTCTCGAAAAACCAAAAATTAAAAATAAAAATAAAAATAAGAATAAAAATAAATTTAAAAATTACAACATCATTTAATTCACTGTACATCAGTTTTAAAGCAAACTCTCTTTGCATGAGTAGATGTACTCCTCAGGACCAGCATTTTAATGAACTGCTTCTTCATGTGGCTGCTTTTCCTTTTACTAAAACCACCTGCTAATTAGATAGTGGAAGGGGAAAGTAAATGTCATTGATTCTAAACAATATTATATTTGTCCACATTTTCAGGATTAACACTTTTTAGTTTAGCAACATTGATTCCTGGTAAAAGTTCAGTCAAAACTTTCCATCAGTTGTTGATGGGAAGAAATATGTGTTTACTTCTGATTAGTATCACCCATCTATATTCAACAAAAGAGCTAACAGGATGATGGATCGTTCAACTGCATCACTTGTGTTCAGACCTCCTGTCCCTTGACCCCATTGATTTCCATAACCTTAGGGTTTAAATATTATATCTTTAATAGTGGACAAGAAATATGTGAATAAAAGGCCAAGTGGTATGACTTATCTAATGTCTGTGCAACCTGAGACTCAGCTACTACCTTATGTTATTAGAATAATAGTCATGACTTCCAATGCCAATAAAAATAAAACTGGCATAAAGGAAGGTGAAGAATACGCTGTATAAACATTCTTAAAATAAATAAATTTAACTTTACAAGTGACAGTCAAATAGAAAGAAGAAATGCCTTTTTTATTGACAAAAATTTGAGATGACTTTTTCTGTTTTGTTATTGTTTTCTGTGGGGGTCCGGCCAGCGGAGCCCACACATTCGTGGGGTGGTCTCGGACTGGAGATTATTGAGGACCTGTGGAAATAAGAGGGTGGGAGAGACAAAGAGATGCACACCAAGAAAGCTTTATCAAGGTGTCCTTTACTTTGGGTGCAGTGTTTTTATAGTAAGGCAAAAAAAAAAAAAAAAAAAAAAACGAAACCAACAACAATCAAACTTTTAACATAAACATGAGATTGGAGGAAGGGACTTCAAAGGCAATTCCAACAGAGGTGAGCTGGTTGTCAGCAGTCTTTGATCTCCTGCAGTCAGTGTTTTGCTCCACAGATGAGCAGCCTCAGTGGCATTCTTTTGCTTTCAGGGCTGAGGGGAGGGGGTCCACAGTTTTCAGCATGCTTTTCCTTTTTTAAAAAAATTTGTGTTACTTTTGTGTTTTGTTTTCTATGATGAACTATGTAGTTATGTGCTCCAGGCTGGCCCAGAACTTCTTGCCTCTACCTCCTGAAAGCTAGCATTACAGGCAGATGTCACTATGCCCAGTTAACATGGATCTCTGGATATTTGACCATGGTACCAAATTAGCAGGCTTCTCATCATGCTTCTGCCATGACTTTCTCAAGAAGCAGAGCTAGATTCATGTCGCAACTGTTCCCCTCTCTGTGCTATCTGCAGTTTCTAAAGGATAACTCAATCTAGTTCCTTAATTAACAAACAAGAGTGATAGCACACTGATTGAGCCATGATTAATCTCATTCTTTCCTGAGTTTAGTAAATGACTGATCCACTATGTAGCTAAACTTCTTGCTTCTTAAGGTACCTAAAATATAGCATGTGGCATTCTACTTATTTCCATAACATAACCATGGCCTTCAAATTCCTCTTTCTCAAAAACAATTCCTTGAATCAAGCCAAATACAACAGATTTATTCAATTGTTTTCATTAATACATCTTATAGGCCTTGGATTTTTCTAGCCAGAATACATACATAATTTATCTTTTGGTTATAACTTTGAAGAACATTCAACAATAAAATAAGCTACCTGCAAAGGTAACTACTTTGCATACTAGAATACTTTGAATTAATGAATAACTAATACTTACTATTGGCTACCATCATTAAAAGTTAATAGGGCCTTAATTTCAGAAAAAAAATAACCAAGATTTATTTTTATTAAGATATTTATAGCCTCTATTGCACTTATTCAGCCATCACAGTTTCTGCTAAAATAACACAATTTCATCAATAAGCAACTAAAAACTAAGTGGTCCTGTGACTAACAAAACGTCTGAGTTTTAAGGAAAAAAATACTAGCCTACTTTCTGGAAAGCTGGATTATAATAATCCCTCAATCCGTCTAACATTCATTTATCTCACAGAATTAATTCTAAGTCATGGGGAAGAAAAGTTCTTTATTCTAAACTAAAGAGAATGAAAGTTCATTGTCATAGGTCTGGATTCCTCTCCTGGTACTATAATTCGGATCTGGGATGTACTCTAAAGATCCATATGTTAAAGTCTTGGTCCCAAGAGTAGACATATAACCATTAATATACCATGGCTATAGAATCATTAAGAGGTGGGGCCCAATGAGGCGTGGTGGTTCAGTCACTGGCAGGTGGATCTCCGTGATGGGGCCCAATGAGGCGTGGTGGTTCACAGGCAGTGGCAGGTGGATCTCTTTGAATTCTAGGCTAACTTTGTCTACATGGAGAGTTCCAGAATAGCCACTTGGAAAATCCACCTTCTCTATGACCTCTGCAACCCCAAAAACCAACAACGCAGTGTAGGGGCAGTGGGCAGTTCTGACAGCCGGAGTTCAGTAGAGGGGCCACCTCGGAACCCAGGAGACCCACTGAGCAAAGTAAATTTGTTCAGAAGGGACGGTAGATGTTCAGTGATAGCTCTGAGACCAATGGCTCAGATTTCAGCCCCAACTCCCCACAACGGCCCCAGCAGAAGAGGTGTGTAATATTGGTCAAGCCCTCTTACATGCAAATAAAATTCTCAGTCCAAACCAATGGGAGATAACTGTTGCTGAAATCTGAATGACCCCCAAAATTGTGTGTGTGTATATATATGTACAGTATCCAGGAAAGCAAAGCACATGAAAGATCTACTCTGTGGTCTGAGCCTTCTGTTCTTAGAGCTGTAACACTTGGGAAGAGATTTGCTCTCCCAAAAACGCGGCCTGAGGCTGTGCTGCATTCCTCACTGGCTAGTCGGCCTGTTGGCTCGGCCCGACCCCACTCAGTACAGGGCAGCACAGAGAAACAGAGCGGTCTGGAAGACATGGCAGAGACGGCTCCATCCGTGCTTGCTCAATTCTCTTCACAAGGGCTTCCTCATCAAGCCGGGCCAGAGATCTCCATGGGAAACCTCCGGCAATAAGACCCACAATGTAGTTCTCCCAGTAAAAATATCCCATGTCATATCATCTAATAAGTCTGTCTGATAGTATGTTCTAAATTCTCTTACAGACTTATCCAAGCATGCTTTAAGTGGTCACATCCCCTTAGAGACTAAAAACCACCTTTTATCTCCCTTCGATATCCCCACAGAATCTAGCTCTGTTGCCAAGCATCTACACAGTACTTCAAGAATACAAACTAACAAATGAGTAAACTATAGGAAAAGTAAAAAGGTTGTTATTATTCTTGCTCAAAACAAAACTGCCCCAGTATTTCCATCTGGATTTTCTGAGTACTTATTATATAAAGAGATTTACGTTTCAACAATAGAGAGTTATAGCCCCGCTTGGCAACTTCCCAAGCTTTTGCCCAGTTTTAAGCAGGAAGAAGAAACATAATGAGAAACCACAACATGATATTATTTCTCAATGATTTTCTAATTCTACTCAGAACACAGATATTTTTAAGATAATGGTTGTGCTTCAAGAGCAGAAGATCTCTTCAGTGTTTCTGCTGTTCCCTACAGCTTTCTGTTCACTCATTTCCTGCACTAACTACTCTCCTGGATTTCAAGTTTAATTTTATATTAGCTGTGACATTTGAGAAGCTGGTTTTTAAGGCCTCCCAAGTAGAAAACCCTATAACCTTCTATAGTAATCTATCCTTCTCAGCCAAATTTGCCTCTATTTTTTAATATCTAAGTCATGTACACTGTAGTTGGGGCACAGTTCCTCTCATATTGACCCTTGCTGTAAATAAAGAATGGCTGACTTCCATGCATTACAACTAAGTGTAATTTTTTAACATAAACATATAAATAAGCTATGCCTATCCCCTTGAGTTGAATTATCACAGTTATTTTAACTCTTGCTCATGGATTTCAATGTTTTATTTCTTAGGTTCTCTAAATACTTTTATATTGCACCACACCTTTATTTCTTTAATATTTTTGGCTTTGCTCTTTTTTATCTACATTTTCTTTTCACTCAAACCTTTCTTTCTTTCTTTCTTTCTCTCTTTTATTTATTTATTTTTTTTTTTTTGAGACAGGG
>NW_022196905.1:215013286-215013774 GCF_008632895.1 Mastomys coucha
AGATTACATTTTTCCTTTTCCAGGGATGTAATCCCCTTTCTTGTGTTGGAGTTTTCCATTTATTACTCGTTGAAGGGCTGGATTTGTGGAGATATATGGTGTGAATTTGGTTTTGTCATGGAAAACTTTGGTTTCTCCATCTATGGTGATTGAGAGTTTTGCTGGGTATAGTAGTCTGGGCTGGCATTTGTGTTCTCTTAGAGTCTGTATGACATCTGTCCAGGATCTTCTAGCTTTCATAGTCTCTGGTGAGAAGTCTGGTGTAATTCTGATAGGCCTGCCTTTATATGTTACTTGACCTTTTTCCCGTACTGCTTTTAGTATTCTTGCTTTGTTTAGTGCATTTGGTGCTTTGACTATTATGTTGAGGGGAGTATTTCTTTTCTGGTCCAGTCGATTTGGGGTTCTATAAGCTTCTTTTATGGTCACAGGCATCTCTTTCTTTAGGTTAGGGAAGTTCTCTTCTATAATTTTGTTGAAGATATTTA
>NW_022196905.1:215014601-215057735 GCF_008632895.1 Mastomys coucha
CTGACCGGAGCTTGTCCTGTTCCTGACGCCCTGCAAGACCCCTGCGACTCGTGGGGCCTGTGCCTCCCGGGTGGCTGCTCCCAGCTTAGGAACTCACCGGAGAGAAGATGGCGGCTCTCACTGGAGACTCTGGGTCCCGGCGGTCCCTGGAGTCAGACTCTCCACGTGCAAGGGAGAGGCAGCTAAGGTCGCTGATCCACCTCTGTTACTTGGAAGCTGAGAGGATCGGGTCCCTGCAGCCCTGCGGCTCCCCTGCGACTTGTGGGGCCTGTGCCTCCCAGGTGGCTGCTCCTGGCTTAGGAACTCACCGGAGAGAGCGAACTCTTTTTTTTTAAATTTATTTATTTATCTAATGTAAGTACACTGTAGCTGTCTTCAGATATACCAGAAAAGGGCATCAGATCTCATTACAGATGGTTATGAGCCACCATGTGGTTGCTGGGATCTGAACTCGGACCTTTGGAAGAGCAGTCAGTGCTCTTAACCACTGAGCCATCTCACCAGCCCAGCTTTGAACTCCTGATCAACCCTTTTCACTGCCTCCACCTTCAGGAAGTTAGAACCATAAATGGGAAATGGCCTGACAGGTCTTGAGTCCTATTCCTGCCTCTCCCTGTGCTGCGTTCCATATCCTCCTATAGAGCCATATTCCCAAAACACCAAATATCAGCCCTAAAATACTCATCAGTCTCAGGTTGAGAAGCAATGGTTCGTACCCTGCCTAATTTTACAATTCTTTAATATAGTTCCTTGTGTTGTAGTGACCCTCAACCATTAAATTATTTTTGATGCTACTTCATAACTATGAATTTGCTACTGCTATGAAAAGTAATATAAATATCTGTGTTTTACAATTGCCTTACAACTCAATGAATGGTCCTCTGACCTACAAAGGGGTTGGCACCCACATGTTGAGGATCATTGAAGATTGGGCTACAGAGCAAGGGCTGCTGCTGTCTGCCCTAAGAGTTTGACATGTGTTATGAAAATTCAATTTGTCAATTTCATAAGAAACCTGTTTATTTTAGTACCCTGACGTACTGTCTACACCATGATAAAACAAATCTCATGGGCATACCGTTCTCTTAAACTATTGCTACTTTATCCAGTGCACACTTCCTTCAAGTTGGCATGTATTTCATAATAATTATGGGTTTGATCCTTGGTCCAGCAGTCTTCTGTAGAGTGGTTGTAAGCTGATTTTTTAATAGATTGATGATTTCCTCTTCTAGAATTTAATTTAAAACATGTTAAAGCCAAGATAAAAATCTTCCTAGTCTCCAAAATCCCCATACTTTTCATAGCCGCAGTAGATGGGTCTGACAAGATGATTTTCTTCAAGAATACTCAGTACATTGTCCAAGTTTAAAACAAAACAAATTGTAAATCAGGACACTGCTGTGGCTTCTAAAGTGAACACTCATCCATCACCGTCTCCTTCTTTTATTAGATATAATACGATTACCAGTTTTGCACAAATACCTCTTTCCTACCTCTTTCCGTTAAATTACCTCCCAATCCCTGGACTTTAATTTTGTTGTTAACCATAAAAGTTTGGCCATTTCTCTATGTTTGTTTATAAATTTTACCATTTTTGTGGGTGTTTTGACAATTATAAAGCAGCATCTACCACATCAAAATGGAAAACTCAGTAGCATGTTTCATAGACTTCTTTGGTCTATACAGTCAAAATCACTGAGACCAGCGGCCCTTAGTATCGCCTCTAAGGATTACATGACATTCATTATAAATATGATTCCACACTCAGTAACTTTCTTCTCCCTTTATTTTTTGTTTGTTTCCTTTCATTTGGGGGATATATTTTTACTTTGTAACCTTGAACTCATGACACTTCTGTAGAGATTGCAGATGCACACCTTCATAAAGAGCTTGTTCTCATTGTTCTTAAGTTCTGACAATATGCTTAATTATCATTTTTGCCTTGACTTACTATCTCTAAGCTTTCTTAACAGATTTTTATTTAAAAAATCAGCTTCCTAAAATTAGTAATAATGATCAAAAATTACCAGTGACTCTTCAGACCTCCTCTCCAGCCATCTTCAGTTCTCTATCTCCATCTCTTATCAGGATGGAAACTAAAGAAACAGGGTTGATTTTCCTTCACTAATTGGTCATCAATTTGTCTTTATTTCCAAAGTATGATTCTTCTTTTCTTTAGCTTTAACTTAAACCATCCTTTCTGTCATGCAACAAGGATGTAAATTCATTGAATTGTTGTCCAGCTCATTCAAGCTTTATCTACTGGTAGACTGGCATTTCCAATAGCAAGCTTATACAGAAGTATATGCAGACAGCAAAGAACCACTGTCTTTTTTTTTTTTTTTGGTTTTTTGAGACAGGGTTTTGCTGTGTAGCGCTGGCTGTCCTGGAACTCGCTCTGTAAACCAGGCTGGCCTCAAACTCAGAAATTCATCTGCCTCTGCCTCCCAAGTGCTGGGATTAAAGGCATGCACCACCACTGCCTAGCAGAACCACTGTCTTGAAAAGAAAGAAGTGTTAGATGTATTTTTAATATAGTCCCTTCAAAACCTAATTCATTACATTCTAAATACTTACCCATGTAAAAATATTTAATGTGTCCCCTATTCTGGTTCTAATGCTTCATAATTCTCCTTTAGTTTAATTGAACAGTTTCATGAACATTTCATTGTACCTCAAATGTGCTAAATTCCACATGCCTCCAGGGCAAGGTATAAACACATATAAAATTTTCTATCTTCTACAAGCCAGCTGTGTTCTAGACTCTACACATCATTCGAAGCATTGAACGTGAGGCATTTAATGTCAACTCAACAGATAACCTGAGTGTCTCCAGGCTAGCATTCATGTACTCCAGGGCAATATCAAATGGTCTACTAAGTATGAGAAGAGTATATTTTAACATCTATTTGTAGTCACTAAAATAATTAACAAATAAATTGATAGTTACTGATAATTAACATACTAATTGACATGTAAATTTCCCTGAGCATGTGTGTCAGACATTGATGTCATAGAAAGGGATCTTTCTTTTGAAGCCCTGCAGAGAGCTGCTGCTTCTGTATCTCATTCACTTCAGCTTAGTGTGATCTATAATACGAAATAGGTGTCCAGATAATCTCTACCTAGTCTCTTAAATTTAAAAAAACTCTCCTGATATGCTCTCCTACAAAAAGTATACAAATTTAAAATAAGAACAATAATATAAGTCAGGAAGTGGTGGCGCATGCTTTTAATCCCAGCACTTGGGAGGCAGAGGCAGGCAGATTTCTGAGTTTGAGACCAGTTTGGTCTACAGAGTGAGTTCCAGGACAGCCAGGGCTACACAGAGAAACCCTGTCTCGAAAAACCAGAAAAAAGAAGAACAATAATATAAGCATTTGCAAAGAAAAGTAAATTGCACATACATTTTTCTTAATTATGTAAAAGTTAAAACAATATTCTTGATGCAAAACCTCAGCATTCAGTCCTGTCTGATATGACTGAAAATGCCATTAATAGTGCACCATTCTTGCAAGGGCAAGGATCACTTCATATATACTTCCTACTCTTATCTATCCTTATCCTTTACATTTCAGTTTTAATATGGTTATCTTTTAATATGGTTATCTTAGTATAATGCACAAATATATGATTTATATAGAATATCATATCTGATAAGCAAGTATACAATGTGTAAGAAAGCCTAATCATGAATTGCGAGGCTCACTCCTCTCCCCTCACTCAGCTTTGTTAGTGTTCCCTTTCTGGAAGTCAGCCTTTCTCTCTTTAATTACAGTCAGCTGCAGTCATGCACCATTTGCACCTCCCTCTCACTTAAACAATAACCTCCTGGAGTGAAAGGTTATATCTTATGTTATCCACATACAGTTTTCCACCGTGCTCATTATATTTACCAAGCACACAAGTGACTTCAATAAATGTTTGGTAGAAGGATGAATGAAGCCTACATGGGCAACGTGGGAGGAATGTGCTCTGGTTTAAAGTGTTGGTTCATCACACTCCTAGGTGGATCACCAAGCAAGAATACTTAAGATGCCACTCCCAATGGAGGAAGAATGAAAGAACAGTTTGGGTGAGGCAAGGAAAAATCAACAAAAGACCTCAGATTCTTCTGAGGAGAATGTCCACAAGAGGAGAGACGGGACAGCATTTGACTTAGTGGTGCTTTCTGTGTGGGCAGAACCAGAGCCCAAAAAGATTCCCCTTTGTTCAAAGACAAGCACCTAGCAACTGATCAGCAGCAGCAGGGGGGTTGTTGTTGTTGTTGTTGTTGGTTGGTTGGCTAGTTGGTTTTTGTTTTGTTTTGTTTTTACTGTTTTCGTTCCTGCCTGACTGCACTATAGCCCAGGGCTTGGTCTGTTACCTGAAATGACCTGACACATCAGGAAGTACATTTGTATTGCTTTCTCTAAATGAGCAGTCCAACCCTGTTCACAGTATAATAGCTCTCTGAAGCAGCCACATTAAGAAGAGAATCAGGCAGGCCCTACTGATGATGAAATGTTTTAATTGTGAAAGTCTTGCAGGAGGCTAGCTTTGTAATTACCAAGGGATTCATGTCCCCTGCACTTAAAGAGACACAATCAGGTAATAGTAGACAACCATGCCTTAGGACATCAATAAATCTGAAACAAACAAACACCCAAAACAGAGGGACTTGCTAAGGGTAAAAGTATTTGAATCTGATAAGAAGACTGCCACACACATTGCAACCAAAGATAGACAAGGTATTGAGAGAATAAACTATTGAGAGGAAAGAAACTCCCCCAGTGTTCAAGGCAAGAGGGAAAGAGCAGGCGGTGTCACCCCTAGCATTGTACAAGAGCTATTTTGGGCTCAGATGCTTCACTGGATCCCAGAACACTGTGGTGTTTCAAATACTTTAGTCACTTTGCTTGTGACAAGTCTTAGCTAAACACGGAGCTCATGAAGTCCAGACACCACAAGGACTAGAGCCAGATTTGTCCATGAAGGATGATTCAACTGCTCTGCTAGGAGAAGACTGAACAGTCAAAGGGGTTAGAGCAGCCAGTGGAGGAGGAGCCTCATCCACTCTCTACTTGTCAGCACCCAGTGCCTCTAAGCTTGCTGAGTTAAGAGTCTCCCAAATTACCAATATCAGAAAGTCCTTGAAAAGGAAACAATTCGCCAAAACCAACAAATCCACCTGAAATGGAAACAACACAACATGGTGACAGTGTTAAGAATATGAATGTCTGCAAGACTGTGGAATGGAAAAGGAAATGAAGGAACATCACATAATTAGAGAGTAAGAATGCAGGCTTCATTCAGGCCCACGCAGAAGCCTCAGTACCCTATGCTAGTGAGGCTGTAGGCCTGCAGGTGCCTTGAAAACTATAAACTGCTAGAATCCTTTCAATGAAGAGTACTTGGGCCAGGGAATTAAGAGGGCACATAAAATCCCCTAATTGCTACAAAAGAAACACACTAAAATGAACTGCAATGAAAATAAATTTTGTTTATTCTTTGAAAGTTGATTTTGTAGTCTTACAATTACATATTCACAACAGCAATGTCCTTTTTTAATGATAAAAGAGAAATGAGAATATTACCACATAATCTCCTATACAAGAATTGCCTTGCAAACTTTATTCATGCTGGTGAAACTTGGAAACATCTCACGTGTTCATCAACAAAAGAACAAATAAATGTTGAGATAGTGAGATGTTTTTCAGAAAACAGAAACTATTGACACACAGAACAAGTGAGTGTCATAGGCAAAATGCTGAGCCAAAGGGGCCAACACCTGTGAGTATCTGTGCTGTTATTCTAGTGTATGAAACTTAGGAATGCACAATATGAATCTATAGAAAAATTTAAATTGCAGCTGTACAGATAGGTAGGAAAAAGTCGGCAAGATGAATTTTCTGGGCTAACGTGAATGGTATCTTGAGAAAGGCATGAGTTATACAGTGTGTATATTTAGCAAAACTCAAAACTTAAAACCTCAATATTCCTTTATTTTCTATATAACTTCAGTACAGCATAGTGGTTAGAACACAAGAATGCCCCCCCCCCCAGATTCATGTGTTTGAATACTTGGTCCATAGGAATTAGCATTACCAGTAGATGTGGCCTTGTTACAGGAAGTATGTCTCTGAGAGGGGGCCTTGAAGTCTCAGAAGCTGAAGTTGCCTAGTGGCTAAGAGAAGTCTGCCACCTGAAGACCAAGATGTCGATCTCTCAGACGCCTGTCCAGCACCACATCTGCCTGCACACCATCATGCCTATCTATCACTGTGATGATAATGGACTAACCCTACACAACTATAAGCCACCTCAATTAAATGTTTTTCTTTACAAGAGTTGCTGTAATGGTGGTGTTTTGTCATACCAATAAAAAGACTAAGACACAAGACAAAAATATGAAATCCAGTAAGCACAGTATTTTTGCCATCATGAAATTCTGAATCTAATTCCCTGCTATTCTAATCTTAAGCAAATGAATATATGAAGAACAATGAAATTCAAATTTCTTACCATTATAGATACAAACAGCAGATAGTTAGTATGTACATTGTGTTGTCAGATTATAAGTTGAGACAATATACAACAAAGACACAACACCTAGCAAGATGGCGACCTCTCAGGTCAGAAGGATCAGCAGAGCAAGGACAGTGGGAAGTCCTTCCTCAGCTGCATAAAGAGCTGGTAGCCTTTGCCAAGCATCATGGGCTTTCCCCTCTGTCCAGGATTCTCAGGGTCATTGGTACAGACAGGCTTTCCCCTGCTCAAGGTAAGGCACTGATTTATTCTTCAATCGCTGAGTTAGTGGTGAGCAAAATCTGATTAAAACATCTGGGAAAACCACACACAGCTCAACTGCTTAAATGGGCTTCTGATATGGAAGAAAAGATTATGCATTTCTATACACAGAATCAATAATCACAAAACCCTTAATAAATACATGTTTTAGAAAGAATTAACAAGATTCAGAGTAACTCTAGAGATGAACATTAGAGGACAATGACTTTACATTGTTTAATGAAGATACTGAAAAATCTAGACAGAAATATATGGAGCACACAGCCAGATGGGTAATTTTGGTGCAGAAAAGTAAATTTTAAAAAATGAGCCAAGTAAAATTACTAAAAACAAAAATTGTGACAATTGAAAAGAAGAGATATTTCAATCATCTTATCAATAGCTAGATGGCTGGCAAGATGGCTCAGTAGGTAAAGCTGCTTGCCACCAAATGTGATGACCTGAATCTCAACCTCAGGACCCTCCCATGAGAAGCAGAGTGCCAGCTCCCTCAAGTTGTCCTCTGATTGCCACGGGCACACTGTAATATGTGCACATAAATGTACCCATACACAGACACATACACATATATCACAGATACACATGTACATACACACATTCATACACCAATAAGAAAGTATATAAATTATATAAAACAGACAGGAAACATCACTGAGAACTGTCAGTAAATCTGACAATAGAGTGATACAACCCCAAGGCTAGCCTCAAATTCACAAAGATCTGCCTTCCTCTGCCTCTGAAGTGCTGGGATTAAAGGCATGCACCACTACTGCCCAGCTTATCTTTATAATAATTATAATATAATATATAATATAATAATATAATACATTTTGGGGGATAGTTAAATGGTACATTAAATATAGCACATAAAATGCAACAAATTCTTGTGTTAATGGCTTGATTAAGATAATATAAGAGAATATTTGCGTTCATATAAAATAAATTATTTAAGCGTATATAATGCATGTATGTATATAACATATTCATAAGTACATACACAGACTGAGCAAAGAGAGAAAATGTAAATAATTGGTAAATGTGGAAAAGGAATTTTTAAAACTCCATATGCAATCCATAGATCCCTAAGCTGCTTTTTGTTTGTTTGTTTGTTTTTCAAGACAGGGTTTCTCTGTTGTATCCCTGGCTGTCCTAGAACTCACTCTGTAGACTAAGCTGGCCAAGAACACAGAAATGCGCCTGCCTCTGCCTCCCAAGTGCTGGGATTAAAAGTATGGGCCACCATTGCCAGGCCCTAAGCTGCTTTTTTATAAGCTTGAAATTGTATAAAGTTAAAAATCATCCCTACAGATCATCCTGAAAAAGGAGGGATACTATTAGAAGGCACAAGGTGTTTGGTAGATGGTTACAGAGTGATCAGAGAAATGAAGAGATCAGGAAAGTAGAGTGATCTGTGGTGGCCAAGGATACTTGTTAATTCTGTACAGATTGCAGAATGGCATTAGCCTAGAATCCAAGACTTTAAACACAAAAAATGAATGTTGGCATTACCATAGTCCTCCCTTTTCTTTTATGGATAATGAAATTGCAGTAAGATGTGAAACTCAAGCTTCTTTGAGGATGATCTGAGCCTTCTGATGTTCATCTTGAGTCCACTTACAATTTTCATTCATTCATTCATTCATTCATTCATTCATTCATCATGCTTGCTCAAGAGCTTTAAGGTTTTCTTAGAGGTCTTGCCAAAATTCCCTCTTCCTCTGAGCCATTCCAAAGCTCTGATCCTGTCTGGGCACCCATCCTAATTTATCCTCTCAAAGCTGAGGGTCTGCTTGGTTTACTGGTTTTTCTCCTGGAGGACAAGCCTGAGCTCCCGGAAAGGCAACACTAGCTGCTGAGGGCAGCATAACTCTATGACAACTCTCTCTCAGCTTACCTCTTCCAAGTAGAGATTCGTCTTAATTACTGCCCCTCCTATGTTTTATTGACCAGCAGTTGAGATTTATTGAATATTTAACATATATTTATCACTTCCTTATCATATTGATAATATGACTCATTACTTCCAACATCGTTATTTCCTGAGCAAGCAGTCTTGAACTATATGTGGGTGCAGTATCTTAGGTTCCAGCTTCATGTTGCCCATGAGTCTCAGCTCCGTGTTGTCCGTGGGTCTCATCATATCTCCCACATAGACCAAAAATCTACCTCCTCTAGACAACATTTTAATAGCAGGCATCCTACCGGAGACTGAAAGTCTCTTTTTACTCTTTGAGAGTGAGCATTTGGTTGTAGCAGCAATTGTCATTTTGGTTCCTCAGCCCAGAACCAGCAATCTTCGGCTTGTGTGCTACATAATAGTTCTTTTTATCTGGTTCCTGAAGAATTAGCTTTGCAGTGACCATGTGAGCAAAAATTCCTAAACAGAAATTGTTTCTGACTGTGAACAAGACTCCTGGAGGGAGCCTGTGTCTGTAGATACAAGGGACTGACCAGTGAGAATTCCAGTACTGTGGTAAGACTAGAATTTTGTAGATTCGGGGGTTAATTGCTTTAACTTGGGCTAGTATTAACCTTCTGGAACAACTATTCCTTACCCTACTCTGTCTCTGAACTAGCACCTCCTATTGATAAATTAAAATCTCTTAGAAGCTACTAATTTGACATAACCCTAACTGCTACTAATCCAAGAGCTAAGAATGTCATCAGAAGCTAAAAATCTTCCCCCATGTCTATGTATCTAGCTCTATTGTAAATCACCCAATGTATTTAAAACTTGCCTTGATTTATGACTTTTTTTGTTCTGTGAGATATATATATATATATGTATATACATATACATACATATATATATATATATATACATATATATATATATCCCTTTAAAACTATTTCCATGTTGGAACATGGAATTTAGAGTACTAAATTAAATCTGTGTTTTAATGCCATGGTAAGTCATAATGGCTCCAGAATAAACTCTCATTTAAGATGCCAGGGCCAGGAAGCAGGAGAGGGTGGGTTGGTGAGCATGGGGCTGGTGGGGGAACAGGGTTTTTTTCGGAGGGGAAACTGAGAAAGGGGACATCATTCGAAATGTAAATAAAGAAAATATCTAATGAAAGAAAAATATGAGAACTGTATTTTGTTTTGTTTTGTTTTGTTTTATGTTAACTGACCACGGTACCATGAGAATGAAAATAGGGGGGCATTCTCTATTGAAAACTATTGTTCCCTTCCAGTTCCTCTCTCCTCCACCCTCCCACATCACCAGCAGCGTGCTTTTCTGTTTATCTTCCATGTTTCTTCAGCCAATCAGTTCCTATTGATGACACTATGGGAACCACTAACACTGAAAACTGGAAGAAAAAAGAATGGCCTGCTTGGAAGAACGTGAACAGACAGAAAGAAGTAAGAACTGAACTTAAGATAGAAAGGAATATGGGTGCATGAAGATGTGAAAGCAGACACTGCTGACCACCAGGGACACACTGGAGAGTGAAGCTCCCATCCTGGCCTCTAAGCTTCTGTCTATAATGTGTGTTTAGCTCTGTCTTTAATATAGTGGCTGCCAGTAGCATTTGCTAATGCACCATTGGCACACTTGCAGAAGGATGCTGCTCATGTTCTCCCAAAACCATGTTCTCACAGGCCACCTAGTTTTATATTCTCCTGAGCACATTTCTCTCTCTTTCCTATTACCCAACACACTATAATATACAGAGGTCTTAGTTATCAGACAAATTGATTTCAAATCCTATCCTTTTCTTACTATTTTAGCAACTTGGGAAACTGTACTTAATCTCTTCAAGGTCTAGTTTCTTTGTCTAAAATAAGATTAGTGAGATAATACAAAATTCAGTTGCAATTACTGTGGTGACAGATATGTTAGGCATTATCATACCTCTTCTTATGTTCCTTTTTAACAAATAAGAGCATCCACTCTTCTTATGACAGCTGGCCAGGTTTGATGAAGTTCCTGGAAAAGTCATACTCAGACTGGAGAAACTTCAACTCTGGCTCAATACTAACCTACAAAAAAAGCTAGCTGCTTGTAGCTCAAATATACTGGACTATCAGTAAGACTGTGTACACCTATGTCATTACTGTACAGTATTGTTACTCCTGCTTGATCTCTTTATATAATACCAACATATTCTTGGAAAACAGAGCTCAATGAATGTGGTATGAGTATCAGTGATAGCAGACTCATACAGAATAATTCATGTCCTAAATGAACACTCCCAATAAGAATACAAATATAAGTGAAGCCAGCCTCTGGGGGCTGACTCGGTCACCTTCCTTAGAAGGTGTGTATTTAGATCAGAATGTATGGCAGCAGCTGTGTGGAGCCTATGGCCAGCATGGCCACAAGCAGAGTTTAGTGGCTAACAGAGGCTTTTCACCACCATAGGTCTCCTGGTTCATATGGCAGAGGATTGCAGACTTCTGTCTAAGGTTGTTGCTCTCTCTGGACAAATTGCTTCTACATCAATACTTGCAAATTCTGGTGAATTATTTTGGGACAACCCTTCTGCCTCTGACAGAGCTTCTCTGTAGTCTTTCAGAGAGCAACAGATGCAAAGACGTTGGGGGGGGGACATTTTTAAGTCATATGAGAGGCAAGGTCAAGTTCTCAGAAAGGTTAGCTTTGAATTTTCGGTGCTGTACTTTCCAAAAAAATAAGATATTCTTTCTTTCAGAGGTATATTAGAATGTATTAATCTCTAAAATGTTTTTGTTTGAATGGACTTATATATCCAGGGTATGTGTTTATATGTATGTGGATATAAATGCAATATGTATATATATATTCCCCAATTTATGTTTACACATGCAAATATATACACATATATTTATACAGAAATGGGTTGCTTTATGCTATAGTCCATTTATAATAGACTAGAGAACTTTTAAAAAACAGAAATCTATTTCTCATGGTTATAGGAGAGTAGAAAATTCAGTATTAAGGTTCTATCACCTGGTAAGGGCCTTCCCTCTGCATCACTACTTAACAGGCAAAATGGAGTTGGAAAAGGATTTCGCTTCTTACATAGCCAATAATCCCATCATGAGGTACTCCAAAAGATTGGTTTATCTAACAGATTATCTTTCCAAGGACTCACCTCCAAATACCATCATCATATGAATATGAGGATCACATTTCCAACACAAATTTTAGGAGACACAAACATACTGTAGCATAATCATATATTATATGAATATATATGTAAAAATAATGTTATATATATTATACAATAGCATAAAATGGACTGTAGCAGCCTATTTCTATGTAAATATGTATATATGTATGTATATATATTTGTATGTGTAAACATAAATATAGGAAAATATGTATATACATACTGCATATATACTTACATATTTACAAATTTATAATATCAAATGGATATATAGGTTCCCCCAAGGCATTATAAAGCATTTTAAAGATACTATAGTCAGTATGTTTGCATATATTATGCACACTTCAACAACTCCTCATGTATTCTACCTCAGAGTACAAGAAGTGGACAGTTGTCTGGGTTTCAGTTGATCTTTGATTTGTTGGGCCTGTCTGAGAATTTGTTTCATAGAAATGAACTGACATAAATGAAGATGAAGATGAAAAGCAGAAAAATAAACAAGAGTAGGGCAAACAGAACCAAGACAAGGAGATGGAATCCATATTTCAGACACACCACATAGAGTAGTAACTGTGAAGCTGAGGTCATAGCCATTCCTCCACAATTCCTTCATGGTGGCTCATCTATCGTTGCTAATTTTTGAAATGGAATAAAGAACAAAACAGTTTACTACCTGGTAATGCTGGAAATAAAATTGACCCAAATATCTGGTAATAAAAAAAATAGACTACATTAGCAGAAACATGTAAAGAGGGAAATTCCAAGTCACTTAGTAAATAAGCACAAACATGGCTGGATATAGGAAATGAGGACCGTGAGGTCTAAGAGATGACCCAATTCTAGAGAAAAATGAAATCTTTTGTTATAAAAAGAGGTAGGAGGGCATGGAATCAAAAGTTCCATCATCTTTTATTTTATTCCTGTGAACACAAAGCAGGTCCTTGCTTATATGCATCAACTATAATAATAAAAGATAAATGATGAAAATAGACACTAGAGTCATGTGCAGAAAGCAAATGACAATACCTACCCTTGACTGAAGGTACCTTCTAGTTCATTTGGTTCATATCACACTAAAAGGAACTACTATAAAAGCTTGAATGAAGCAATAAACCTGATCTTGAAACCTTCTGCATATGCTTAGTTCTGCTCCCAAACTTGCTCACAACTAATGCCTATAAAATAAAAGGAACTCCCATGACTGATCTGCAGTTGTTTTTTAAACATTTATTTCAGTGGCCACAAATAAAGCAGCCCAATATAAAAGGAACTTTGAATTTCACAATCCATCTAGTCCATATACAGCAACTCTAAAGTGCTCAGTTACCTGGGAACCAAAGAAGATGTGGTGCCTGGGTCTTTAAAAGCAAATGTGGCTTCCTCCGAAAATGCTTGGACAGCATAGATTGTCTGCAGGCATTCTTGCTACCATATCCTCTGAATGCACCAAGGCTGCCTTTGGGCACTGTTTTTGCTCTCAAGTCTCCAATTCTGTAAGCCAAATTCCCCTCTGACACAGTGTTTCTCAGATAGCTCTTTACTTCAAAATCACTTCATCCCATAACCTTTGCAGTTCTCCTTGTTTAATCAAATTGCAATTACATAGATATGTCTTTTAAAATATTAAATTTTATTAATTATCTCATGGTATGTATACCATGTATTTTGAGCATATTCACCCTACTCTTCCTTCTTTTTCTCCCAGATCAACCTCCTCAATTCCTCTCCCGACTTCATAACCTTTAAAATATCCTAGTGATTCCAATGTACATGGCCCATCTACACTTGGTGTTGGGTCATACACTAGAACATTGTCCAGACACCAAGGGATATAGAGTGAAAGAAAATTGATTTATATTTCCCTAGCAGTCATCATCTGTCAATAGCTACTGAGCTAGGGGTAATGGTTCGTGAGCCCCTTCCCCATCTATGTTGAGATATTGTTGACTTGAGCTCTTCAAGTTTATGTAAACTCTTGAGTGCATCCTGTCATGTCCAGAAGGCAGTGCTTTGCCCCAGTCCTTTCATACTTTATCTCTGTGATAGAGATGTTCTGCTTGTGGCTGGGGACTCCATAGACACTTATCCTCTGTCCTTTGACCAGTTATAAGTTTCTGCAAATCCTTACAGTGTCCATTTAATAAAATGATAGTAATAAAATGACATAGCTCTCCTGTCTGTATGTTCCTGTTGAGTTAAAGTCATGGGAGCATCTCATTTTTATTTCTTTTTTTTTTTCTAGAATTTTTCCTGTTCTAGACTTATCCCTTTTTTATTTTTATTTGTTAAAGTAAGATGTCATGTGGATACTCCAAATGGGAACTGAAATTTAGATTGGGGAATAAGGTTGTACTAGGATTCATGACTTTTTTTTCTCATTAAAGTTAAGGTTTTCCAGATAAAGCACAAAGAAACCTTCTTCCCTAAGGACATTTTTCCAATTTATCCTGGGTTTATAGTTTATGTATACCTTAAAAACTTCATGATTATATTATCATGTCCTGTGATGTAATTGACAATTATTTTCACTGGACACTTAAAATGCTATATGGAAATGCAATAGCATTTTAGGTGTCCAATGTCAGCTAATGATTTAGGGGAAACTTCTGTCCCCTCCCCTTTTTATCAAAAAAATGGTCTATTACCAAGTCTATTACCAAGTTTACAAACAAATCCCATTGAAATGACCACACTTTTATCATGGGAATTAATGACATTCTCTTCTATTTGAGAAACTGTTCCCTTATGCTACTTAGTAATTGTAGTTGTTACTGTCTTCAATGAAAGACTTTTAAAGTAAGAAAATAAATATATACCCATAAATTAAGTTTTAAAATGATTTGAGGGAGAAAGTAATAAATACAAGGAAATAGGAAACTTTCTTTCTGATGTTTCTTCCTAAAGTATTTTTCATCTTTCTTCATACTCCCTGGAGTCATATAGCTCTCACTCTCTGTGAGAGTGGGAGGGAACAAAGAATGAAGGAAGGAAGGGAAGAAAGAAAGAAAGAAAGGAAGGAAGGAAGGAAGGAAGAAAGAAAGGAAGAAAGAGAAAGAAACCTTGATATCATATCACATTCTAATCAGAATGGCTCTCCAACATGAAAGACGAAAGTACAGCTTCTGAGGTTCTATATAGTCAGTTCGATGTCCGTATATACTATTGATGAGAATGTATATACATTCTGGTACAATTATTTTGGAAAGCAGAATAAAAGTTCCTCAAAAGCCAAAAATGAAACTATTATAACATCTACCTACTTATACCATACCTAGGCAAGGTACATCTGTATAATCATATTTATTTGTAGTATATTCATAATACATTATAGAATTGTCTGTCAATAGATTAATGGATGACAAAACACTGTATTTATACATAAATGACTTACTATTCATCAGTAAATCATTAAATCATGTTGTGTGCAGGACAATGGTGGAACTGGAGAGCACCACATTCCAAGAAAGAATCCTGGCACAGAAAGATAAGTATCACATATTTGATTTCATATATGGACTAAAAAAAAAGACTAAAGAACAATGAATAGAAGAAAAGATATGAAAAATCAAGAGAAAAGTATTAGGGAAGAGAAAAGAATGAAGTAGAGAAGGAGTAAGAGAAGCTAATAGGAAATACATATCATCAAAGTATATTTAGAATAGGTATGAAAGTGTCACAATGAAGACATTAATTTTTCCAATGAACATGCACCAATATGATGTAAATTATACTTACTGAATACTTCTACAGAGTTTTAGTGTAGAAAGCAAGAGAAGTTTCAGTAGAAACACTCTACTAGAGTCCTATGGAGCTGCTCTGTCTCTGTAGGTAATACTCCCTACATATCAATTATAAGTAACATTTTGAATATTCGAAGATGGCTTTCCATTTTGGAATTTTCTAAACTTATTCAACAATATTATCTTTAAGCTTAAAAATAACATTTCTTTATGTTAACATGGGTTATTATGGAATCAGATTCAAATCAATGTTTTCATTAACTTAAAAAATCAATTTTACATTATTTATCATCTGCTCCTTGGTAGAGAAAGTTTAGTACTTAAATCAACTAGGCAAGATCAAAGCTGGGACTTTTAAAAAACTCACAGGTACTTTGAAAGATATCGAAACATGAGAAAACCTATAAAATAAAACAAGAACAAAACAAAAAACAACAATAACAAGAAAAAGAGCCACAGAGGAGGTCAGCAATGAGGCACAGGCTCTGACCAGAAAGATTACAGTTAGGCATAGTGTATCAGGGCTTCAGAAGCAGGGTCTGCTGACATGGAAGGATTTGGAACATAGTATCCCATGTGGGTGACTTTACCATGGAGAATGGAGGGCTACAAAGTCACAAAGACCCTTTCTCTTCCATTTCTCTCTTCCAGTGTAGGGACCAGGAACCTCTTGGCTTTCCTTGTTTTGCTTTAACTCTATTCATCAAGTCTTAAATTCACTTTAATTATATCTGTTGTTTCCTGTTCCAGGGTGAAATGTATTTTCTATCTCCCTACAATTAATCTATATTTAAAAGGTTTGTGAAGAAACCACAAAAAATATATTTACCAAGATTCGTAATGTTCCCCTTACAAGGATCAGATGTCTTTTCCTGACTTATTTTTTAAACAAATGATATTATTTAATATGTGAGGAAAAAGTGTATCACTTCTAGTTTAGAAGCCTAGACTTAAGATGCAGAAAGGAGTGTTAGTATGGCCCCTGGCCATGCAGTGGTTATGGTTATGTGCTTATGGTGAATTCGTAGGTGTACCAATACCTTCATCCTTACCTAATCCATGCAGGGTCCTTCTGTGATATACACACAAACACACAGACACACAGAGACATGTACACAGAGACATACAGACACAAGCAGAGAAAGATGCACAGACACACACACACACACACAGAGAGAGAGAGAGAGAGAGAGACTTTTAATGCTCTGTTCATCATGACCTGTTTCATAAAGGATCTCATTTTGATCATTACAAATCCACCTAATGATCATACAAATAAACTCCACTCTGTGACATTAAGGCAAAGCATGATCACTGGTTCACATTGAGATCAAGGGAATAAACTTGGTGTCATTAATGACCTTATTAATAAATGGAACCAGTTTCTCCCTGACAACCCTTCCCCCAAGACAAAACCAAACACATAACCCATGCATTTAATTTTCAAAGAACAGCCCTCAACTCTATCATAGGGTGACACATGATATATATTAAGATTTATAACTAATAATTACTGTCTTATGAATCATTAATCCAAGACCTCAATCTTTAAATAAAATTAGTATGTATTTTGTTATAAATCTGCTTATAATTATTCTCAATGATCCCTTCTAACCTGCATTCCCCGATACAAGGAATTTGGTTTCATTAGACATTGTGAGGGGCAGTGTCTTCAAAAGGCAATGTACTTTCTCAAAGTCACATTTTAATAAAGTGATAAACTCTTTTAGAATCCATTCCAATTTATCTTAATTTAAAGTTGTTAAGTTTAGCCAGTACATAATACACTTAGCAAAGAAATAGCTAATGTTAATGAGTGGTTACTGTGCATTACACATGAGCTAACTACTTAATAATTTCATTATCTTATTTGAACTTCCACAACCTCATAAGGAAGTTATTAAGAGATTTTCCTCATTTTATAGATGAAATAAAAAAAAAGGAACTTGGCATTGAAGATACAATCATGCCTATAGTTATAAGTAAAACTTACCCTACGAATATGCCTTCCAGGAGGTCAAGGGCACTATTTAAAGCCCTTGCTCTACGGTATTTGCATTCTCTCCCATTGTCAGTGTGAGTCCTTGAGCTGAGACTACATTTCTTCAGTAAAGGCAGCCAAAGCATGATAACTCTAGGTAAACCAATTGTTTGCCTTAGACACTGGGAAAAAAAACAGCAAAGGAGTAGTGAGATGGTGTTATTACACAGAGAGGAAACATGGGAGCCAAAGGAAAAGGCACTAGATTCTACAGAGCCCTGAAAAGCAAGCTGCCCCTTGCCGTTGTTCCATGGCCTAGGATAAGACTTTCCCAACTCCATACTCCCCAGGATCCATGAAGAACCACTCTAGAAATGTGTAAGTTTCCAGGTTCAAGTGGGCAACAGAGAGACTGCTTACAGTTCTAACTCTAGTTATTGACAGCAAAAGTATACAAAGCTAGACGGTTCACCTGAAACGATACAGAGATTGTTTGGGACCTGGGGTAGTAACAGCATCATCTACACATCTGAACTTCCCATTTATTCCTATGTGTCAAGGAAAGAATATATAAGTCCTGGGGAAAGCAGATGTGACTTGAGATGTACTTGGAAGACAGGAAGGGACATGAAGAAAATAGTTATGCTACAGGGAAGGGGCAAGGCAGAGAAGAAAAATGAGGGAAGAGCACACATAAAGAAGGAAGAGAAAAGGAAGTCCAGGTTTAACTGACCAATTTGGACTTCCTTTGTTGGACACATTTTCAAGCCTTTCAGCAGTCTGAACATATGTAAGCCCCTCAGCAGTGCTGTATCTCTGGGCATGGTCTTCTATGAAAATAAAATCTCAGAGTTATCTTATAAGCAGTCTTAAATTCTCACAGTGAAGAAAAATAAGATTGCTAACATAGTTCCCTTCAATTCCAACAGAATTGTCTGTTTTTTCTTCTTTCTTGTCAAATGCAACTGTAATGGTGGTGCCTCCTAAAAGTCAACACTTAAAGCTGGGGTTCACATTTTCTCATTTAAGATCCCAAAATTATGGGATGTTATAGAGTTTATGCAATAGTGGGAAAATATACTTTGTACCTGCTTTGAGAAATTCTGTTCTATGTGCACATTAATCATGTTTGGGTAATTTATTTCTGTATTTGTTCTGGCCAATTTTATTAGTTATTTGGTTTGGCCAAGTGAACTGAAATCTGTTTTCTATTTCATCTCTCTGAACAAATGGTTGAAGTCTGTGCTAGCTTATAGAAAGTTGCTCCCTCTACCTTGTTCCTGAATCTCAGCCACTTCCAGATGCATTCTACTATACATTCCTCCATCAACAGCCTTACCCAATTTCTCTTCATATAGATCTGTTCTTCTTTATTTTCTGACTCCTTCAGAATGCTCAAGATTGTGTCAGAACAGCATCTCACATTGATTGTGTGGGTCAGGACCCAGCCATTAACCATTTTTGTCACTCAATGTTCAATGCTGTACACAAACATCTTATGAAGATGGTATGTACTATGGCCACTACACATTCCATTAACAAGGGCATGTTCAGGTTCCAGAGTAATCTTTGGCCACTGCCACATAAATGTTCCTTTTGGTTATCTAATTGAGTTGCAATCCTTTAATCTACAAAGCAAAGATCATCTATCCTATTGCTTCTCAATCTTTTGGGTTCAGAAAGTTTCCTCCATTCCTTTTTGTTTGTTTGTTTATTGGTTGGTTGGTTGGTTTTGGTTTTTGTTTGTTTTTTGAGACAGAGTTTCTTAGTATAACCCTGACTATCCTGGAACTCACTCTGCAGACCAGGCTGGCCTCAAACTCAGAAATCTGCCTGCCTCTGCCTCCCAAGGGCAGGGATTAAAGACGTACGCCACCACTGCCTGATCCTCCATTCCTTAGCTCCCAAATCCCATCTCAAATATAGCAAAATGCTCTAGGACACATTGACTTGATTTTGCATTTCACATTCACTACCCTTGCCTCCCTAAGAGTAGATTTTACCTTTAGTACAAACTGAATTCTTAAAAGAAAATAAGAGTACCTCAACAGGAATACCAAATGATATTACCTGGATTTACTCCAACTTCCATGATACAAGAATACCAAAAGGATGCTATCCTGTTTTGCTGCAGCATCCATAGAGCAGAGCTAATAAACAATGCTAGATGTACTCCAATATCCAAGGACCAGGAATACTAAAGGATGCTACCTAGATTTACTGTGACATTCATGGAGGAGGACTAGTAAAGAACCCTGGATTTGCTCCAACATTCAAGGAGTGGGAATACTAAATGATGCTACCAAATTTATGCCAACATCCATGTCAACAGTAATACTGAACAATGGTGGATTTACTCCAACATCCATGTGGTGCTTCTGAGATAGTAATTTAGGGTGTTTTCTCCCACTTTCAATGCCCAAACATCCATCACCTTCTGTTACTTCTGCCCACAAGCAAGTTACTGAAGAAAATTTCCATCTCTCTATTATGTGTTTTTCTACAATGTTTTGTCTTTATAGCTAATGTTTGGCTAACCCTGTTGAGTACCAGTCATTGACCAAATACTGAGTTTAAATAGTTCAGGGCATTTTAAGAAATACAGATGTAAAATAAGACATAAATGTCCTAGATATTCAGTCTGTGTAAGAATAAAGGTTGAGCTTTAAGCTGAATTTTTCAAACTGTCTCCATATATTCTTAAAACAATAGACATTAAATGAATGTAGAGGGATGAAGTTCCAATGGTGTCTTGAAAAGTACTTCCTTATTCTCAGACTTTTATGCTCTGTGTCACTTGGCAAATAACTAGAGACAAAAAATTTTGCTTGGAAGCTGTACAAAGACTGTAGAATGGGAGGGGGTTCTGGATTTCAGAATAAGATTGTGGACATTGCAGTCAGTCTCAGGTTAAATTTCTGACACTTCTGGGACTCCGGGGCTCTGGGACTCTAGGACTAAATGACTCTGAATCCAAAACAAATTATTATCCCACTGCTCCCTCAGCCTTTTGGTTCTGCTAAGTAAGAACAATCGCATGCCTACTTCATGGAGTTTTGCAAGTATGGAATCAGATGCTGAATGTAAACTATGTTCTATCAGACTTAGAGAAATGAATTATTAATTAATATAATCATGACTAGTAAACTAATAAATTATTGTTGTAGCTACTCCTCTCATTGCTATGTAATATTAAAATCTCAGTGAAACTCTAAGTTACATGAAAGAACTCTGGAATTTGGTGGAAGAAAGAAAATTCTATTTGGAGAAACAACTTGTTTCTCCATAATAGGAAAAAAGACTGCTTTGCCTTTGTCTAATGACTAAGAATGTTAAACATATTTCCATGTATCTAGTGGCCATTTGTATTTTTATTTTGAAAACTGTGTACTCGTTTTGTTAGCTTGTTTGCTGACTGAGATACTTATGCACTGATGAGGAGTTCTAAAGAGGAGGAGAAGGAAGGAAGAAAAGAAGGAAGGAAGGAAGGAAGGAAGGAGGGAAGGAAGGAAGGGAAAGAGGATGAGGAGAAGGAGAGGAGAAGGAGGTGAAGGGTGGATACAAGAATGGAGCCATAAGGATATCCTTACCCATGGCTGGTGGAGATGTGAACAAGTGAAGCCACTATGGAAATTAGATTGACATTTCCTACTTAAATAAAAAACAATAAAGTTAGGCATACCATATTAATCAGTTATATCACTTCTGGATATTCAGCTAAATGGCTCCAAGTTTAAAGATCACAGAGATACATCAATGTTCACTGAAGCTCTATCCAGAAGCTCTGAAATCCACCTTGGTGTCTGTTGACAGACAAACTAGAAAGCATGCTTTTATTCACGATGGAATATTTTTAGCCATAAAGAACAGAGTTTTGTTATATGCATGAAAATGGAGATAACTGAAGAAAATTATATAAAGAAGATTAAGTCTATCTCTAAAAATAAGTATTTATGTTTTCTCTAACTTGTGATATAAATGCACAACAAAATTTATGTACACAAGAAGAGAAAGTAGGAAGGAAACTGTCTTAGGAAAAGTGGAGACTAAAAAGAGTAGGGGCAGAAGGAAAGGCTAGCTAAAAATAAGAGAGTTTGTTCAAAGCACTTTATATACTGGCAAGAATGGCTTATGTTATCCAGCTCAAATAAATTAAATAAATAAATAAATAAATAAATAAATAAAAAGAAAGAAAGAAAGAGCCAGGCAGTGGTGGTGCACGCCTTTAATCCCAGCACTTGGGAGGCAGAGGCAGGTGGATTTCTGAGTTCCAGGCCAGCCTGGTCTACAGAGTGAGTTCCAGGACATCCAGGGCTATACAGAGAAACCCTGTCTCAAAAAACCAAAAGAAAGGAAGAAAGAAAGAAAGAAAGAAAGAAAGGAAGGAAGGAAGGAAAGAGGAAAGAACGAAAGAAAAAGAAAGAAAGAAAGAAAGAAAGAAAGAAAGAAAGAAAGAAAGAAAGGAAGGAAGAGAGGAAGAAAGAAAGAAAGAAAGAAAGAAAGAAAGAAAGAAAGAAAGAAAGAAAGAAAGAGAGAGAGAAAGAAACGCAAAGGTGTGATGCCCTTATATTGATGGCCAAATACTGAACATATGAATAGCTATCCTTCGGAGAGGGAGGAAGAAGCACTATTAGTAGCTATTCCTGCACAAAATCACAAACAAGGTCATCCTCAATTGAACTAGGACTTAGGGTCACTATTTTTAGCATGCACTGATTTCTGTTATTCTAAGTAAGATTTGTGGAAACTTGTAAAGCACCAGCTACTACTCTGGGATGTTCTAGTCATACTTTCCTTGAAATACCAACTGCTACAGAGAAAAAAGCTGAAGATCTAAAAGTTTGCCAGATAGATTTAGGAATCTATAATCAAGAATGAAATTCAAATTTTTGCATCAGTGCCCTGTGGATAAATCTGATTCTGCATTTAAACTCTTACACAAACTGGACAAGCCATGCAGAGCTTCCTCTTCTACGTTTACACGTCCAAATGGTAAAGATGATAGAATAGTACCTGTACCATCATGATACACGAAAAGCAAGATCACACGTTGTGAGGCCAATAACAAGAGCTACTTGGATTAATTACTCTGGGAGAATTTTTTAGAGATCTTATTGTGACTGATGTCTTTTAAGAAACATAGAAGTTGCTTATGAGATGCCAGAACTGTGAGGAAGGCTGACCATGGGCAGCACAAAGATGAGTAGCTCACGTAGAAGACTGAGGCTAAAGGAAAAGGGCCATGCGGAGAGTTGGTGAAGGTAGCCTTCCATGGTCGGGTTGCTCCCAGAGTCGTCCAGTTAGAGTTGGTGAAGGTAGCCTTCCATGGTCGGGTTGCTCCCAGAGTCATCCAGTTAGAGTTGGTGAAGGTAGCCTTCCATGGTCGGGTTGCTCCCAGAGTCATCCAGTTAGAGTTGGTGAAGGTAGCCTTCCATGGTCGGGTTGCTTCCAGAGTCATCCAGTTAGAGTTGGTGAAGGTAGCCTTCCATGGTCGTGTTGCTCCCAGAGTCGTCCAGTTAGAGTTGGTGAAGGTAGCCCTACATGGTCGGGTTGCTCCCAGAGTCGTCCAGTTAGAGTTGGTGAAGGTAGCCTTCCATGGTCGGGTTGCTCCCAGAGTCGTCCAGTTATTGTGCAAACGTTTTATTTAAATAAATGCTGTAACTAAGTCAAAAAAAATACTGTAGCCTCACATTTTAAAAATCAAGTCTTAGAAGTATTTCACTTTAAAAAAGTACTAAGTGTTACTTTTAAAATCTCACTAAAGAATAGTTTAATTCAGAACCTTTAGTATAGGAAGAACTTGATAAAAATGTTTCCTATACCACAGTTCTCCAAATTCTGATTTTTTCCAGTGCGTGCATGTATGTGTCTGTGTTCTTCTATATGTGTCTGTGTTTGTGCATGTTGGTGCCTGTGTATGTACATATGTGCATGTGTATATGTGCCTATGTGTATACATGTATGTGTTTGTGTATGCGTCTGTGTGCAGGTGTGTGTGTATCTGTGTCTGTATATGTATTCATATCTGTACACATCGGTGTGGGTTCTGGGGATGAAGCTCAGGTCCCCAGGTTTGTGAGACAAGTGTCTATATCCACTGAGCCATATCACTGTCTGTTTTTAAGTTTGACAACACAATTCAACTACGTACGGGACTATTACACATTAAAGATGGCCTCTCTCAAAGATCAAATCCTGATCTCTGCAGCATCAGGCGAAGTCTTAGGTGTGCGTATTTTCTGAAAGTGTCTAAGCTGGTCCTGATGGGTGATCATGGCTGAGACCACTGACAACTGTGAGGATAACAGCTGGAGTGAGCCTTCCACGCTCTTTCCCCCAAAGTCTTAATTCAAATTCTCTGCTCCTCACTAATCCTGCATCCCACAACTCATAGATGCCTCTCTTTATTTTCCCCAAAGAAATCCCAGTAACAGAAGGATTTCTGTTTGTTAATAAGACTCAAAATTATTCATCTTAATAAATTTTATATTTATTTTTATATTTATTAGCAAACATTAAGGCAATTATGGAACATACTGAAGTTGGAACAAGAGACTTTGGTGTGAAAACAGTCGATTTCTGAGAATTTTCCAGGTGTTTCCAGTTTTTTGGCAATCAAACCTAGAAAGTCTGCATGTGCCTGCATTTGTAACGTTAGTTCAGATAGCATTAGTTCATGAGTAACACAAAAACATAACTCAGTTACTACCAAAATACTTGCTTTATACCTTCTGTTCCCCACACTGGTAGGTGGTTTTATGTGTTATCTTCAAATGCACATTCTAACTGAAAGAATTGTTATCCCTAATTTATTTATGAGAAATTGTAGCCTAGAAAGCTGAAGCCCTACCCCTAGCACTAGGTTTGGGGTCATCGTCTCAACCTATGAGACTTCAGACTGCAGCTCCTTCCACACATACTCCCACGTTCTTCCTCAAAGGTAATCATTACATGGAGAACATGATCGAGACTGAGATAAAGTAAACTCAGCATAAAAGAAACAAAGCCTACCAGAAGGGCTTATACATCTTACAGGAATTCTGAGATGCTTTTTTCTTTCAACATTCTGTGTTTCAAATACAATGATTGTGTGGAGATGCAGAAAATAGAGAATTGTTTATGGCACCATTTCTACTCCTGCTTCAGAGTTAGAGGAATATCATCAAGGTCCCTACAAACTGCTTGTCAGCAAACCTTTGTGGTGACAGCAGAAGCGTCAGATTTCTGTTTAATCTTGCAAGAGCAAAAACATCTACATTATCTTGGGAATGGAACGGAAAGCCAGCAGTCCATACATTGTGTATCCAAGCCAGTCTGTTGATTGTATTCAGATGTACTTGATAATGTATTGGTTTGATGGTTTAGAGAAACTATCCTCCATCCACGTAGGTAATTGTTTATGCCAAAGAAGTCAGCTAGAGTCCTGGCAAATTGATCATTTTAAAGAATAACTCAGTGAGAGGAAATTCCTTAAGATGACCATCCATGTTGTTTTTCAGGCAGATTTAAAGTTTGTACATGGGTGTTTGATGTTGAATTTTGTGTTGTTGAGAATTGGGCATTGACATTGCATATGAAATAAGATGAACTAGATTTTGTTATTGATTTAAATACTAGGGGTAGCATGCACAGTTGGGGACATCAACTGCTAGACAGAAGAGATATGAAAGAATAAAGAAATGTTAAGGAAAAGAGAAAATAAATCAGAGACTACCTGTAGAGCAAAGAATAATCAGACTCTGTGCCACACTTACTCCCCATGGGTTCGAGCTAGACACCAGATGCAAAGGGAGAGCCAGGTGGGAGACAGTCTGTCTTCACTATACTGGACAGAGGGACAGTGACTGAAGGGCAACAATTTTAAGTAATCAAGACAAGTAGAAAGAAATAAAGATTAAGGTAGATAATTAGAGGTTTGAAATAGGCAGAGAAAACATTATCCCCAAACTGGACTTAAAAAAAAAAATCAGACAACAAAAACCCAGAAAGCGGCCGGGCAGTGGTGGTACACGCCTTTAATCCCAGCACTTGGGAGGCAGAGGCAGGCGGTTTTCTTAGTTCAAGGCCAGCCTGGTCTACAGAGTGAGTTCCAGGACAGCCAGAGCTACACGGAGAAACCCTGTCACAAAAATAAATAAATAAATAAATAAATAAATAAATAAATATTAAAAAATAAAAAATAAATAAAAATAAAACCCCAAACCCAGAAAGCTAGTAAAGCTGATAGAACACTAATATAGAACACTAATTTATTACAAGATATTCACCGAGTCTGTCATTGTTAGTTAGGAGACTGTGGAGACTGTGCAGACATAATTCTTAGTATTGTGTCCCAAAGCTAACAGCCTTAGGAACGGCCCAATGAGAATCAGACATCAGAGAGGACTTTGGAAGGAACAAGTGACCAGAGGCCAGCTGTTGCTGTACACAGCCTCGGTGGCAGCTGAGCCCTCAGTGCCTGTACAGTCTTCATATGAGGGCAAAGCTTATGACTGATACTCATATGTATTTATAAGTATTTATATGTCTTTCGTCCAAGCCCAAAAGGAAAAGTCAGGTGTCACCCAATGGACACACAATCCTGGGTGAAGGTCCCATAACACCCTGGCTAATTCGGATGCCTTCATTGAACTTACCAGAGCCTCAAGGCAGGAAGTAGTTCATTAGCACAGAAACTGAAGGGGGAAGCTGAAGAGAAAAACAGCTGTGGGTTTATCAACTCAGGAAAGCCACGGACAAATACGATGAGCAGGCTAAAGGGAACGGCTTCTGGGATTTGCTGGATGCTAAGCTCTGCTAACCAGTAAAAGATAACAAGCCCAGTTTGGAAGGCAAAAGTCCACAGAGGCTTAAGAAATCACAAAGAAATGGACAAGATCCTTGGATCCCTTCCAAAGGAGTGGACAAGTGGAAAGGAAGCGTATGGGACAATCCAGGGAGAGGAGCTAGGAGACGACTGGGGCAGGGGAGGAAGGAAAGCAGAGAATGGGGACAAAGGAGAAAGAGTTGCTACTTCAACAGTGTTCTTACTTCTCAGACCATGTAGGGTTTCCCCAGGGACAATCGGAAAGAATCCCGAGCCAGGAGCTATGACACTCTGAACATCTGCTTGGCCAGGGAATCTTTGGATTTATGCAAATACCTTCTGATGATTTTCTCCAGCTAGGAGGCCAAATGCCCTGCCCATCACGCCTTTTCTCCACTTTCTATCCCTTTTCCTCCCCTCCAACCAGAGCGTACTACTCTCCTCTGAAATAAAAATATCACCTGGTTTTTTTTGCCTCTCAACAGCCACATGATTCTTTCATGCTTTTATTTTTGATAGCAAACTGTTTCAAGGTATGTTTGAGGGTTGTGCAAAACCTCTAGGGGATTATGGAATGAACGAGTTTGAGAACTATGCTCTAAATAAAGAATTGGAGGTGAAAATCTGTCATAATGAAAAATTAAACTAAACTGTCTGAAATAAAGCAACAGAGAAACCAACATCTTGGAAAGCAAAGAGAAGAATTTGGAATTCATCTAGCATGGGGCTGGTAACAAAGCCATTTTCTTGCCAATGCTGAAGTTACCTACCTGGGATGTACTATGAAAACACAAGGTTTGAACTCAGCCTTGAACTCAGGACATGAAAGCCAGAAGCATGAGTTTAGTCCTAAATTCAAAACTGGCTTTCAACACTTTCTACCTGTCTGAATAACCTGTGTGAATGAATGGGTATGATAAAGCCAATGGACAACATTGACAGACTACCTCCTTACTATGACCTCCATGGAATTCACAGTCTTCAAGTAAGCACAGTAGCATGCCTGTGAGGAGCCCAATGTAAAACACCATCAGTTATTCCTTGTGCATCCTTAGGTTAGTCATACTTATAAGCAGTAATTTGTAAAGTGGACATCATGTCAGAGATGTGGAAATGATTAAGATGTTTTAAAAATCAATATTAGCTTTGAATGCTTTCTGTCTTAAGTAGGCTTCTCTAAGCACTTCAGGGAACTTATCTCACACATCTCCACAACTGTCTTATAAATACTAGGATGACAGGATGGCTGGATGGTTGGATACGTGAGTGAGTAGGTGAAAGGAGAGATGGGTGATCATCAGTTCACACACTAGGGATGAGGGACTGGGATTAATCTTCACATGGTCTTACTGTTATTGGAGTAATCTCCTTTTACTGGTTTGAACTATTTTTATTTGATATTCCAGTTTCAATTATACATCTCTCCAATCTCACGTCTCTCATCCCTCCCTGACTCAGCCAAGGTGTTCAGTGTCTCCTTTGTTTTCTTTATCCAAAACTTGTCTCAAGAGCAGACATGAAAAGTGAACTTCGTACAAAGGGTTGAATGTGGGAGGAACAGGACAGAAGGTGCTGCCTCCCCTCCATTGACTCACAGTGGTAACACTGGTTTTAAACCCTTGATTTCCACCCTCACCTCCATTCAATCCTACAGCTCCTCAGCTCCCCTGTCTTTCCCAGCCAGTCCCTCATCATTGCTACCCACTCCTCTGAAACATTCCAAAGAAAATGTGAAGACATTTATTAGGGTGGTGTTTCTGCTTTGGGTGGGCAAGACTAGCAGAGTGTTGCTTTTCTGCTTTTAAAACCATAACCTCTCCTTGGGCTGTTCCTCTGAACAGTCAGGATGACCACAGCTTTCAGGGCATGGAACCTTACCATAAAGAAATGCCCCTGCATATTTGGAGACATGGGAGTTCCACAGTTAGGGACAGATAGGCATGAGAAATCCTGGTCTAGCAAGTCTTTGGTTCAGAAAGCTGAGTTTACCAATGCCCAAATAACCTGCCCACTGACCTGTATCTGAGCATCGTTTCCCTGTGTTTTGCACTACCTTTTCATCATGGTTGCTTCATTCAATGAAATGTTGGTGTAAAGCACTTAGACACATAATTGGAAACAAATATGGTAGGTGTTACCACTGTTGCTTTCTAAAGGCAAATGAGTTACTACATTTCTAAAGAGTATACCCAAAGAGAGCTCATCCCCCTGCCTCTCCAGTTCTAAGGCCTACTACACACAAGCTCTCCCTGAATATTTAGATCACTTTAAAAAAACAAAACACATGATGGACAACTAACTTCTGTGCTTGGACACTGCCAGAATTCCTTTGTGCTTAGTGGACTGTAATTATTACTGAATTACATTAGGATGCCAGTGGAGTTGCTTATTATAGCTGAAGAGTGCCAAAATGAGTCACTGTGATCGAATCTGCAGATATAACTACCAAATGATTTATGTTTGAGTCTCCAGCCTGTAAAGTGTCTGGTCACATGAAACATTCAAGGAGTCCTGTCCCTGTGATCTTGATCTTGAGGCATTTATAGGCAATGAGTAAGCAGTTTCATACTGCAGAAATCTAAGTGACAATATTGGTCTAAGCCCTACAGAACACTTCCTTTTTCAGTAACTTAATTAAACTGATAGACATATATATACATATATATCACACATATATACAGCATGCCACAGAATAAGAACACAAAAACTTAATCATACATAATTATGAATGTCTCAAAATTATTTTTGTGTAAAATGCTTCTTTGTGCTATAGTCTACGTAATAGCAAACATAGAGAATCAAATCTGTCATATACTTCTATTTTTAAAAAAGCACTACATAATGAACAAGTAAGGGTTCCTTTTTCCTATAATTGAATTATTTCCTGAGAAATTATTTTAAAACCTATAAATAAACTCTTTTAAAGTCTGTTTTAAAGTCAATATAAAATTAATATGTTGATGACTCTGATACTAATATTTGAAATAAAGTAATAAGGCACTAATAAGCAATGACACTCTATCTTGCAGGGGTCAATAAATACATAAGAATTACACCCAGTTTTCAGTAATGTTACAGTAATGAGATAACATTATAGTGTGTTGACAAAAGATTGCCAAAGTCTTGCTCCCCTGGGGCCTTTGCCACACGATGGTAAGACAGTGAGCAAGCAGAGGGATGAAGAGCATCAGAGGTATCAAAAACATGTTCTTGGGAAAGGAGGGTTTCATGAGGCTGCTGGTGGAACCATGTCGTGACTCATTCAGTCTAGACATGCTAACCCTCGTGGACTTTATTGAGAAGCAAGTTTTCGTCTTGTGGGTCAACATCAAGCAAATTACTGCCAAATTTGGTTCGGATCATTTTGCCTCCACCCAGAAGTACAGAACTCTATATACAAACAAGGAAACCATATTCCATGTGTTTCTGACTTCAGCTGGCTCTGTTCACACTGGACTGCATTTTCAGAGACATATATTGGCATATGGAATGCACTGACTTCATTTTGTGCAACTAGAGAAACGTTATTTCTTGAGGTCTAATTAGCATAGTTTGTGAAGTCTCATCTGTGTCTCTCATGGGCAAGAGGAGCAGTGTTTTTCTTGAGGCAAATGCCACAATGATATCCACCTCCCTTTTTGAGGAAAGGTTTTTCACCAATTAGCTAGATTGGCTGGTGATCCCTGGGTCCTCCTCTCTCTGCCACAATGCCATTTTGATATTAGAGGCATATCACCGCCCTCCCTGTCGCATGTCTACTGAGGATTCAAAGTCCAGTCCTCATACTTTCAGAGCAGCATGTCACTGACTGAGGCATTTCTCCATTCTCAACACCTTTGTTGTCTTCTTTTGCCATTTTTCTACATTATTTTAGAAGACCCAGCTATATAAATGATTGGAATGACTTTCAAAACTAGGAGAGCAATCTGCAAAGTGTTTGCTATCAACATAAAATTTCTACCATACTCGTGATAAGCTCAGGAGACTTCCTCTCGCTTCTCTAATAAATTGCTTCGGTTTAAGTTTCCCCCTATAGTTCAATTCTGCTTCTCACTAAGGAGGGACTTTTGGGGAACCCAACTGCTTCAAAATACACAGTCCTTTATTCCTACTAGCATCTCATGATGACCTAATGAGGAGATGGGGAAACAGAGTCATGTATTAATCTTTAAAGCCATTCCATATATATCTTTGGGAACACTCTCAATAATGAGTGTAAAGCCAAGTTTGCAATGTAAGGGTTTTGTAAACAATTCGGAAGTTAAATTTAGGATGAAGCTTGAATTTTATTCTTGCTATGTCATTTATGTTTTCTCCTACTTCACTCGAGTACTCTGGCAGAGGGATCCACTTTTCATTAGAGTCAAATTCTCTACCCTGTCCTGGAAGACTGGTTAGACTAGGGAAACTGAATCTTTATCCCATTCAGATAAAGTTGCCCTGAGGGACACAAAAGGGACCTCCAGAGAAGTCGGGTAAACTGTGAATGGAGTCTCCTGAGCCAAAAGGAATTAACTACAAAAGGCCCCAGGTGACTTAACAATGTCTCATTGTTACTGAATCAACTTGTGGATTATTTTTAAAGGACCGAATGAATGTTACATATCCACAATATAACTCATTCTGGCCTGGAAGGAAATGGCCTGACGTTTTCTCTGGGGAGCTGTGCAAACATCTGGATAATCTTGAAATCTTTTAATGTGAAAAAAGCAGTAATTGCCCTCAAATTTACTAACATCCATATCTTTTTCCTCTTTTTTGAGGATTAGGAAATTACTTCTCTGCCCATGAGAATGGAAGGGATTTACAAAAGAATTAATCTGGCAACATACCCACAAAGGGTATAGTTACCAGCTTGACCATGTAGAACTCTAAAGAACATTTGTTTGCACCAACTGCATTTTCATAGTTTTTTTTTTTCTGTTAGTATAGTTTTCATTGGCATTAGATGTGGAGCTAAATGAATTTGTATTTTATCATTCAATATTATACAAGTGTTTATATTTTCATTCATCATTACCTTGTGGAGGGTCTGGCTACGAAACATAACTCAGAGGCCTGACATCTCTGGGCACATCCCATTCCTAGTAAATGTGGAGCAGAATTTCCAGGAGCCTGCATGGGCTATGACTCCAGTCTCAGCACTCCACTGCAGACATTGACTTCTATCAAAGCAATGAACCCTTGTCACTCTTGTATTTTTAATAGTATTGCTTCCTCTTTATGTTACAAAGTATCCATTCTTTATTCTTGTACCAAATTCAGACTGTTTCTTACAGTTGAGCTTACAATTTGTTTTTTAATGTCATAAGCTTTTCTTCTCTTACTCCTTCCTTATTGTGAGGTCAGTGAATACATGGATTCCATATACCTAGATATAAACCCCTATATTTCCTTATTTGGGAAAGTTAGAACTGCTTCATTTTCTTGGTTTCATTTTGGTGTTCAATTCTGAATTATGAATCCCCTAAAGGAAGATAAATTTCATTTTCCTGGAAGGTGGCTCTGTCACAAGGCTTCATTTTGTTACAAATATGATTCTGATTGTAAGCAAGTGAGAAGATAAGGACTCCTTTTGGATTCCTGGCTCCTGATCAGAAGTAATAATTTATATGCTCTGACATTGGGTTTCAGTACTGGGAAACTTCTGAAGTCTTCGGAGGTATCAATGGTATGGTCAAAGATAGTTCAAGTCATGAATATTTGATAGCACCTGCTGTATTGCTGACACCTATATTGTGGGCTCCATGAAGGTGAGCTTGGAATATCTTTTCTCAAAGACATTACTGAGAGGCCAATGGAGAAGTGGAGTTTCATAAGCCCTTGATGAAATCTTTGCCAATACATATAAACATGACTATAAACGTGTAAACATGATTTCTAGCACTGCGTATTGAAATAGCAGCAAATTATAAAGGAAAAATAAATCCTCAACATAATCTGTTATTTTTGATCCAAGCAGAACTATGAAAACAACTTTGAATAAAGTGATCCAATAGTTATCAATTGATAAATTTTTTCTTATGTCTAAGAACTACATACTTCTGTCATTGAAGACATATTTTCATCCTCTTTTCACTTGAGGAAAAAGGAAGAGAGAAATAATATGTGTTCATGATCCCTAGCATGAACACAGTATGACAGTTTCTAAAGCCTTTGAATAAACTCACACATTTCTCCACAGTATATATTGCTGTCTCTAATTTGATTTGCCCAAAGTCAACAATAAAATGGTAGCCAGTATTCACCAGTGTATTTACTCCAGAACTCACACTGAATCTGTCACATTTATGCCAATAGGAGCCTTAAAATTATAGTTCAATTAGATAAAGATGCCTAGAGCTAGTCCGGAGAAATAGCTCTGTGGCTACAGTATTTGCTATAGAATGAGAATCTGAGTTCAGAATCCCAACTCCCATTTGAACACCAGGCACGGCACACTTCTGTAACTTCAGTACTTGCTAGTCTAGATGAAATGGAGAGTTCAGACTCAAGGAGAGACTTTGTCTTATAACATAAGGTGGATACTGATAAATAAAAGCATCAGATGTTAACCTCTAGCTTCCATGTGCATATGTGCCCGTGCTCTCTCCCTCCCCCACCCCCCCACACAATAGAGCTTTCCTGGCCCCTGAATCTAGCTGTTCCATCCAGCAGATGAGGAAAAGTAAGACCTGAAGAAGCTTGACAGAGTGCAAGAATTCATTATGCTAGTTGCTAGTAGATACCAGTGCTTAGAATAATTTTTTTTTGTTTTACTTATCTTTATTTTAATTTTTGAGAATTTCAGACGGGATTATTGTATTTACATTTCAAACTTTACTTCACTCTTCCCCAATTCCTTCCATGCCTTCTACTACCTTTTAAATCATGTCTTCTTTTTGAATTATTATTTAGTGTGTATATTATCTCTCTCTTTCTCTGTCTCTCTGTCTCTGTCTCTCTGTCTCTGTCTCTCTGTCTCTGTCTCTCTCTGTCTCTCTGTCTCTCTCTGTCTCTCTCTGTCTCTCTGTCTCTGTCTCTGTCTCTCTCTGTCTCTCTCTGTCTCTCTCTCTCCCTGTTTCTCTGTATCCTTTTAGTGTTGCTCCCATAGCTATGTGTTTAAAGTTGACCCCTAATGCCTGGGAAAGGCTGATTCTCTCCCCTTAGCGGACAATTTTTATAGCTCTTCATCTAGTGCCGAGTGCTGTGAGAGCTCTTTCATCCATGCTAAACTGGTGTTGTCATTATTCAGATTTTGTTTAGGTAATCACATTATTGAGCTTTTTTGAGTAAAGCTTCCCTGTCATGGATATAAGATGCTATTCCGTAGCAGGCATTCTAGTCCTCTGGTTTTCATACTCTTTCTGTCCCCTCTTCCATGATGTTTCTTGACTCTTAGATGTTGGGATTGCATTGCTGGTGTACCAACTGGAGCTTGGCACCCCACAGACAGTTGTTCTCTGCATTTTTGACCAGTTGAAAATTTGTGTAATAGTCTCTATGTGCTATAGAAATAAACTTCCTTGATGAGGGCTGAGAGCTGTAGTTATCTGTAGCTATAAGGATTCTCGGCCAGGCAATGGTGGCACACGCCTTTAATCCCAACACTTGGGAGGCAGAGGCAGGCAGATTTCTGAGTTCAAGGCCAGCCTGGTCTACAGAGTGAGTTCCAGGACAGCCAGGGCTACACAGGGAAACCCTGTCTCGAAAAACCAAAAAAAAAAAAATAGAATTCTCATACTCAGGGAAGAGTCATGCTTCCAGGTCAGTTCTGGCAGGTTTCCTCCAAATTCTGTCTGAAGTTTGTGGTGTCCTCAAAATAGAATCTTACCTGCAAGTTACCAGAGGCAACCAATGGCAATGTATTTAGCCTATATTGTGTTTGAAAGCTCTTAAGGCCTCTTTTGATCAACAACTCAAGGACTCTCTCTCTTTCTCTCTCTTCCTGAGTGTGTGTGTGTGTGTGTGTGTGTGTGTGTGTGTGTGTGTGTATGTGTGTATGTGTGTGTAGGAATGAAATTCCATTCCATCAGAAGTACTTAAACACAATTATTGTGAGCAAAATATTCTAGGAAGGATTTTACTTACTGAATGGAAGTTTGAATTTGAAGATCTAAATGTTCTCCTCCTGTAGAATAGCAAATATTGTCCCATTATCCTTTTTTTCAATTCATACATGATTAAGTCTGTCATCTCCCCTGGGATTCTAGTTCAAAGTAGCATCCAAGTTCCTGAAACAAGTAGAAATTAACTCAAAAGACAAGTGACTAGACTATACTGTATCCCTCTGTGTTTTCCTGTCTGCATCCAGTTATCTCAGCTCCCCTTGTCACATGAAGAAATTTCCTTCATCTTCAATTTATCCTTCTCATTATAAGTATTGTCTTTCTCTTTCATATATAAACACTACACACAGACACACACATGCATGCACTCACATGAGCACAAATGCACACACACACACACACACACACACACACACACACACACACACAGTGTCCTTTGCCATTCCATGATCAGCATAATTAAAATCTACAAAGCATGGGATAACATGATGCAAATATGCAGTTATTTTGTATCCATAGTCTTTTGGACTATTTTATTGTTTTCTTGACTCTTTTCATACAAATATCCATGTAAGGCTTTCAAGGCAGGAATTAAATTATATAAATGTCTTCCCTTATTCTTAAGATAAGGGAAGTTTAATATAATATAAATTAATAACATTTGGCTTTGAACTATGAAGTTTATATACTAATCTTGTCTCCTATGAGCAAAATTGAATCTATAATACCAAGATCATTAGCTCATTTTTATTACTAGATTCCAAAATTATGAATGGAAACATGTTCTTAATTTTAAGCCTAAATCAATAACTTTTTAAATACCTTTAAAATCAATCAATGAATAAGTGGCAAGTAATGTAAATAAAGAGAAAATAAGCTTTTATTTGATGGATTTTACTCTTAATTTTCATAAGACTTCTTGCTATTAAACATGCAAATCTTGCACAAGAATGTTAAAGTGAATGTTTCTGTCTTCCTTTGACCTTGAGTTACAATGGTCATGGGTTACCCTGTCAGCAGTTCATTTTCTAGACATGAAGACCTATCTTTGTTGTTTGCATACAATACTGTTTGTGTATACAAACACAGGATCAGGATTTATTAATATTCTCCAGTTTTCTTTTCTCAACTTAGCAATTGGTTGTGGAAACATTTTTGTTGCTACACAGATTTACTTATTCATGTTAGTAAGTATTTAGTATTTTATCTTATAGATATAGCAATGTATTTACTTATCTGGCTTTTTATATTTACAATAACAAAGTATGCTGGAGCATCTTTGTTCATGTATGATTATGACAAAAATATTTCACCAGTTATCCAAAAAGTCATACAAACCAGCCATCTGAGACTAGAAAAACACCATGCTGTCTACTCTCAATGTTAAGCTGTTTCACTCCCAGTTGGACATATCTGGGGAGGGACAATTTACACAGCATGGCCTTTAATACAGTAGTCTACAGTTGACCTCAGACCAGAGAAATCAATAGATCTTAATATATTCTCAACAAGGAGAGAGCCATTTAGGTACAAGCTCAGATTCACAATTCATGTTTACAAAGGGAGGGGATAAATGGGAGAGGAAATAAATGCTCAGAGGGTAGTGCTAGAAACAGCAATCAGAGCACAGGGCATTTGAGGTAAAAGTTGGGAGAGAAGAAAAAGTGAGACACACACACAAACACAGAGAAACAGAGAGAGAGAAGGAAGAAAGGAAGAAAAAAGAAAGGAAGAGAAAGAGGAGTCTTAGAAGTTTGCCCTCTGTTGCTGTGATAATATGTTCTAACCACAAGCTATGTGGTGCAGAAAGGGTTCATTTGGCTTACAGCTTTAAGGAAGTCAGGGCTGGAACTCAAGGCAGAGGTCTGGAGGCAGGAACTGAAGCAAAGGCATGAAGGACCAGGTACACAGTTTACTGCCTTGCTCCCCATAGCTTGTTCAGCATGCTTTCTTATAGCACCCAGGATGTCAATCCTGCAGATGGCACCAAATATGGAGAACTGGGCTCTCTCACATCAATCATGAATCAAAATAACCCCACTGGCCTGCCTACAGCCCAGTCCTACAAATGCAGTGGGGTTCCCTCTTGCCAAGTGACTCTAGCTTGAGTCAAGCATACCAAAACTAACCAGTACAAACACACACACACACACACACACACACAGAGAGAGAGAGAGAGAGAGAGAGAGAGAGAGACAGAGACAGAGACAGAGACAGAGACAGAGACAGAGACAGAGACAGAGACAGACTTCCAATATTTCCCAAACACTTCCAAAACTAAAGGTCATAGCTGGAAACTTTGAGATGATTTTCTGCCTTTATATGACTATGTTCCTCTAGGTTGCACTAGTTACCAATTTTCATGAGTCATTAAAGTACTGTAGGAGGTCTAAAAGCAAGTGACACCCAAACACAATTGATGCAGAGGGTATTGTATAGGTGATAGCTTAGTCTCTTGAAGCTGAGTGTCTACATAGGTAAGGAGTGTCCCTTTAACCTTCTGTTCCCTTCACGCCAAAACTGTATGTATCTCATTGTAAGGTAGTTTAGCTGAAATTACAGTGTGCCCAGCTCTGTTAAGTACCTTTAGGGCCTTATCCTATAAGCCTTCACAACAGAACTATGAAATCAAAATCATTATTACCTGTAATATGAAGGCTCCTACTAATAAGTGAGCAAAGGAGAACTCATAACATATTGTTTATTTGATTCTCAATGTTCAAGAAAGAGGTATGTTGATTGTGTTAACAATACCATATTAAACAGGCAGTGGTGGTACATGCCTTTAATCCCAGCACTTGGGAGGCAGAGGTAGGCAGATTTCTGAGTTCGAGGCCAGCCTGGTTTATAGAGTGAATTCCAGGACAGCCAGGGCTATACAGAGAAACCCTGTCTCAAAAAAAACCAAAAAACAAAAAACAAAACAAAACCCCCCCAAACAAATAAAACAACAACGACAACAAACCCATATTATTTCATAAAAATATGGTAGAATAATTCAATTTCCAAAGAATTCAGTCAATATGATTCTTAGTTTGTTAGAAGAAAAATATTGGCAAAAAAGCTCTGAAGCCCCAAATAAGAGAAAAGCATCTGGCCTTGGAATGTTTTGAGATCTTGAGAGAAGGTTCTAAAGGAATGGCTGGAAGACCACCAAATTGCCTTTGAGCAATTATGGAGAATGAGATAAATACATAATAAATGATAAAGAAAGATATAAATATAGATTTCAGGTTCAAAGATGATGGGTTGTAGAAAATTTACATATAAGAATATATAATTAACATGAGCAAGATTCCAGGACTTGGTTATTTAAAAAGAGATTTTATTTAAATGTAAACCTCAAATTTCTCACAGAACTATAGATTTCAAAAGGTGAATCCCCCCCCTCTCTCTCTCTGTCTCTCTCTCTCCCTCTCCTTTCCCTCTTCCTCTCTCTCTCTCTTTCCCTCTCTCTCCCTCCTTCCCTCTCTCTCTCTCTTTCACTCTTTCTCTCTCTCTGTCTCCTCTCTTCTTTCTCTCTCTTTCCTTTTCATGTGCTAATCTCCCTTGGCATTGCTAAACTCTCTGTTCTTTGAGAAGAGACTGTCATAGGAAGGATGACAAAGGACAGACAGATTTGCTGATATGTGGTCTAGTGAAGGATTTAGTCTTCATTTTTTTCACATATTGGATTTACATTTGCATTGACATACGGTTTCTTTTCTTTCTTTCTTCCTTTTTTCTTTCTTTCTCTCTCTTTGTTATTGTTTTCTCTGTTTCATTTTGTTTTGTTTTTCCTTGAGAGATATCTCAGTATGTAGCCCATTCTGGCCTAGTCTTGAATTTCTGATTCTCCTGATTCTGCTTCCACAGTGCTGGAGTATGTAACACTAAAATAGGTTTGTAAAGAAGAGTGGACAAATGTACAATAGAGTATAACAGTAAAAAATGGGAGGAATGGAGTGAGTTTCCTAGATTTGAGACCTCAATGATAACAGTGAATAGCAACATGAATATTTTAGCTGCCTTTGCTCAAAATACTGCTAAGAATAAAAAGTGGTTTAGCAACACAATCTCCATGCCTATAATTATTCTAAAACAAAAAAGTTTAAATTCAAAGTAACCAAGACACTATTGTAAAGCAGTTCTCATTCAACTTTTGGGTCTGGGTTGTGACCCCTTTGAGAGTCAAACAACTCTTTCACAGAGGTCCGACTAAGACCATCAGAAAAAAAGAGATAGTTACATTTACAATCCATGACAGTAGCAAAATCACAGTTGAAAAGTAGTAACAAAAACATTTTTATGGTTGGGAATCAACACAAAATTAGGAACTTTTTAAATTTAAATGTATTTACTTATTTACATCCCAAACATTTCCCCCCTCCTACTACCCCTCACACTGGTATCCCCCCAACCATGGCCTATCAAGTCTCTGCCAAATTAGGTTCATCCTCTCCCACTGAGGCCAAACAAGGCAGCCCTGCTGAGGAAAGAGTACCACAGTCAGGCTACAGCTTTAGGGAGATCCTCCACTCCAGTTGTTGGGGAACCTACACAAAGACTGAGCTGCCCATCTGCTACCTATGTGCCCAGGGCCTCATTATAGCCTGTATATGATCTTTGGTTGGTGGTTCATCTCTAAAAGCTCCCAGGAGTCCAGGTTAGTTGACTCTGTTGGTCAATCAGAATAGCTAAGATCAAAAACTCAAGTGATAGCACATGCTGCCCTGGATGTGGGAAAAGAGAAACACTCCTTCATTGCTGGTAGGATTGCAAACTTTTATAACCACTCTGGAAATCAATCCGGTGATTTCTTAGAAAATTAAAATCAGTTCCACCTGAAGGCCCAGCTATACTGCTATTGGGCATATATCCAAAAGATGTGCCACCATACCACAAGGACACATGATTTACTACATTCATAGCAGCTTTATTCATAGAGCCAGAAACTGGAAACAATCCAGATGTTCCTCAATCAAAGAATAGATACAAAAAATGTGGCTCATTTAAACAATGGAATACTATTCAGCTATAAGAAACAAGGACACTATGAATTTTGTAGGCAAATGAATGGAACTAGAAAATATCATCCTGAGTGAGGTAACCCAGACCCAAAATGACATGGATAGTATGTACTGACTGAATTAGCTATAAAGTACAGAATAGCCATACTAATCCCCACAGAAGGAAAGCTGGAGACAGGATGTTTCAATCACACTTAGAAAGGGAGAACAAAATAGTCATAGGAGGCAAGGAAGGGATGGAACCTGCTGGGAGAGGGGTGGAGGAGGGGCATGGGGGGGCAGGATCAGGTGTGGGGAGAGAGAGAGGCCCATAGGGCCCAGAGAACAAATGGAAATCTGCAGTTGTAGAAATTGAGCAAAACCGGAGATACCTCATAAAAATACCAGAAAGCAAGGAAGTCCACTTATCCTTAAGACAAATGGTTTTGGAAGAGATTACAAAGCAAACACCTATCCCCAAGGAATGCACGATTCCAGGAGACGTCCCCCAGGAGGGTGGATCTCCCCCCCCCCCCCTGTACATCACAGGTATCTTATCCTCACCTGGAGAAGAAAGGTCAATAGAAACTAAAGAACAATGAAGAAGATAAACTGTAACCAGCCCATGTTGTAAACTGTAACTAGCCCACATTGTAAGCTGTAAAACTCTGTTCTGAAATGGTATAAAAACTTAGAGCTTTGTTTCCTCGGAGTTGCTCTGGTCGGAATACAGAGTGACCCTAGTATACTAGTTTCAATTAAAAAAATTAACCTCGCGCTATTGCAACGGCCTGATTCTTCGCAAGTGGGGTACCCACGCCGAATATGACACAGATGCTGGGGGAGTGGTTCTCTAGGAAGTCTCAGAGACCTGGGATGTTGGAAGATCCCAGGAGTCATGGAACCTGAAGAGGCCACCTCCTGTAGCCAGATAGGACCCTCAGTGGTAGAAAACAGACCACAAAGTCATCCACAAAATTTTCGACCCAAAATGTGTCTTGTCTAAAAGAAATGCAGGGACAAAGATGGAGCTGAGATTGAAGAAATGGCCAACCAATGACTGGCCCAACTTGAAAGCCATCCCATGGGCAAGCACAAATCCCAGACACTATAAATGATACTCTGCCATGCTTGCAGACAGGAACCTAGCATAACTGTCTTCTGAGAGGCCCTATCCAGCAGCCAACTGAGACAGACACAGATATCCTCAATCAAACATTGGACAGAGGTCGAGGACTCTTTTTTGTTTGTTTGTTTGTTTGTTCGACACAGGATTTCTCTGTATACCCTAGCTGTCCTGGAACTCACTCTGTAAACCAGGCTGGCCTTGAACTCAGAAATCTGCCTGTCTCTGCATCCCAAGTGCTGGGATTAAAGGCATGCACCACCACTGCTGGGTGAGGACTTTTTTTGGGGGGGGGGCGGGGAAGAATCAAAGAACTGAAGACCCTGGAGGGGATGGCAACTTCTTTAACTGTATTAAAGATTCAGAGCATTAAGTAGGTTGAGAATCTGTTTAATTCATTCATGATATTTGATTGTTACAAAATATATTTTAAATGTGTATTTTGATCATAGAATATCTCATTTAATGAATTGATAGACTCGAAAACCAAAAAAGCAAAACAAAACACCCTTTTAATAATCCAGCTGCATTCGACCACTAGTAGAAAAGCTGGGGAACACTAAATAGAAAAGGAACATTTTAATGTAAGGGAGCTTCCTAATCCAATGCTATCCAGATTGAGCCTCTCCAGAGTCTCATGGAGAGCTGCTCAGTGTTATCAAAGGGCTCACCAAAGCCAAAGCCCTGGGGCTTAACAAACTCCTCCAAGAATTATGCTCTAAATTAGCTTGTGTTCCCTCCATCGTCTGTTAGAATTTTATAGCCAGACTTTGAAATTAAAAGCCATCTATTACATGCTCTGTCAATATTTTATGCAGTATTTTAAGAAGGAAGCACTCCAAGTTTAAGTTTCTCATTGGCTCTCTGCCTCCAAAAACACCCATGGGGAAGGTGTGACCCTGACTCTTACTTGATAGTAGAATGCAAAATGTTCTGATACTCAAGAAGACAGGTCTGGACTGGTCTTGGGAAGACTCCCTGGCTAATTGGTGAAAACATTTTGATAACATTTTAACACTGACTCTTGTATTACCAGATAAAGTCTTTTTCTTATTTAAGTATTTAGTGAAAGTAACTATTTGCATGTGTGAAGCTGCTTCAATAGCTCCCTTAAAACCGGGCACTTTGATGCATAAGAACTTCCAGCCACAAGAGACAATATTCCAAAAGAAAGATACAATGGCAAATTTTCCAATATTGAAAAGAACTCACAAAGGAGTATAATGAATTGTCTACATCTTCCTTCAAAGTATGCAATTATTAAAGCATTGTGGGGAATAAAGATCAGCGCAAAGATTAAGAAGGAAGCCAGTTGTCAAAGACTGAAACCCCTTCTTACTAGCTTGTTTTCATTCTCAGAGCACTTTCCCTGACTTAACTGTATCTATTAGTATGTCTAACCCTGTGATCTTGGTGCAGTCTCTGGGCCTGGGTTTCAAAACCTTGTGCTCTTCAGGACTCGTACCTGCACATATATGCATGTGTGAAGGAAAGAAAACCCATATCTTCTGTCTTAATCTCTACATCAGTGTCTGTTTTGTTCTGATGTCTAGCAGAGTCAAGCAGACGATACTTGACAAGAATTCGCAGTTTATTGTTGCTGTCCAGTGGCCAGTCCAGTGGCCATGGAGAACTGAGTTTACCTGAAAGGGCAGCTGAGAATGAAACAGAACAGGCAGAGGAGAGAAGAATGAAGCCAAGGCAAAGACTTTCTGATCAAGGCTCAAAGTTTAATTTTCAGCTCTGCATTTATATAGGGGAAACCCAAAGACCCATCCTTTGTTTTGGCTGGATTCAGTTGCCTTGCTTCAGCTGGATTCTGTTGCAAATAAGATCAGCAGGTGGTCAACTCCTCAAGGAGTCTTAGGAAATGCAAATGTGCCAAGGCCAGGGGCTGACTCCAGCCAGGTTATAAAACTGGCAAAGTTGGTTTAGCCTATTCAAGCCTGGGGGAAGGGCACAGTTCATGAAGCTTAATTTACTACAAAGGAGTCAAAGGAGGAGATAGGAGGAGACTGACATTTGTTACTTGGCCTCTATATCACTTACAAATGCCACCCCTTTTCCCCCCTCCACACACACACACACACACACACACACACACACACACACACACACACATAGGTGTAGGATGTAGCTCTCTGCTAGTTTCCTCCAGCATTGGTGAGTTTACAGGAGCCTGTTATCCAGATCATCCATCAATATTAGCATCCCTACTAAGGTAAGATCCGAGTAAACAGGAACATCTCAAAAAACCACTGGGAGACCAGAAATTTCCTTAATAAGGTAAGCTCAGGAACTTTAGGAAGATAGCAGAACTCTCTGGAAGGGAAAGGCTAATTAACATTCCTCAGAACACAGGGTGAGAAACTACCTGCGGGTGGGGGCACAGGGTGGACCTTTGCCCACCTTCAGACAAGGGAAGTCTAAAGACCAATCAGTTTAAAAAGTCACACTGTTCTACCAATCACATTTTGTCTAATGGCTGTTGCCCTGAAAATTGTATAAAAGCTCACTGAACAAGCTGTGCGGGGTCGCCTCCTTTCCTGAGGGTCAG
>NW_022196905.1:215057782-215164408 GCF_008632895.1 Mastomys coucha
GGACAGCCTCAGTGCACTAAAATAAAAATCCTCATGTTCCTTGCATCGATCAGGCTCCATGTGATTCACTCAGGGGGTCTCCAGTAAGCTAAGGCTCCACAGGGTCTTACAGTAACAGCAACTAATCCTGAATGTACCAACTTAAGGATCCATGGTAAGACGAAAGTTTATTACTTTGTGAAATGATTTGCCAAATATTTTGTTTGCAGCAGTACTGATATCCTTAAGAAAGAGTATGTTAACATCTTGTCTATATTTTTAAACTGTCAAATATATCTTACCTAACTAGTCTTTAAAAGTTTCAATTATTTTTATCATCTCCACTCCTGCTCTTCCTTCCCTTTCTCATAGCCTGTCTTTAAGTCACTGAGTGCAGTCAGAAATGCCAACACATTCCCAAGTGTAGGACCATCCACTGACCATGGGCAACCTACCAGATGGTCTTAAGGCAAACTTAAATGCATAGAGGCTAGAAAAATGAGGATGAATTTTTAAATGAAAAAAAAAAAGTCACCCAAGATATGAACATAAAAGATGTGTACTCTGTTGTGCCCAACGAGTCCATGGGAAAACCCAAATGAGCCCAAGAATTGCAAAGTCCGCTGTAATTACTTGGATCACATGCTGTTCACGAACCCGGGAAAACACAAGAGTTTATATACAAAGTTGGGATTTCTTAGGATGCTCCAGAGTGAGGGGAGTTATAAACAGTGAACTGTTATAATCATTTGTTAGAGTAGCACTGAAGCTGGTGGGGGATTAATGGGTGTCTGTTTTGGTGTTATCAGGAACTAATTTTATGGCTAGCCATAACTGTCTGTGACCTCTGGTTACCTTTTTCTATGATTTAAATGGGGGAGCTGTAATCCTCTCTGAGTTTGTTATTTCAGAGGACCTGGAGAATTCGGCACTCATCAGAAAGTGTCTGCCAACCCTGGCATCACCAGGACTGGGAGGATGTCTCTCTTGCACTTGCCTCTATGAGATGTGCTATTTTAACTCTCTCAGAACTTCGGGGGAGGGGGGTTGGGAGGGGAAGAGCAGGGGGGAAGATGGAGTGAAGAGGGAGCCCTGTGCTAGCTGTGATGCAGAACCAGCTGCCAGCCCAGCATATTGGGCTTGTTCTGGGCAGACTTTTCTGCAGGAGCAAATATACACAATATTGGAGTTTCTCAAGATTTTTAAATACAGGGTGCTGATTATCAGTAATTCAGGGGGCACTACATACTCATTAATAGAAAAATAAAATTTATTTCATATTGCTTCTGTCTTACTTAGCTTATGAGAAGTGGCCTTCAGGTTAAGACTACACAAAAAAAGATTCATCTTTCTGAGACTCTATCTGTGAGAACCGAGTAAACAGGGACATCTCAGAAAATACTGGGAGGCCAGGAATTTCCATCGAGCTTAATAAGATATGCTTAGGAACTTTGGGAAGGTGGTAGAAGTCTTGCCCCTCTGGAAGGGAGAGGCTAATTAACATTCCTCAGGCCACAGGGTAAGAACCAACCTGTGAGTGGGGACACATTCCACAGGGGGGACCTTTGTCCACTTTCAAACAAGGAAAGTCCTTGCCACCTCATTTCCTGAAGACCAATCAGTTTAAAAAGTCACATTGTTTTGCCAATCACATTGTATCTAATGGCTACTGCCCTGAAAATTGTATAAAAGCTCACTGAACAAGTTGTGCAGGGGTCACCTCCTCTCCTTAGGGTCTGGGACAACCCCAGTGCACTAGAACAATAAAAATCCTCTTGCTTTTTGCATCGATCAGGCTCCGCGTGGTTCACTCAGGGGATCTCCAGGTAAGCTAAGGCTCAACAGGGTCTTACATATCAAAGGCTAACCAGTGCTACTAACAACTATCTAAGAAAGGAACTTGAATATCTGGAGTTCTAAATGAATTATAATCTGGCTCAGCTAATACAGAACATCAGAACACCCTCCCATCAGGTATGTGAGAGATGGTGCTAAACTAAGAAAGCAAAAGCAACAGGGACAGCTGTAAAGCTAGAAAGAGGAAAGAGAAATTACAATTTTCCAGAAGAGACTGAGTTAATAAATGGATAAGCCCATCACAAGCAGCCATCTGATATTCCATCGAGAGAAAATGCACCTATATTTTTAACACTTAGCAAATACTTCATGAATCGCTTACTTGAACTCTATCATGAAAAGAAAAAAAATGATAATATGTTTTCCTTCAAACACTTTTCATTCCTCTGGAAGCATTATAATTACTCCCTATACAAGTTGTCTTTAGCTTGTCCAGAAAATATCTTTAATATCCTTATTGTGAAAGATTTACATCTTTCCCCTTGCTCCCTAGGATGCTGTCATTTGCACATATCCATTATTAAATGAACACTCTGGCCCCATTTCCTTTTTCATTTTCAAAGGAACACTAGCTTAGGCTTTATTAGCATTTTTCCAAAGGGATAAAGGATACCCACGATCAACTAAACGTTTCCCTGTGACATTAAAACTACTAGGTGGTCTTCAATTTCCTGCTTTTATAGGCTTCTTTCATGTCAGAAACTTGAGATATATTTTCAAGTTGGTTTTCACTCAAGGAGAACTTTTGTTGGCTCTAACTTTCTTGTACCTGACAATTCAAGACAAAAAAAAAAAAAAAAAAAAAAAAAAAAAAGAAAGAAAATTATAATTCAATTTACTAATCAAAACAGAAAACATGTTAAAGTAGTAAGTGACTTTGTTCCCTCTGTACATAGATAAAAGTCAAGACCAAAATATATCAAAAAAGAAAAATAGAAGAAACCAAATCCCAAAGAGAGATGGAGTTGGATGTCTGAGCCAGTTAGAACATGGGGATGTGAAATTCAACAACGCAGGATCAATTCATATGGTAGACAAGTTAGTTCTATCTAGTTTGCTACAGATAAAAAACACTGGCCACTTTTCACACAAATAGTCACACATACCAGGGTCCTTCAACTGAAAAGGAAGTCTTAAAGGCTTTTTCCACTAGAAAACCTTGGGAATATATGACTTACCAGCTTACCAGTTTCAAATCCACACCAAAGACTTTTCTCAATGGTGTTAAGAAGAGTCAAGAATACAGGTTCAGCTTTCTTTTTAATCCACCCTCATGTTATCCATTGAGATCCTAATAAATATATGGATGCTATATTGTTAATATAAGTATTTTAATAAAACTTAAAATGTAAATAAGCAAATAACATAAATGATAAATGCAAGGATACTATATAATAATAAAGACACTGTGAGTTACATTGTTATTTAGATGCAAATTCCATTTATTTATATATGTCATACCTCAAGGAGCTTTTTAATATCTGGTAACAGAGATCAGCATAGCAAACATAAAGTTCTATTGTTCCAAAATTACCCTAGCATGAATCAAGTGTAGTTTTCATACTAAAATGAATTTAATTTTTCATTTCAATAGTCTCCTTTACAAGCAAGATAACAAAACATGTACTCTTTCAATCTGGTACTAATAAATAAAAAGCTTTGTTACCAAACATTAAATAGAACCTTACTGCCCCTCTTGAAATCTGCTTTTAAAAACATGTATAAAAGTAGATCTCATAACAGAAAAGTCACCTTTCAAAAACAAGTTACACATTCATACTTTATATATTCATATGTTGGTTTTATATATTCATATGTAAATTTATTTATATTCATATATAAATTTAAATTTAAATTTATATATTAAATTTACATATTAAATTTCTACTTAGGCAGCATACTATCTGAAATTTTGTAAAAGATAATGCCGGGTAAGAAAAGTACATGGATTCACCCAAACCTGGGCTGAATGGCCAGCTTTCTCATGTGCTAAGCTTAGGCTTTGAATAACTTAATCATTAGTTTTATCATATAAAAATGAAAGCAAAAAGTGTTTTGTTAAGTTCTTATGATTCCTGTGGCTTTTTAGGGCTTGGCCATAGAGTATACCAGTTAGAGTATAAAGTTAGAGTAACAAAGACTTAGACATTGTAGATTCAAATCCCAGCCCCACTTTTGTAAGTTGTAAACCCTAACAATTTACTCAAATTTCTCTTTGCTTGTTTCCTATCTACAATTTTGCATTACACAGAATATATATAACATGAGAATTATTAAATAATATATGTCAACTACTAAGTAGTAGACTTGTCTTCCACCCAACAGAAATTACAGAATAGAAAAATAGAGAAATAGAGAAAATGAGATACAGAGAAGACCAAATGTGAGCAGACATACACAACCAATGACATCACACCAAGAGAACTAGAACAATCTAAAACCACTTCCCTATGGTGACAGGATTCAGGGCAGCTTCTTCCATTAAAGGTATTCCCCATCAGAACTTGAAGTTTTCCACTCAATCTTAATTCTGTGCATGCTTTGAAATTGCCTCTTTCACAAACACAGTGGTCAAATATAAAAGGTTGAACCTTCTCCTTCTTCTGTACTACAAGGAATCAAACCATGAGCCTCATGCTATTAGGCCAGCGCCCAAACATCCAACTATAGTCCCAGCCATTAACATCTCTAAGCACCTCATTTAAAACAAGTTTACACTATTAACAACTGTCTCCTTGTTTATTTATTTATATTTATTACATATACTTTTCTCTCCAATAATATCAGATATTTAAAAATATTTTTGTACTAGTACTAGTACTAGTCTTTCAAACTGTACTAGTAAATATAAATATAAAAAACCCCAATACTTATCTCACAATCTAAAAGCCTGCAAAGACAAAATTCCTGCAAATAAGAATCATATTAACCAGTATGAAAAAGAACACAAAATGAGTCTTGGGTGAGTCAAAAATATAGGTTCTTTTTTTCCAAGTACATTGTATTTTGGTGACAAGATTTTTTAAATTCCATTATGAAAAGTATTAGAAATTTAGGGACAAGTTTTTTGCCAGGGATTCTGGCCATACTTTAACTCTTATACGGGATACATGACATGTAATGTGCTCTCCAATGTCTCTGCCAAAGGGGACAATGGAGGAGCCTGGAAGGAAGACCCTGGTAATCACAGGGAGCCCATTAAGAATTGGATTCTGGAAGGTGATAAGTTGTAATGGCATGGATTTTGTGTTATTTTCCTTAATTTCATTTAAATCAACTCAAGAATGATGTTATTAAACATAAATTCATTAATCCTAAATGATAACTTTAATTGCAAATAATTTCGATACCTGTATTTTATTCAGTCATATTCATGTTCAAGAAACTCAATGCTTTACCTAGGGCTTTAGTTCCAATTAATATGAGTGCAACCTAGATGGCACTTCTTTTATGTTTAACCTTGGATGATTTTAAAAGCATCCTAATTATTCCAAAACTGTTGTATAGTAAATAATCCATAAAATGGATATTATAAGATCTATACAGCAATACATGATTGCTACTAGAAAGGAAATAGAAATGAAAGAGCTGAACAGGTATTTCCTTAGCTCACAAACGTTTCTTTGAATATATCTTGGATATGCATTGCATTGTTGCTGTTGTGGTTTTGTTCTTTCCTGTGTAGACTGCTGATTATTGATGCTGGCTTACTCTCTATCATATGGCTTTGATTTTTGGTTTGATTGATATACATTAGGGTAACTTCTCCCCATTTATTGTGCACTGCTGATCTCTGTTAGTCTGTGCCAGTTATGTCTTCACTTGACTCTCATATGCATACTAATTTAGCTTTTTTACTGAAGTAAATATTCATCGTTTTCTAAGAATTCAAATGCTAGTCTTTTTATTTCCATTTTCAGGTGGCCCCTTTTTTCTCATTGATCTCCCACAATTATTTCTGCAGGTATTAAAATAATCATTACTGTCTCCATTTTAAACAATGAGCTGGCCAGTTGGGGTCAGAGCAGAACTACAAGTTAATAACATGTAGACTAGTGCCCCTCCTACCATAAGGACCCAGGGTGTCTTAGGAATCCTCTGTGAGCCTAGCAACAGAATAGAGACATTTTTTATTTTAAATTGCATGAATTTAAAATAATAATCTCATATTTTATAATCAACTATTAACAAATAACTGACAGTAATATTTAAATGCATATTTTCTGTCATTTTCTGTTTTGAGAGGTTTAGAGGATTTCTGTTGAATATAGAGGTTCATGGGTCCTCATTAAAAAGAGCCTTTAGTATACACCCGTTCTGTAGAACATTGATCATAGCCACACACGCATAATTGCTTTGCAAGTATTTATGTAATATATGTTCTTCTAATTGTTCTTCTAATGTATGTTCTTGCAATTGTATCACAAGAAGAGAGTAAATCAATCCTTTTATCCTAATTCTGAGAATCTCATGCTGTGGTACCTAACATTCAATATATACTTATTTAAGGAATTAATCAGTTAACCGATACAAAATATTTAATAACTTTAGAGCCAAGATACAATCTGTAGGTGTGCATTCATATTTCTAAATACAACTTATCATTTCTACATTTTGACCCTTTTGCCCATCTGGTGTTAATTTGAAAATACATTATTTTCTAAACTTATTAGCTGCTCTATTGTATACTAAGAAGTCGCTTGTCATTTTTATGCATTTGACATATCAAGTTCAGATTTCACTTTGTGCAAAAGTTTTCATTCCTGGCTATGAAATCAACATGAAGACAGAATTCACAGCAGATGGAGCACAGTCAGAGATCAAGTCTTGGGAATTTGCTCAGCAAACCAACCTGAGGTCTTTAGATCAATGGACAACCAAACAATGGGAAGACAGGAGAGAGAAGTCATAGTTATAAAATTTCCTCCTAAGTGTCTTTAAAAGTATTTTCTGAAAAACATCATCTAGGCTTTACTATATTAAAATTAGTTATAAATACTATTTCCCTAAAGATAATGATTAAGTATGTAAAACCAAAATGATCAAACTTTCCTCCGAGATGGGGCAGGTACTGCTGAAAGTCCATCTGATAATGAAATGATTTGCTCCCATGTCAGGAAAAAGGGGGTGGGTACTGAAACACATCAGAATCCTGCATGAAAGGCCCAAAAGACTCTTATGAATATTACAAAAATGGACAATCCTGCCAAATTAAATGTAATGGTCTGGAGGAGACTTTCTGTATATATTAGCTCCAATTCTGTGACCCTTCTGAAGAAAATGGAACCTCAAGAAAAACTCCAATTATCTTCACTGAGCCTAAGGCATATTGGAGTCCTGGTGACCACTGCAATGGCTTCATAATGCAAAAGTAATGTAGTGACGCTAGACAGAGCTTTCTCATCATCCTGCATTTTCCTCTATCAAAGGAAAGGAAAGAAAAGTGCCTGAATGTGATATGGCTCTAACAAAGAGCCATCCAGCATACAGGAAATGCTACTTCCCCTTCATACACTGCCATTAACCAACAAAACATCAATTGGAGAAGCAGGTGTTTCCTGGGAATAGGAGATCTAGGAGTTTGCTCTCAGAAATATGGATGAGAGGACTAACTCTAAAGGCATATGTGTCTTTCTTCTATTCTTCTCTCTTCTATGCAGAGAGTTTGAAGGGGTGCCATTCTTTCATTTCTCTCCTGTCATGGTTTCAATAAAACTAAGAGAGCTTTTTAGCATTCCAATTCCCAAAGTTCCTTGGGTGCCACGAACTGGTGTGAGGATCAAATTTGTGCCTAAAGGCATCAGGCAGATATCTGAAATGATAGATGAGCTTTACTTCAACCAAGGCTACAGTTAGCAAAGAGCAAACCTGGTCTTTCACTGGCCAGAACTCACCCTAGAGCAATGCTCTCATTGGAAGGCAATTAAGCTTGATAAAAGGATAGGTAGACCAATTATCATGCCATGTGTCAACTCACAGGGAGCATACCTGAGGAATTTGTACATTTACAGATAATATGGGTGTATTTGCTGTACACTAGTGTATTTGTTACTTGCTGTTTGTATGTTTTTGTAGTTGTTGAAGTAAAAAAAATACTTGATAAGAAGCAACTTGAGGAAAGAAGGGTTTTATTCCTGCTCTGTGTATGAAAGTACAGTTCATCATGGCAGAGATGGTATCAGGGAGCTGTTCCCACTGCATCTGAGAAAAACAAGTGTGAAGTACTGGGGCTTGGCTGGCTTTCTCCTTTTCACGAACATGGAGACCCTGGTGAGACCCCAGCTCAAGGGATTTTGTTATTTTCTATGTTCACAGTGTCTGTTCCATCCTCAATGTAACCTTTATGGAAACAAATTCATACACATACCCCAGAGCTCAGTTTTCATGGCTCCAAACCCAGTCAAGCTGATCATGAAGATCAACCATCACAATTAACAACAAGGTGTTTTGATTCATGGCTTGCAAATCAGCCTCTCTATCTGAAGGCTTGCCTTAGATAATATTTGGTTAGTATGCTATTAACAATTATAAGAAATAAAATAACTTCTTGAAAGATTCAAAAGATGTTTTTCCTTGATCTTTGCAGCCAAGTCTCAGTTCTGGGTGACACTGGGCAAGTGTCACTAATACTCATTTCCACAATCTGGAATGACTTGTACCATTGTGAGGAATTAATGGATTTAAACAAAGGCGTTGGCCAGATCCAGGCTGGTCTTGATCCCACAACCCTCCTGCCTCAGTCTCCTGGTGGCTAGGACTACATGTGTACCCCACCAATCCTGGCTAATCAACTCAATGCTTTTTGATTTTTGAATAGGAACTTTTAAATGAAAATTTTTTCCAACCATATGTTGAAGATTGTATCTCAAAAAGTACAGAATATTTCTTTCAGGAGTGTCCCTTACAGGTTCTTTAGCAATAATTTAATTTTAAAAATATATTTTTATGTAAAGTTTTAATAAGAATTTTATTTTATGGTAGTTAGAATTAAACCTTGTACATCCTAAAATGATCCACTCCTAAGCTCTACCTTTTACCTCTAAAACCCTTTTATCTCAGACTTCTCTATTCTTTTATAACTTTATAGTTCTTCATTAAATAATACTTCTAATATGGAGCAATTTTACTTCAAATATTACTTCTTTTGGTCATGGGAATTTAAGAGTATACTCACTTTTTACCCATTTACAATGCAGAAAAATGAAGTTTGAGACCACACTACCTTTGAAATTCCTCAGCATGGAAGAAGATCAGTGAATGTGTGGAAGAGGTGGCATTCCATATTTCCACAAATTCCAAATCTGTCCCACCACAGGCCTTCCAAAGAAGTCTTAGAGTTACTTAGAAAATTTTTTTTCAGCATCAAATATTGAATGCAACATTCTTGCCAGCCTAATTTACTGAGTTAAGAATATACCATTCATGAAGGTGTGCATCAAACTACTTGGCTAATATAAAGATAGTACTTTGGTTAGGTGTAGGGAATTTTAATTACTATAATCAATATTTGTGGATCATTCATATTCTAGCCACAAAATATCAGGGCTAAAAGGAAGGAGGTGCATCCCATAATACTTTCATTTGCCAAAATGAGGGAAAGAAGACATTGAGATGGCAGCTCCTTGACACTGTCCTTTATGTGCATGCTTAGCCTTTAGAATTTACATCCACTCTAAGATATCATTTTAACAGCATCAATCTTCATGCATGTCACTCCTTCAAGACTTCAGTTTTTCTTGCTGTGCTACACATATATGAGCTTCCTCTATGTAAGTATGGCTCTATACTTTTGCCTCAGTAGAACACTCAACAGTTAACTCAGGTCCTGTTTTTATATGTGATCACAAAGGCAGATGTCAGGCAAAGAGCAGAGAAAGAGGCATGAGGATATGGCATGGAGAGAAAGCCTAGCTACAAACATGTCTTATTGGGTTTAAAGAAAAGCTATAAAGATACTAAAGTCACTATGGCTATCCTTTATAGATACCCCTGGATTCAAAATGAGAACTGAAGCTGGAGAAGCATTAGGTCAGAGATAAGTAAAACAATCAACTTTCCTACCAACAAACAGGGACACTCAGAACTCTTCCATTTTGCCTGGCTGGGGAGATTTCAGCTACCTACTCTGAACCTTAAGGTATACAGCCAAGGTCCACATTGCAAATTGAGAGTCAGAAATAAAATATCCAAAGAGAAACAAGAGAGTCTTTGAAAACACTGTTTGAGAGTACAGGCAATTGACCAACATTCACACCAAGCCCACAGTCTCCTTCACTTTGTTAGACTGTTGGGAAAATATGGAACTAAGGAAAGGCACTTGAGTTCTTCTGTCTGAAAACATTGGATGATGAAGAGGAGATTCATTATTTCTGTTTCAGTCTTAAAATACTACCAGGACTCAGCTCAAGGGACAGAGTCCTTCCTGCCTCCTTCTATACTTAGGAGCCCTTTATGCACCACGGACTATGGCTGGTCCTCAATAACAACATAAACAATAGAAAGCCCACATACACGTGGGCTGAACAATTCTATACTCAATGATAACTTGGTCAAATAAGAAATATAGAAAGTAATTAAGGACTTTTTAGAATTTAATAAAAATGAAACCACAACATAGCCAATCTTATGGGAAACAATGAAGGAAAGTAATCCTAAGAAAAAAACTCATAGCTTTGAGTCACTCCAAAAAGAAACTGTAGAGAACATACACTAGCACTTTGACAGCACATCTGAAAGCTCTAGAAAAAAAAGAAGCAAATTCACTCAAGAGGAGCAGAAGGCAGAAAATAATCAAACTCAGGGCTGAAATCAACCAAATAGAATAAAAAAGAACTATGCAAAGAATCTATCAAACCAGGAGTTGGTTCTTTGAGAAAATCAACAAAATATATAAACCCTTAGTCAGACTAACTAGAGGGCACAAAGATAGTATCCTAATTAACAAGATCAGAAAAGAAAAGGGAGACATAAAAACAGACACTGAGGAAATTCAAACAATCATCAGCTCCTACTACAAAACCTATTCTTTAGAAAACTGGAAATCTTGGATGAATTTTCTAGCCAGATACCAGGTACCAAAGTTAAATCAAGATCAAATACATGATCTAAACAGTCCCATATCCTTTAAGGAAATAGAAACAGTCATTAATAGTCTCCCAACCAAAAAAGCCCAGGACCATATGGGTTTAGTACAGAGCTTTATCAGACCTTCAAAGAAGACCTAATATCAATACTCCTCAAACTATCCTATCCCACAAAATAGAAACAGAAGGTACTCTACCCAATTAACTCTATGAAGCCTGAACTACTCTGATACCTAAACCACACAAAGACCCAACACAGAAAAGAACTTCAGATGAATTTCCGTTATGAATATCAATGCAAAAATACCCAACAAAATTGTCAAAAACCAAATATAAGAACACATCAAAATGATCATCCATCATGATCAAGTAGGCTTCATCCCAGGGATGCAGGGACGGTTTGGTATACCGAAATCCATCAACGTAATCCACTATATAAGCAAACTCAAAGAAAAAAACCATATGATCATTTCATTAAATGCTGAGAAAGCATTTGACAAAATCCAGCACCCCTTCATGATAAAATTCTTGGAAAGATCAGGAATTCAAGGCCCATACCTAACCATAGTAAAAGCAATATACAGCAAACCAGTAGCCAACATCAAACTAAATAGAGAGAAACTTGAAACAGTCCCACTAAAATCAGGGACTAGCCAAGGCTGCCTACTCTCTCCTTATCGATTCAATATTGGACTTGAAGTCCTAGCCAGAGCAATTAGACAACAAAAGGAGATCAAAGGGATACAAATTGGGAAGGAAGAAGTCAAATTATCACTATTTGCTGATGATATGATAGTATACTTAAGTGACCCCAAAAATTCCATGACAAAACTCCTAAATCTGATAAACAACTTCAGCAAAGTAGCTGGATATAAAATTAACTCAAGCAAATCAGTGGCCTTCTTCTACACAAAGGATAAAAAGGCTGAGAAAGAAAGTAGGGAAACAACATCCTTCACAATAGTCACAAATAATGTAAAATTCCTTGGTGTGACTCTAACTAAGCAAGTAAAAAGATCTGTATGACAAGAACTTCAAGTCTCTGAAGCAAGAAATGGAAGAAGATCTCAAAGATGGAAAGATCTCCCATGCTCATGGATTGGCAGGATTAATATAGTAAAAATGGCCATCTTACCGAAAGCAATCTACAGATTCAATGAAATCCCCATCAAAATTCCAACTCAATTCTTCACAAAGCTAGAAAGATAAATTTGCAAATTCACCTGGAATAACAAAAAACCTAGGATAGCAAAAACTATCCCCAACAATAAAAGAACTTCTGGTGGAATCACCATCCCTGAACTCAAGCTGTATTAGAGAGCAATTGTGATAAAAAAAAAAAAAAACTGCATAGTATTGGTACAGTGATAGGCAGGTAGATCAATGGAATAGAATTGGAGACCCAGAAATGAACCCACACAGCTATGGTCACTTGATCTTTGACAAAGGAGCTAAAGCCATCCAGTGGAAAAAAGACAGCATTTTAAACAAATGGTGCTGAATCAACTGGCAGTTAGTATGCAGAAGAATGCAAATCGATCTATTCTTATCTCCTTGTACAAAGCTCAAGTCCAAGTGGATCAGGGACCTCCACATAAAAACAGATATACTGAAACTAATAGAAAAGAAAGTGGGGAAGACGCTTGAGCACATAGGCACAGAGGAACACTTCCTGAACAAAACACCAATAGCTTATGCTCTAAGAACAAGAATTGACAAATGGGACCTCATAAAACTGCAAAGCTTCTGTAAAGCAAAGGTCACTCTCAATAGGACATATTAAAAAATGGGGTACAGAGCTAAACAAGAAATTCTCAACAGAGGAATACCAAATGGTTGAGAAGCACTTAAAAGAAATGTTTAACATCCTTAGTCATCAGGGAAATGCAAATCAAAACAACCCTGAGAGTCCAGAATGGCTAGGATCAAAAACTCAGGTGACAGCAGATGCTGGCAATTTTGTGGAGAAAGAAGAACACTCCTTCATTGCTGGTGGAATTGCAAGCTGGTACAACCACTCTGGAAATCATTTTGGTGCTTCCTCAGAAAATTGGACATAGTACTACCAGAGGACCCAGCTATACCACTCCTAGGCATATACCCAGAAGATGCTCCAACATGTAATAAAGACACATGCTTCACTATGTTTATAGCAGCCTTATTTATAATAGTCAGAAACTGGAAAGAACCCATATGTCCCTCAACATAGGAATGGATACAGATAATGTGGTACATTTACACAATGGAGTACTACTCAGCTATTAAAAACAATGAAGTTATGAAATTCTTAGGGATATGGATGGATCTGGAGAATAACATCCTGAGTGAGGTAACCCAATCACAAAAGAACACACATGGCATGCACTCACTGATAAGTGGATATTAGCCCAGAAGCTCAGAATACCCAAAATACAATCCACAAACCACAAGATACTCAAGAATAAGGAAGACCAAAGTGTGGATACTTCGATCCTTCTTAGAAGGGAGAACAAAATACCCATGGAAGGAGTTGCAGAACCTAATTCTGGAGCAGAGACTGAAGGAACGACAATCTAGAGACTGCCCCACCTGGGGACACTTCCCATACATAATCACCAAACCCAGACACTATTGTGGATGCCAGCAAGTGCAGGTTGACAGGAGGCTGATATAGCTGTCTCCTGAGAGGCTCTGCCAGTGCCAGACTAATACAGAAGTAGAGGCTCACAGCCATCCATTGGACTGAGCACAGGTTCCCCAATGAAGGAGCTAGAGAAAGGACCCAAGGAGCTGAAGGGTTTGCAGCCCTGTAGGAGGAACAACAATATGATCTAACCAGTACCCCCAGAGCTCCCAGGGTCTAAACCACCAACCAAAGAGTATACGTGGAAGGACTCATGGCTCCAGCTGCATATGTACCTGAGGATGGCTTAGTAGATCATCAATGGGAGGAGAGTCCCTTGGCCCTGTGAAGGCTCTATACCCCATTGTAGGGGAATGCCAGGGCCAGGAAGCAGGAGAGGGTGGGTTGGTGAGCAGGGGGGAGGGAGGAGGGAATAGGGTTTTTCTCAGAGGGGAAAGCAGGAAAGGGGAAAACATTTGGAATGTAAATAAAGAAAATTTTAATTTAAAAAAAAAAGGACTCAGCTCAAGAGCTCATTTTGGAAAGCTGTGATGCATAAATAACTTAGGGTAACTCTTTATGTACATTTCTCTGGTAAAAAAAATATTTTAGTATCAATGGATGTCATTATTTATTATTCATTTGACCATAAATGTCTCCTGTTCTTTCATTTCTTAAACTACCATTTTAATCCTCAATTGTTTCTACACACTTCATCCCCAATTTGTTTACCCTGGCAGAACAAACATCTCCATAAAGTGTCATGGATTGCTTTTAGCCACGTGGTCTGCAAGAGTTAATGTCATTATGGCCTGTTATCTCCAAGACTGGGGAAGCTACCATTCAAAGTGTATTGCATCAGAAAATGCTGAGGGGTCCTGGCTCTCCAGATACTCATCTTTCTGGAAATGAAGACACAATGGCTCTCCTGACACTCATCTTTCTGGAAGTGAGCAACACCGTTTAATGACAAGATCCATGTCAGCAAAGAGACTGGCATAGGAAGTCACCTGACTCTAAACTGTTGCCGTCTAACAGTTTTGCAAAAGTGGACTACTTATAATCCAGCCCCAAAGTGTCAGTCTTCAGAGGTTTTCTGTCCTTGGAGAAGGTATATCTTTGATTCCCTGGCTTAGTTCATTCCTAAATTCGCTGGTGTTCCACTCTCATGAGCAAACGCAGTCTGCTAAGGCCAGAAGGGGTGGAAATGTCAGAGCCAACACTGTACTACCTCATTTGCCATCTTTGTAAAAGGCAGTTACCCACTAATACAAAGATGAGATGAGAATGCCAAAAGGCCCTTCTGAAACTGAAGAGAAGCAAATCTCTTGAACAGCAAAACACCCAACAGTTTCTTTTAGGAAAAAAAAAATCTTCTCCCATTTTGGCAAAGGAAAGCAGCTGGCACCCAGACACTGAACCGTTGGAAATGATCACATCACTGGTTTGTTCTTCCCTGCGAGCTCTTTAAAGATGTTTGACTTCTGAAATAGAAGCTAAATGGTTGGCACATGTGTCCAGTTCTATATGGTTCTGTTTCTTTTAGCATAGGACAGGAAGATGTTTTTGCCGATATTTAAGTCTGAGGACAGGATCTGTCTAAAAGCTTGCCAGAGCCACTCTGCGATGCACAGGAAGGGAATAGAACCAGTGAAAATGAGCACACCTCTGTGAATATCAACAGGCCACCGCTTAAAATATGCTTTATATAAAATCTGAATTTGTGACCAAGAGAGAAATCCTCTTTCTTCCAAGGTACAGAGTATCAGTTTTGTTCATCATGGTCTGTCTTATTCAAAAAAATCTGAACTCTTTGGTAATAAATTTCAACTTCAACTTTTCTGTTTCTATTCCAATTTTAATAGAACTGAGGTTACCAAGACAATTGTACAAAATGAGAAAGAGGCAGGCTAAAAATCATCTATAAATATATTATTGGGATGCAAGAGTGCACGAGAAAAGGAACTAAAAGGAGACACAGGGGAACATGAAATGTAAGCTGAAAGATAGAGAGAAATGAATTGAGCCCCAAATAAGATATGAGGCACATGCAGCCCCCAGGATCAGTGATATATGAGGTGGATAATACACTCTCATACTCGCTGCCATTCTCTTATCAAGCAGAAAAAAAATATCTTGTACCACAGTCAATGTTTTAAAAAATATCTAAGTAAAAGTCTTAAGAAGTCTTCCTTACAGCTATTTACCCTAGGAAAGGAACCAGTTGTCCTATCCATGTCTCCCAGCAGAAAAGGGATCAATTGCCATTGTGTTTTCAGAACTCAGTAAGATCTCTGCACACAGGAAGCTCACGATGCCCTTTGAGAAGTCTAGGATGAAGACCAGCCCTTTCCCTACAGAGCTTGGAAGCCTGACTCCCCATTCGGCTCTAAGCAAAGAAGGGCATGGCACTGCTGTCAATGCCCCGGAACATTACACTCCAACACTAGAAGTATCAAGGTTTAACTTCTTGGTGCCAATGACAGTACTGTGTTGACCAGATATGTTAGACTAAATAAAACTTTACTGTTCCTTAATCTCTGCAACCTTGAACCTGCTTCAAGCTTACAAACTCTAGAAAGCAAGTTAACCAGGCTTCTTGAGATGAAAATCACAAGACATGTCAAAGGTGGGCATCTGCAGTGGGCCTAGAACCTGGGTCTCAACACGATCCTCAGCTTCCGACAACAGGAGCAAGACCAGGTGTGTTAGTGTGAGGTAACTGCTCTTTGTAAAGACATGTTTACCTTAAACTACCCTCTTTTTGGCTTCCAGGAGATATTATGCATGGTTTGCCTGTAGCCATGACAATTGGCTCAGCTGTGAGCACCCTCATCTATTCAAAGCATAGAGGAAAATAGGAGAGAAAATATTATTACAAATAGGGACAATGCAGTTTAATGTCAGATGCCAAAGCAGGATGGGTTTAGTATTATATTCCCAGCCATATGATCTAGGCCATGCTTGCTGGATTTTATCTGCTATCTACTGATTCTCAAGAATGATACTGACTTCTGTCTCTTCAAGAAAAAAAATGATTTCTGTGTTCTTGGGACTATTTTGACATCTTATATTGTATGCAGGAGAATTTAAAAAGTGAGCCAAATATCACAAGACAATATCAACCTACAATAATTTCTTCTCCCTCTCCCTCTCCCTCCTCTTCTTCTCCCTCTTCTTCCCCCTCTCTCTCTCCCTTCATTTAGTGTTCATTTATGTTTGTGTGTGCATATATGTTTGTGTGCTTCAACATGCTATGTAGAGTCTAGATAGCATTTTAGAAGTAAGTTCTTTCCCTCAACCATGTGGAGTCCAGGGATTGCATATGATTCTTTAGGCTTGGAGCCAGCACCTCTACATGCTGTTACTACCTTGCCAGCACCATCACCACCTTCTGTTCCTCTTCTTCCCCTCCTCCTTCTGTTTGTGGTGACCATATTCACTTCAATTTCCTTTGGGTAAGTAAACACTCATTAATCTTCTCCCTAATTGAGCTTACTTATAAATGAATGAATTTGAATCACTTTCTCTCCACTTGCAGATTTTGAAGCTTCATGAAAACCACTTCCCTAAAGCTCTGTACCGGTGAATTAGTTAAACCACTTTGGCTCTTGGCAGTCATACACTTCATGGGCCCAAGAGCTCTCTGGATTAGCGAATGAAAGACAGACAGACAGACAGACAGACAGACAGACACACACACACACACACACACACACACACACACACACACCAGCTTAATTTTGATATGCCTTGACTAGATCAATGGTAAGGGACTTCTAACTCCCTGCTGTCAGCAAACACTCCCCTTTGGTATTCCTGGCTTAACACGCCCTAAATGCATCATTTCATCTTTGTTTCCTGGCCCCTTCTAGGCAGCCCCTATCTTTTGTGCCCAAGATGCTCTGAGCAGCGCTTCTGGGGGCTGCTTTTCTTCTCTCCTACATTTCAGCCATTACTCCCTCCTGTTCCTCCCCTGTGTCATCTGTCCTATAGTGGCCCCTTCTTCCTCCTTCCCTGTTTTTCCCCAGGAACCTAGAAGTCCTGCCTCTTTCATCTTGCCCAGCCATTGGCTGTTGCCTCTTTATTGATCAATCAAAAACCAATTTGGGACAAGGACCTTCAGTGTTCGGATGAGCAGATTCCCAATTTTGGGAGCCAAATTAAGACAAAGCATTAGAACCAATTCCTAATAAAGTTCAGCCTATTTGTCATACTTTTCAATTTTTCAAGCATCAGAATTTTCACAAATGGCATTTTCTTAGATGCAATGTGTGTTCTTTTTTTTTCTCAGACTTCATTAGCTATACTGTAAATGACCAACAGTGATGCCAGTCTTTTACCATAAAGGCCTAAAACAAGTCAAGTCAATTCAAAACAAAAACAAGTTAAAGGATGCTTGGACTACCTGGAGAAAGTGGTGCACATCAGGATTAACAATTAGGGCCATTTAAGATATGCCAGTTCTTGTAACCATGCAAAAGCATCTATCCTAAATAATGGTGCCTTGCTAAACTCATCAAAATTCCTGTTAACACTAAAATTACAATCATAGAACATTCTTGTTAATGTTAGTTATGAAACACTTATGAGAATCAAGTGAGTCCGCTCCTCTGAATCCTCTAACTTTCAGGAGCTGCGGAATAAGCAGACTGACTTGCTAAGCAGCTTGGGAGAGTTTTCTTTATGACAGAAACTTTTTTTTTCTATTTAGGCACATCCTTACCATTATTATTCTAATATCTAAATGTGTTTGTCTTAGTAGCTAGAACTATAACCACAATGATTCCAGGCTGGCTTCATGAGAAGCTTTAGGAACATCATTTCAAATAAGAGCATCTCATATCTTTATAATTATAGGATCATAAGGCTCCTCAAGCTATCCTCTGACCATCTCTGTATCTTGTGACAGAGACAGAGGGCCATCCAAAGAGAAACAGACAAAGACACTGAGAAAGAAAAATGAGAAAGAATGCACATCATGAAGATGTAGAATTCTGCATTCCTTTGGATGGGATTAGCCATTCAAAATCTTTGCATTCTGCATCTTCTATTTTCAAGTTTCCTTTATCTTTTACTCCTTTGGTATATTATAATAATAGCTGAATGCTTCTTATATGAGTATTTTTAGTGAGGCATGGTGGCACATACCCTAGGCATTTGAATGTTTGGGAGAATCAGGACCATCAGGTCATCTTCAGCTACTAGAGAAAATTCAAGGCCAGCCCAAATTACATGTGGCCCGGTCTCAAGAAACAGAGAGAATGGTGGAGTGAGGGCTCAGCTGATAAAGCATTTGCCTTGCATTCCAAGGACCCAAATCCAAATCCCAGAACCCACGTTAAAGGCCAGACAGCATGCACCTTGCACCCCCAGTGTTAGAGAGGCAGAGAAAGGAGGATCCTTGAAGTTCAGTAGCCAGACTAGTTTGGAATTCTTGGGGAGGAGTAAAGTACTTAATCATAAAAACAAAGAATATGCCTGCTAATAAGTGAGACACATTGTCCTCTGACCTTATCTTCTGCATATACGTAAGTCCTCATATCTACACACAGGAAACACACCGAAAATAACATTAGGTTTACAGAAAAATTATACTTGCTCTTTCGACTATCAGAAATAGATAATAGAAAATTGGCATAGCACAGTTTTACAATTAATGAACAAACTTTAATTTTTTATTGCTAATTAAATCTAATTCTTTATTCAGATCCGCTGAGTGTGTCCTGATGTCATATTTCTGTCTGTGGATCCCATTCAGGGCTATGTATTAATTACATTTAGTCATCATGTCTCCTTGGACACTAGAGTTTCTTGCCCTTGACCTTGATGACTGTGACCCTTTTGAAGGATGGCTCCAGATTTCATGGTAGAATGTTTCCTGATTTAAATATAACATTACTTCATGATGATAAACTATCCAGTCTCCCAATCATAAGTCTTCTTGGAATCAAGATGCTTCATTGTACTCTAGCCTCATTTTCTATAACTACCCTGGTCATCTTGACTGTCCACATTTTTAAAGCATGTCCTAAAACTTCACCAATCATGCCATTTTCTTGTATCCCACCTTTGCACATACTGCTATTTCTACTTTGGGCTCCTCTCTTTGAAACTCTTCATTCCATCCCTGTCTGGATAACTCTTTATCTGAAACTTTCTTTTGGAATCCTGAGATCCTGTCATCCTTCATTCTCCCTGGTGTCCTCTGTGTTTCTTACCTCACGGCATGCTTAGATGGAGTGCATCTACCTAAATCTTTATGCTCACTCACGTAAGTGCATCTGTGTCTGACGAAGGATTCACACTGGTGTGGCAGAATAGCCGTACTTCCTCTCTGTCAATCACACGCAGTGCCCACCTCTTTAGCTCATTACACTATCACTGCAAGAGATGATGGTGACTTTCAGCTACTTACTCAAATTATCATTTCAGAGTGTCAAGCAGGACTAAAGGATGTGGCCACGGAGGAAGGCTATTGTTTTCCTTTAAGCAAAGAGAAGAAGAGGAGCCCTGAGGAATTCTTCTTAGACTTCACTGGCTGTAAGAGAGTGGCTTGGCTATCACTGCTGGGAAAGTTGAGTCATGACCTTCAAAATATATGAAAAGTCTTGTCAAATGTCATTCTTGGGTATGTCTTTTCCCTTCTCTTTAAATAATTCCATCTAAAGCAAAGTTATTGGAGACTCGTTAACTCAGATTAGTGCAAAGGATAAACAAAGACGGTGTCTTGAGACTTGACTCCTCATCATATTGATGTATACTGCTCCACAATTGCCAAGGGAGGCTCATAACCACACTATTTTGCTTCTTCCTCACTGTCCACAGTGGGAAATATGTCTGCTGTGGATATATTAAAAACAAGATCATTTCCTGGTCCTTAAGGTAATCACTTTCGCAATGCTGAAGGTAGGCATTAAAATTGGAGTGTGTCCAGAGGTAAAGGTTAGTGGATTTCAACACCTTCAACTTGCTCTTTCTTGGAACAAACCCCAACACCTGTCTCTTAGATTTATGTCTTCCTTGGATCCAGCCTGACCATGTTTATAGATACCTACTCATATTGTCTCATGATGATCTAGAAGTTGTTCTTCTAAACTGTTTTCTGTTACACTAACAAACTATCTAAAATTGGAATAATTCTAAAGAGCAGAGGCTTATTGACTGATGGCTCTAGAATCAGAGAAGTGCAAACAAAACATGTGGCATTGGTAAGGGATTCCTGCTGTTTCAATTCAAAGGAAGAATTCAAGAGTGAGTGGACCTGTGCAGAAGTGACAGTACACAACAAGAACATGTACAGGAACAAGCCACCCTGCTGGGAAAGTTTTAGGTCTTCCCATACCCGAGCCCTCTGTCGGGTACTGAGCACTAACCATTCTTGAACGTAAGAAGACATGTTCAAGCCATGGCAGAAGCCAAGCAGGAGCCAGAGAGACAAAAAGAGAGGGAGGGCTACCCAGAGAGCTGCCTAAGAAAGATTCTGGGTTCTTCTACAAGGTCACATTCAGGACTCAGTGAAATCAGAGAATGATGTGGCTAGACACAGATATTAGTGATGTGTTTCTCCCTACCAGACAGTCTGCCATGTTCATATATCCCTCAGAGGTCTTTGAGGGAAGTACTAAGCCAAAGAGTAGGTTTGTGAGCTTTCTGATCAATTACCATTTTTCATGTTCTCAGCTACTTACCCCAAAGTCTTTCTTTTGACAAAAAGAAAAAGCTGCCCATCTTGCCATCCAGCCCTATTTGTTATGAGGAAAAGCTCACAACGCTTGCAGTGTGCATGCATAGATGCTGCATAGAAGAGAGTGCAGTCTAACTGTCAAATCTGGGTTTTAGTATTAGCATAGGCACCCTCGCGTTTTGTGAATGCAGTCATACATGTTTTCTTACTGTGCTGGTAAAACCTCTGGAGTTATCGTAAGAACTAAATGGATAGGTGGAATTTTCAGTAGTTTATAAAATGAAGTGGATATTAATGTGCATTCAACACATGTTAAGTCCATGCATGATGACGACTTTTGCAAAATGAATAAAACATTTGATGATAGGTCAGTAGCAAGAGAATTTGTAGAAGACTGGAATGCTTGTCAGTCTACTACATACCAGTTCCTGGGATTTTCATCCCTGAAAAAAAAATCTTGTAAGGAGACATCAACTACAAGGGACAAGAACCATGTAGACAATGGCGTGTGTTTTGGGGCTAGCTGCACCATCATAATAAAAGTTAATTGCAAGAGACAGATAGATTCACAAGGTATTAATTATCATTATTTCAGGATGTTGAAAAAAAGCAGGAGAGAGAAGTTTGAGAGACTGTAAACCAGCTGAGAATTGCTGGGCCTCATGAAAGGCCTCCCACTACTGATTGCTTGAGTTGACTTCCCCAAAGGTATTTGCATAGCAACTTGGCAGTGTACAAATGTCCTAAAATTAAGAACAGTTTTTGTAGAAAGTTGTAATTGTATCCTTACTTAAAATACAGGTCTCACTTTCATTTTAAGACTCATAATGTCTTACCTAAGCTAACAATTTTGTGCATTCCAATCCCATCGTTGTGAATTTAAAAGAAGTGCAGGCAAAATACAAACAAACAAACAAACAAACAAAAAAGCCCAAGTAATTAACTGTAGTAAATGCTTTCTCTATTGGTTTTATAAAACCAGGCCTATTGATTAAAGGATTATTATAATCAGGATCTGGAGACCAAGGAAATGATTCAATTACACTTAATCATAGGTTGTGTTTTTTAGTCTATCAATTACAGTTAATTCAAGGTCATGATCCACCTTCCTGTGTTCAGAACCTACACAGCACTTAGTCAGCACCTCTGCAGTGTTTGCTGCACTGCCCTGGGTTTATCATAAGCCCAGGTTTTTCCTGAGACTGGACTTTGAATAGCTTACACTCCCCACTACAGCATCCCCTAAGAAGACTATCTAGTCCCAGGCCTCTGACTTTGGGCAACACACTTGATCTTCCCAGACCATTCTTCATAAAAATGAAGGTACTAGACAACAAGATGTGTGGAAAAGCAGCACCAAGATGCAGCCTAAAAATTTGAGGCAACATCCTTCTGCTCTGGGGATGCTCGTCAAAACTGAAGAATGGTTTCCAAGGAGTTAAGAATTGCTAGGTTAGGCTGCAGCACTCCATGGTTTTCGTGCATTTACTCTTGTTTTCAGAATGTTTTAAGATTGCCCCATTCTGCTTTTAGGTTCTCTCTATGTAGCCCAGGCCACCTGCGAACTCAGATTCACTTGTCTCAGCCTCCTGAGAGCTGAACAGGCAGGCATGCTTCGTTGTGTTTGTCTTGTTCCTACTCTTAATTTGTTTTTACATCTTATTATTTTAGTGGTCTGCCATATAATCATTCAGATACAGTTTAAGAGATCAAAATGTCAACAAAGTTCTCAAACTGCTTGGGAATTTATTAATCGCTGCTTTTAATTTTGTCTTCTTTTTATTTATATTTTCTTCTTAGGGTGTTTGACCAGAAGCACAGGTATTTCTGTGACATAATTACAGAGAGAAGAGGGAGAGGGAGAGAGAGGGGGGAAAAGAAGAAAAGGAATGTAACTGCTGCTCTCTTACACTAACCTCTCTTTATTCACCTTGTGACAGGCTGGGATCCCCTTGATGAATTTCCATTACTAAGGACATTGGAAGACCTCAGGTTCCTAAAGCAGTTACAAAGCTTCACATGCTACCTATCCTGGACTAGAGGCTGAACTGTAAATCTACTTTATTTCCTCTGCTTTGCACGTTCTTTTCAATGCATGTTCACTTAATGGTTGTGTAAAGCACTGGGTTTGTGGTTTCCCCACAATGCTTGTTACATAAGTAGCTGCACAGTAGTATACATGCCATCACATATTTACCTCAAGAACGTTTTCTGGTTTATATATCCCGTGCCCTAGTGGTGAGTACACATTTTAAAATGCATGAGAGTTTATATGGGAAGGGGTGATATTTGGGTTTTTTTATTCACATGAAAACACTTCCTTTTTCCAGTTGCAATATATGAGAAAGTAGAAATCTCACCACACAGGGATTGCTCTGCAGACCCCAGGCATGGCATAGATCCACACAAACACCCACGTACTTCCCTCTGTGACGGGTCCTTGTTGAAGACCAGAAGTTGGCCATGGCTAGGCTAAATATCCACAAGTGCTTCATGACCACGGTGTTTGGTTAACTACGTTCTTTCTCCCTCAGAGTTAGGGTGTGTCAGGAGCTTCTGAGACCAGCAGAATCACCACATCCATTTCCTGACTCCAGACAGTGAGGATCTGCCCCAGCTATCTCAGAGCAGCCTAGCCCCTGCTTGCACCAGATCACTGTGGAGCAGGACCAATTTTTAAATGTCTTCATCTGGTCCCTCCTACTTCATGGTTGCTCTGGGGGTGGTGAGAATCAGGATGCATTGAAAGCTGCTGAGACATCTGATTTCATTTTCTTGGCTCTGTGTGGCTAAACTCTATACCAGCCCTCCCAACTGTGCAAAAATTCATTTTTGAGAGCCGAGGAAAAAGAAGATTGACGGAGAGGACAGGTGCATTTGTGGCTGGAGACGTAAGACAGGGCTGAGGAAAGGTAGTGTCCCCACGGTAGTGCTGGGCTGCTCTGCCAGTCACAGGCTTTTCCCAATACTCTCCAGTCTGAACTTCCCTCCTACAACTCAGTGACAGAGCAGGTTTCCCAGGAAGAACTGGACTTGATGTACCCTTCTCGTTTCAGATGATATTCTCCAGGGCTCACAATCACTCACCCCCTCTCTTTCTCTGAATGCCTATGGATTGTATAGTCCATTGTTACATGTTTGAAGGGATGGGGTAATGTGGAGAAATCAGATATGTGGAAATCAGGTGCATGGTTAGATTTGCCACTTCCCCTCCAAGCATATAGTAGAGCTCATGGGACAGATCTAGCTCCAGATAAGACCCGGATATCAGTCTCCAGAGCCGCAGCAGCTATAAAAACACAAGTAGGGAACGCCCAAGTTGTGGAGTCATTTGAGCAAGTTTGGCACAGTCACTTGGTGTGTGGATTACGCAAGGTATCCTGGGCCAGCTAAGAGGTGTGTATTGTGGATGCTCCTTCCTCTTGGTGGCCCCCAGTCAGTCTTGTAGTCAGAGTGCCTCAGCCTTACCCACCCACTTCTCTGTGGGAAATACTTTTAAACATGTACATAAACTACTCTCTGGAAAAAAAATTTGGAGCGCCCCTCCTCCTTTTCACAGCAAGAAGTGAGGGGCAGAAAACCATCATATAATTGATCATGTCCCTTTTACCCTGAGATTCTGAGATTTGGTAGAATACGATGATTTCTGTTTAGACTAATACTTTCTTGGCTCAATTTCCATCTATCGAGTTTAAAACTGCAAAAAAATATTTACAGATTCATGGTGTCATTTCACCATAGATTTCATCTCGGAGTACCTCTATCTCCATAATCAGTCAATAAGAATTATTTAGAGTTTGCTGTAGGGAGTGTGAGGAGCAAGCCATCTGCACAAGAGTTAGTGTGAGTGTAGCAAACCTAAGCCTGGAGTGACCATTCAGTGCCAATAAACAATAAATGTGAGTTCTAGAACTTCCTCCTCTGGACCTTCTTACAGAGAGTTCTTTATCATCTCAGAGAAATGCTCTATAGAGGTCTCTCTTGAAACTCTTCTGGTGTTTCTGATACCAGCACAGGCAGGAAACAGTGAAAGTGCTCCCTAAAAGAACCAGTTTTCACTGAGCTTCACAGACCAATGAGAAGGAAGATTAACTCAAATAAACCTTGGAATGCCAGCCAAGCCCCTGAGACACGTCAGCTGTTATGTTTTCTCAGTAACACCTTATCCTGAGATGACCTGATGAAAGAGAGGGCCAGTGTCAGACGACATGTGACATCCAGTGTTCAATATGAATTCTACTGGCACAGAAGTCTATTGGCCTATTGGGCTATGTAGCCCGCTGAAGATGTTGCTATGAAATGCGGCCTTTGCTCTCCACAACAGAGCATGTGACTGAAACTGGATCTCAGGGAAGTAAACTCCCAGCAGCCACAGAATTCATTTTGTATTGGAAAGCAAAGGAAACAACAGTTCATTCAACTTAAGTCTATTCTTAACGTTAATTTCACTTCTATGTGATTACTGTTTCACAGTTTGTCTCATTCCTGATGATACTACAGTGTCTCTATCTCATTCAGAACAGAAACTGAACGCTTAATGACATGACTTTTCTGTTTCACCCCAAAAGCATTAACTCAATGTGCTTCCTCAATTGACTCTCCAAATATGGATGTAGCACATTGATTTATAGCTGGGTATATGGTAAAGTTTTGTCAGCATTTATATTATAAAGCTATGTTTCTATAGGTTTATAACTAAGACATAAAAAAATTCTCAATAAAACTTGCAATGCCAAGTTTCTGCCTTGAAATGCAAATCTGAAGTTTTTCCATAGATGCACAACACATACACACACATGCTAGAATTCAATAGCTAGTATTTTTTAAATATATTCATTCACTATGTTGCCTTAATGCAAATGAATTAAAAGAAAGTCAAGTTTTAAGAGGAAATCAAACCCAGCTGTCATTTACTGATAGTGATTTACATCTCAAGGTATAGTTTATCAGATTAGAAAACTAATTTCATGACAAAAAAATTGAATGCATAGTTTTCATAGTTGAGGATTAAAGGATATAAAAATTAATTAAGGCCTCAAGGACACACATACACACACATACACACACATACACACACACACACACACACACACACACACAAAAGACTACTTTTTCCAGGACTGCTCACTACTTTCTTTCATGCCCCATGGTAAATATTTTCTGGATCTCTGTGCAAATAAACTTTACTGTCCTTGAAAACGTTTACTACAATCTATCACCTCCATGGCAACAAACAGGGCTATGCTTATAAACATGAACTGGAACTAGGTCTAGCCTGTTATTAAGCAAACCTAATCCTATGCCATTCTAGGCTTGCTTGCTCATAAAAGTGAAATCAGATTTCTGATACACAAATCGCTTCACCAGAAATGTGAAGCTATTGCTTGAATTCAAGTCTTATCTATTTTGTATTACGTGACAACTTTAAATACTACCATGTACCTGAATAAATCTCCCTACTTATTTTTACAGATACTAGAATTTTCATTTACATGTTCATGAGACCTCCTAGCAAGTGAGAAATGAAATCATTTTCACTATAAAAAACATTGAAAATTGGAAGTACAAAAATTCTGAGATGAAATTAATAAGAAAGTCTAATCTTGTTAAGGAGATAGGGCAGTTGGGTTGAGAAATCACTTAGTTTTCACTTAAACACAAAGTTTAAATACCCCACTAGGACGCAAGAAGAAAAGCTATGGCATAAAAAGCCATCCAAGCTGCAGTGCTGGAGTCTGCTTGACTAGTATAAAAACACCCGGAGGTTAAGCTTGGACCATGGTACTGGGCAGCCTCAATCACAAACAAATTCTGATTTTGGAACCCTTGGACTAGTTTTCCAGCTTCTCTGGATGTTGTCTTCTTTACTAGGAAGGCAGAGCATAAGAGTCCTCCCTTGGGAGTTTATGAAGTTAATAGAGGGAGAATCTTCCTGATGTCTGTGACATCAGAAGCACTATAGAAATGATTACTAATATGATATGTCCAAGCTCAGAAGGAAAGTACACAATGAAGTGTCACTCAAATGACTCGTGTGTCCTGGGCTTGTTCCCCAGCTGGTGGTACTACTGAGAGGTGATTGAATAGCAAGGACACTAATCTCATCAATGAGTCAGCCTACTAATGACTTTATAGCTGAATGGGCTGTTGAGGGGTGGGATCTAGTTGGATCAACCTTCTATCTTCCACTATCTACCTATTAACAGGTCTCTCTATACCTCCCTTACTCGCTACTAAAGAAGAGGTGATGTGCTCAATTCAAACAAGTCAAACCCCTTTAGAGAAACACACCAATGGGATGCCTTTAGATAACTGTTGCAGGACAGGTAGGTCAGTCTATCCTTGAACCGCATTCCATCTGGAAACCTGAGCCTGAGGCATGTGATGCTTCTTAAACACGTCTCTACCTCAGTGTTTCAGGAGCATGCTCAATGAGCAGGACAAAAAGAAGCAAGTGTCTGCAGCTTTGAGTGTAATTCCTAAGCTCATTAACAGCATGAAGAAACAAAGTCATGGTTGCCCTACTCCAACTCTAATTCCATTGTATATTACAGGCATTAAAATGTTCAGTCTCTTCCCCCTCTGTATTCTATTATGAGAAGAAAAATAAGAAAATTGTAGTTGAAGTACTTGGGTCCTGTTGAAGGTTGAGGTACAGCTAGGAGACAAATTTATTCCCAGGCCAAAGTTTGGATGCCTCACCACATCTCTTGAAATATCAGATATCCAGCAATGCCTTGTAAAGGGAAGAGGGTACACCAGCCTCACCAGACCTCACACCTGCTTCTCAAGTTGGGGTGGTGTTTACAATAGTGAGCTTGTGTGTGTCTGTGTGTCTGTGTATATGTGTGTGTGGCTTTGTGTGTGAGTGTGTATTGTGTGTGTGTGTGTATTCACTAAATGTCAACAAAGCTTCTACGGTACACCCGTGAAGATTATATTGAGAAAAGATAGGGACCCAGGAATTAGACTCCACTCTAGATAAGGAAGGACTAGCATGAGGAGCACTGTGTAGTGTTTGAACCTGAGGAATTTATCCCAGACTCATCAAATATATATATATATATATATATATATATATATATGCATGCATATACATATATGTATACATATATATTTATATTTATATGTGTACATATACATATATATATATATATATATATACATATATATATGTGTGTGTGTGTGTGTGTTTGTGTGTGTGTGTGTGTGTGCTTTAACCAGACCTTAGGAAAGGCAATATTCATTAAAGTTGAGGATCACTGGTGAAAAAGAAGTCCTACTAGAGACTGTAAAAATAAATTTCCTAACAATAATTTCAACTCCAAATCAAAGCTATTTTAATAAAACAACCAGAAAAATTGACATTTTAGGGGATGAGTACAGCATATACTAATTACCTTTGAAAGTCTTGATGATTCCATTCTCATTTTAAGAGACAGGATGTCATTATGAGCCAAGACTTATTACCTCAAACTCATGCCAATTCTCCTGCCTCAGCCTCCTTCTGAGTGCTGGGATGATAGACATTTGCAATCACACCAAGCTGTCTTAATGGCATAGCACTGTCACAGAAAAGGAAAACTCAGGATTTTAGGCATTTCCTAACACATAAGTTATAATTATTCTTAAGAGTAAGAGTTATTGATAGAAAACCTTAAATCTACAGGTGTTTCTTAATTTGGTACATGTCAAAAGTAGAATTTTATTTTTTGTTCTAAATGTGATATGCACTAAGGTAGCTGTTATATCATTTTTGAAAAATTAAATACTGATTAGCAAACACAATATTATTTCTATAAGCAATGTGCTCACTATACCATGCTATTTGTATTTAGTCTGTATTTTTCAGAGGCCAAGCATACTTTCATTCAGTACATGCTAAGATTATTCAGGAGTGATTCAGTAGTAACCGGTAGAGCCAGCCTTCCTCTCATTCTTCAGCACATAACCATCAACTGATAAAAGTTACAAAGGAAAAGTCCTTGTGGATTTGATGTTGAAGTAGCTATGAAGACAGTGAAACAGGGATTGCAGAGAGGGAGGGTCTTGTAGTTTTAAACTGATGTGTAGGGGGTTGGTCTGGGACTGCTATGTATTCAAGTGCTAAGTATTGGACCCCAAGATCTGGTTGTCTCCAAAGAGAAGATCCTTAGAGATGAGGAGATCCTCATGTATACCAATGTATACCATGTGATGCTAGGAAATCTTGCTTCCCAAGTTAATTGGTCAAAGTCTTGTGATTAAGCAATAGAAATAGGTGGGTTTTTCATTTACCTGGCTAGGGGGTCACAGGCAGAGATATGGAAAAGAAGAAAGGACACAGAGAAAAGAGCACGCCACCATGAGAGGAAATGGACTGCGAGCATGTGGCTAGGAGAAACAGCAAGTCACAAGGGACTTGTGGCTGGGATGTAAGTTAGAGGAGCTCCAAAACCTGACCAAACTAGACGTACTTCCACCGTGTAAATAAAACATCTGGGTTGTATGGCTTTTATATGGGCTACCTAGAATCTTAATTCCTTTTACACTAGTGGTCAGAGAAAGCCTTAGGAAGCAGGTATCATTGCATCAAAGACTTCCACAGATGTGAGCAGTCCAGTTTTAAGGTTATTTAAGCAGAGAGAACAAGCCAATGATAATCTAGACAAGAAATATGTCCCAGTGTGACACAAGACCAGCCATGAACTGAACATGGTAGAGTAAGAAAAGGCAGTACACAAAGTGAGATCAAGGGCAATGTGTGATTGGGGAAATGTGACAGGCCACTTGGAAGCTTGTTCACTTAGACTGAAAGCAGAGATACTGTACAAATGTGGTTTAGCTAAAGTTTCTTCAGCATCAGTTTGCTTGTAAGTGAAGGCATGCATTCCATAAGCTACACGGCCAAGAATGGGAAGCAAGAAAAAGTATTTTGTCTCTTCTCCCCAATGCTGTCTTATCCCACCTACAGACACACATTATTACCATATTATTGTAGGTTTGTAGATCTGGAATGAATTTAATGCTTAGATAAAACAATAGTCCTAGTTTTGACATGAGAACAGGCTGGAAAAGGTGTGTCACTAACCATGTGTATGGCCCAGGCAAAGCCAGAAAGTTCAGTGACTCATCCTTACAGAGGGGCTTAGTATGAAGTGATTACAAGTTAGGTTCTCCAGCACCAGACAAGTCATGATCACAGCTGGGTCGTGATCTGAGTCTGGATCACAGCCGGGTCGCGATCTGAGTCTGGCTCACAGCCGGGTCGTGATCTGAGTCTGGCTCACAGCCGGGTCGCGATCTGAGTCTGGATCACAGCCGGGTCGCGATCTGAGTCTGGATCACAGCCGGGTCGTGATCTGAGTCTGGCTCACAGCCGGGCCGTGATCTGAGTCTGGCTCACAGCCGGGTCGTGATCTGAGTCTGGATCACAGCCGGGTCGTGATCTGAGTCTGGATCACAGCCGGGCCGTGATCTGAGTCTGGCTCACAGCTGGGTCGCGATCTGAGTCTGGATCACAGCTGGGTTGTGATCTGAGTCTGGAGCCTTATGTAACTCTCTGAGTCAGAAAACTGAAAATGTTGATGCACATGCTAGGGTTGACAAGCTCTCTGTATAGAAGGCAAGCCTGCAAGGGCTGGGGCATCACTTGGTGCTCGAAAGTGCGGTTCTTTTATCAGTTTCTTCCTTTTAATTCCCATTATTATATGACAGCTTCTAGAGACAAGGGCCTGTGCAATTTTAAGTTGATTGTTTTAATCTAGTATATAGTACCAAGTGATAATATTATCATATTATCTAATACATATTAAAATAAAACAAACAATATTTAATCACTTTGTTTGCTATCAATTATTGAGTTTATTTTATATTACCTTATGTATTAATTATTTCATACAGTATATTAAACTACAATGTGAATTATTTATTATAATTGCAGTGAAAGTAACTATTTTATTTAGTTACTTTTGTGCTATTATGACCACATATCTGACATAAACACCTTGAAGGAAGGAGTGAAGGAAGAAAGGAAGGAAGGCAAGCGATTTCTGTTTATTCTTTAGGATGGCACAATCCATCTTAGTAGGGAAGACACGGTATAGTTCATGGAAATAGTTCCATGTGTCTGGAACAGACTCAATCCTTTAAGGGTGTCAACTTACAGCTGGCTACAGCACAGTTGGGAAGCAGAGAGATATGTTGCAAGTGAGAATAGCCTACAGTCCAGGAGGTTCTCAGTTATAGACCTATGGCCATGTCTAAACAATTCCTCCATTTCCTAAAGCAGCATCACATACTAGGACATGGTATCCAAGCACACAAACCTGTAGGGCCATTTCACTTTTAAACCATATCATTCCAACTTGGCTCCCACAGGCTCATGGCCATCTCATACTGCAATATGCATCCAATCCAACTTTAAATTCACCAGGGTTTGCACAGCTCCAATACTACATAAAAGTCCAAATTCCAAGATCTCTCTTGAGACTCGAGAACATTTCCTCACTCTGAGCCCCTGGAAATAACAAAAACAAGTTCCATGCTTCTACTATGCAGAGGAAGAGAGGAAAGACTTCAAGACTCCTTCCTAAAGGGAGAGAATTAGAAATGTATAAAGGAAAGACCAGGGCAAGCTGAGAAAACACAGAACCCCACAGGTCCGTGTCCATTATCTTGAGCTTCTGGTGGCATTGTCTGTCTACCGGTGGGTGTTGGCGGCTCTACCTCTCTGATCCTACTGTTTATAACAAAGACATTGTCTCTTTGGATCTGGCTCCATTGGGTTGCAGCTATCCTCAGTCGACCAGTTCTGGCATTTGACATCCTAGATTATCTACGGTACCACTCAGAGATTCTTTCCTTGGTATCCTATTCTCTTACACAACAGCAGGTTCTGTCACATTTCTTTTCTTTATTTTTTTTCTCTGAAGCCTAGGAACAAGCTTGCATGAATCCATAACTCCTCCATTCTGAATAGCTGCAAAATCAACACTACAGCTACGCTAGTAGTTCAAGGTTCTATTACTTATTTTTCAAGACATAGTCAAGTCCCTTTGGCAATAGCTGTAGAAGCTTCCTAGTCCTGGTGTAGCTGATCTTGAACCTAGGTAAGAATTTTACTATGCTTTGTTCTTTGAGGAGTGTAACATGGAGGCTATGTCTTCTTAGGAACCCTCTTTATAGTCAGTCAAATGAGTTCATATTTTTATAGCTTGGGAAGTTTTGATGGGAGAACAAATCTTGGAACCTGCATTCACATCAGAATTCTCTGAAGATCCCACTGGAGTGATCCATAAGAGTCTGTTTCCAGCAGTCTAAGGCTTCAGGAGCCCTTAACCCCAAACTCTCACATCTGTCTCACAAGCCATTCCCAACAGAAAACAAACATTTTGCCATGTTCAATCTAGAAACGGCCCCATTACTGGTACCAGTTTTCAGTATTAGTTAAGTTCATCAGACCACATATCTGGCAGAAACAACTTAAAGGAGAAGGGATTTATTTTGGTGTGTATTTCAGGAGGCATAGACCGTCATGGTGGAGGAATTGGGGCAGAGCTCATTGTCAGAGTAGTATGTGGCCAAGACAAAGCATCCATCATAGAGCTTGTGGCTAATTGGAAGGAGAGAAACAAAGACTAGAAGTGGGACCAGCCTACTGGCTTTTACCAACTAGACTTCATTAGATGAAGGTTCCACATCCGCCACAAGGAATGATGTCACCTAGGGAGCCAAGTGTTCGGTCACAGGATCTAGTGGAGGATATTGTATATGTTAACTATAAAACTACTACTTAGTTAGCTCCTGATATATTTCTAGCATACCAGATACTTCATTCATTTGCTAAACCACTTATACTCCCAATAAAATTTTATATATAGGTAAGATATAAAATAACATCATGTGACATAGGAAAGACAGAGGCACACAAAGAATAATGAGGGCCAAGTGTCTTATCCTTAGGAAGCCACCTCTGAATAAATGCACATAAGGGTAACTGCATGAACCACATGTAAAATTAGAAAATACTACTTATGGGATGCACTATATTTGATAGTTTGAGACTATTCTCTTGAATCGTTACAATGAATATTTTTTTTTCTACTTTAGAGACAAGTGAACATATTCAGGAGGAATGTTACCCCAAGCTACATTACCTCTTGAGTTCAGACGAGGCTATGAACTCTTGCTCTCTAGCTTCAATAGTTATATTAAACTTCTAACTATGTGGAATGAGAAACAAACTGCCTGTGGTCATTTCATCAGCTATTTTGCTGACTAGCCAGCCCCAAGAAATACCTAGAGAAAACTGGACTCCTCATATGCAATCCTTTAATACCATGAGGTCCCAGTTTTCTCAGTAACCATTTTAAGAACCAAGCATTAGGAAAAGAAAACAAGGTTCTTCCAGAAACACTGTTTGCTATCTTGACATTACTGTGGGGATAATCATTTCACAGGCTTTAAAGGAAAGCACCTTCAAATCCATTTCAATCACTTCTTTTTATTTAGGTTTCATGTATGGGATGTTCTAGCCCTTGTTTGAGTTGGGTACAAAACTGAAGCAAGGTAGGCAGTTCTAATGGTGACAGCCTTAACCACTGTTCCAATCAGCTTAGTCAGGTGAACAAGCTAAGCCGCCACCATCACATCTCAACATCTGCCGCAGCATCACATCTCAACATCTGTGACTATTTTGGAATCTGCAGTGGTCCTTGAAAACAGATCTAAATTGAAAAGACCCATGGCCCTCTCGAACTTCAAATGCTAGGCAGTTATGTTGTATGGATCCGTTTCTTCAGTGATCACCTGCAGTTATGGGGGTGGGGTAAGGGCAGGAGGAGATAGCCAGAAATGGCCATGCCTTGTGAAGTGAAGTTTGGCTAGAGAGAAGGAAAACGGGAAATGATGAACAGAATTTTGTTTTTAGTTTGAAGACACAATGTTCAATCTGGCTCACTTGCTACTTTTCCTACCTTTATAAATAAAGCTTTATTGGAACTTAAATGTCTGTACCTCATTTCCATATTGTCTATGGAAGATTCCATGCTACCGGAGTAGGGTTGAGTAATTGTTAGAGAGAAACATTTGACGCCAACTGCCCTAAGAGTTGTTCTGAGACTGTACTGATCTAACACTGCACAGAGCTAAGCATCAGCTTGGGAAACCGTAGTCAGCTTGGTTCTAAGTCCATTTCTATTTGTATTCTTTCTTTTGTGTCTTCCATTCCTTGTTGCCTCTCTTCTCTGTTCTGAGACTACATCTACCAAAAAGGCTGAGGAAGCACATTTTGTCACAGGCTCTACATTCTAGGAAGCCAAGTCCAAAGACAACTGCAAATCTAAGACACATATTGTGCATTTTCTCTTGCTAGATGTATTGTTTGTTTTCACAAGTAGTAGGAGCCATCAAAAAGTTTATGATCATTTCCTAGTGCTATAGTGTTAATTTCATACGAAGTCATTGTACGTGTAAAAGGACATCCTGCTAAGGATCATGAAATAAAAACCAATGTTCCCTCTTTACTTCAGACCTGAGGACCCAGCAATACCATTCCTGGGCATATACTCAGAAGATGCTCCAACAAGTAATAAGGACACAGGCTCCACTATGTTCATAGCAGCCTTATTTATAATAGCCAGAAGTTGGAAGGAACTCAGATATCCCTCAACAGAGGAATGGATACAGAAAATGTGATACATTTACACAATGGAGTACTACTCAGCTATTAAAAACAATGAATTTATGAAATTTTTTTATTATTAGATATTTTCTTTATTTACATTTCAAATGATATCTCCTGTCCCAGTTTCCACCCCCCCTCCCAAAAAAACAAAACAAAACAAAACAAAACAAAAAAAAATCAAACCAAAACAATACTGTTCCCTACCCCCTCCCCCTGCCCACAAACCGACCCTCTCCTGCTTCCTGGCCCTGTCATTCCTCTACACAGGGGCATTGAACCTTCACAGGGCCAAGGGCCTCTCCTCCCACTGATGACCAACTAGGCCATCCTCTGCTATACACATGCTGCTGGAGCCATGAGTCCTACCATGTGTACTCTTTAGTTGGTGTTTCAGTCCCTGGGCTCTGAGGCTGTTAGTTCATATTGTTGTTCATCCTAAAGGGCTGCAAACCCTTCAGCTCCTTGGGTACTTTCTCTAGCTCCTTCACTGGGGACCCTGTACTCAGTCCAATGGATGGCTGTGAGCCTCTACTTCTGTATTAGTCAGGTACTGGCAGAGCCTCTCAGGAGACAGCTATATCAGGCTCCTGTCAGCCAGCACTTGCTGGAATTCACAATAGTTTCTGGGTTTGAAGATTGAATATAGGAAGGATTCCCACGAAGGGCATTCTCTGGATTGTCCTTCCTTCAATCTCTGCTCCATACTTTGTCTCTGCAACTGCTTCCATGGGTATTTTGTTCCCCCTTCTAAGAAGAAACGAAGTATCCACACTTTGGTCTTTTTTCTTCTTGAGTTTCTTGTAGATTGTGGATTGTAATTTGGGTATTCTGAGCTTCTGGGCTAATATCCACTTACCAGAGAGTGCATGCCATGTGTGTTCTTTTGTGATTGGGTTACCTCACTCAGGATGATATTCTCCAGATCCATCCATTTCCCTCAGAATTTCATAACTTCATTGTTTTTAATAGCTGAGTAGTACTCCATTGTGTAGATGTACCACATTGTCTGCATCCATTCCTCTGCTGAGGGACATCTGGGTTGTTTCCAGCTTCTAGCTATTATAAATAAGGCTGCTATGAACATAGTGGAGCCTGTGTCCTTATTACTTGTTGGAGCATCTTCTGGGCATATGCCCAGGAGTGGTATAACTGGGTCCTCAGGTAGTACTGTGTCCAATTTCCGGAGGAACTGCCAAACTGATTTCCAGAGTGGTTGTAACAGCTTGCAGCGCCACCAGCAATGAAGGAGTGTTCCTCTTTCTCCACAACATTGCCAGCATCTGCTGTCACCTGAGCTTTTTATCCTAGCCATTCTGACTGGTGTGAGGTGGAATCTCAGGGTTGTTCTGATTTGCATTTCCCTGATGACTAAGGATGTTGAATATTTTTTAGGTGCTTCTCAGCCATTCAGTGTTCATCAGTTGAGAATTCTTTGTTTAGCTCTGTACCCCATTTTTTAATAGGGTTATTTGGCTCTCTGGAGTCTTACTTCTTGAGTTCTTTGTAGACATTGGATATTAGCCCTCTATCAGATATAGGATTGGTCAAGATCTTATACCAATCTGTTGGTTCCCGTTTTGTCCTATTGACAGTGTCTTTTGACTTACTGAAGCTTTGTAATTTTATGAGGTCCCATTTGTCAATTCTTGATCTTAGACCATAAGCTATTGGTGTTCTATTCAGGAAAATTTCCCCTGTGCCTATGTGCATGAGGCTCTTCCCCACTTTTCTATTAGTTTCAGTGTATCTGGTTTTATGTGGAGGTCCTTGTTCCAGTTGGACTTGACATTTGTACAAGGAGATAAGAATGGATAGATTTGCATTCTTCTACATGGTAACCGCCAGTTGAGCCAGTACCCTTTGTTGAAAATGCTGTTTTTTTTTTCCACTGGATGGTTTTAGCTCCTTTGTAAAAGATCAAGTGACCATAGGTGTGTGGGTTCATTTCTGTGTCTTCAATTCTATTCCTTTGATCTACTTACCTGTCACTTCCAATACCATGTGGTTTTTATCACAATTGCTCTGTAGTACAGCTTAAGGTCTTGGATGGTGATACCACCAGAGGTTCTTTTCTTTGTTGACAACAGTTTTCGCTATCCTGTTTTTTTTTTTGTTATTCCAGATGAATTTGCAAATTGTTCTTTCTAAGTCTGTGAAGAGTTGAGTTGGAATTTTGATGGGAATTGCATCGAATCTATAGATTGCTTTTGGCAAGATGGCCATTTTTACTATATTAATCCTGCCAACCCATGAGCATGGGAGATCTTTCCATCTTCTGAGATCTTCAATTTCCTTCTTCAGAGACTTGAAGTTCTTGTCAAACAGACCGTTTACTTGCTTAGTTAGAGTCACACCAAGGTATTTTATATTATTTGTAACTATTGTGAAGGGTGTTGTTTCCCTAATTTCTTTCTCTGCCTGTTTATCCTTTGTGTAGAAGAAGGCCACTGATTTACTTGATTTACTTTTATATCCAGCTACTTTGCTGAAGTTGTTTATCAGATTTAGGAGTTTTGTCATGGAATTTTTGGGGTCACTTAAGTATACTATCATATCATCAGCAAAAAGTGATAATTTGACTTCTTCCTTTCCAATTTGTATCTCTTTGATCTCCTTTTGTTGTCTAATTGCTCTGGCTAGGACTTCAAGTACAATATTGAATAGGTAGGGAGAGAGAGTGGGCAACCTTGTCTAGTCCCTGATTTTAGTGGGATTATTTCAAGTTTCTCTCTATTTAGTTTGATGTTGGATACTGGTTTGTTGTATATTGCTTTTACTATGTTTAAGTATGGGCCTTGAATTCCTGATCTTTCCAAGACTTTTATCATGAAGGGATATTGGATTTTGTCAAATACTTTCTCAGCACCTAATCAGATGATCATATGGGTTTTTTTCTTTGAGTTTGTTTATATATTGAATTATGTTGATGGATTTCAGTATATTGAACCATCCCTGCATCCCTGGGATGAAGCCTACTTGATCATGATGGATGATTGTTTTGATGTGTTCTTGGATTCGGACTGCAAGAATCTTATTGAAAATTTTTGCATCGATATTCATGAGGGAAATTGGTCTGAAGTTTTCTTTCTTTTAGGTCTTTGTGTGGTTTAGGTATAAGAATAATTGTGGCTTCATAGAACAAATTGGGTAGAGTTCCTTCTGTTTCTATTTTGTGGAATAGTTTGAGGAGTATTGGTATTAGGTCTTCTTTGAAGGTCTGATAAAACTCTGCACTAAACCCATTTGGTCCTGGGCTTGTTTTTGGTTGGAAGATTGTTAATGACTGTTTCTATTTCATTAGCAGATATGGATCTGTTTAGATTGTTGATTTAACTTTGGAACCTGGTATCTCTCTAGAAAATTTTCCATTTCATCCAAGTTTTCCAGTTTTCCTGAGTATAGGCTTTGGTAGTAGGATCTCATGATTTTTTGCATTTCCTCAGTGTCTATTCTTATGTCTCCCTTTTCATTTCTGATCTTGTTAATTAGGATATTGTCTCTGTGCCTTCTAGTTAGTCTGGCTAAGGGTTTATCTATTTTGTTGATTTTTTCAAAGAACCAGCTCCTGGTTTGGTTTATTCTTTGTATAGTTCTTTTTCTTTCCATTTGGCTGATTTCAGCCCTGAGTTTGATTATTTCTTGCCTTCAACTCCTCTTAGGTGAATTTGCTTCTTTTTTTTTTCTAGAGCTTTCAGATGTGCTGTCAAATTGCTGGTGTATGTTCTCTCCAGTTTCTTTTGGAGGCACTTAAAGCTATGAATTTTCCTCTTAGGACTACTTTCATTGTGTCCCATAAGATTGGGTATGTTGTGGCTACATTTTCATTAAACTCTAGAAAGCCTTTAATTTCTTTTTTTACTTCTTCCTTGACCAAGTTATCATTGAGTAGAGTGTTGTTAAGGTTCAACATGTAAGTGGGCATTCTATTACTTATGTTGTTATTGAGGAGCAGCCTTAGTCCATGGTGACCTGATAGGATACAGGAATGATTTCAATCTTCTTGTATCTGTTGAGGCCTGATTTGTGAGCAATTATATGGTCAATTTTGGAGACAGTACCATGAGGTGCTGAGAAGAAGGTATATTCTTTTGTTTTAGGATAAAAAGTCCTATAGATATCTGTTAAATCCATCTGTTTCATAACTTCTGTTAGTCTCACTGTGTCTTTATTTGGTTTCTGTTTTCATGATCTGTCCATTGTAGAGAGTGGGGTGTTGAAATCTCCCACTATTATTGTGTGCAGTACAATGTGTGCTTTGAGCTTAAGTATAGTTTCTTTTATGAATGTAGATGCTGTTACATTTGGAGCAAAGAGGTTCAGAATCGAGAGTTCATCTTGGTAGATCATACCTTTGATGAGTATGAAGTGTCCCTCCTTATCTTGTTTAATCACTTTGGGGTGAAAGTTGATTTTATTCAATATTAGAATGGCTACTCTGGCTTTTTTCTTGGGGCCACTGGCTTGGAAAATTGTTTTCTAGCCTTTTATTCTGAAGTAGTATCTGCCTTTGTCACTGAGGTGGGTTTCCTGTATGCAACAAAATGTTGGATCCTGTTTACGTATGCAGTCTGATGGTCTATCTCTTTTTTATTGGTGAATTGAGTCCATTGATACTAATAGATATTAAGAAAAAGCAATTGTTGCTTCCTGTTATTTTTGTTGTTAGAGTTGGGATTCTGTTCATGATGCTATCTTCATTTAGTTTTGTTGGAAGATTAATTTCTTGCTTTTTCTAGGATGTAGTTTTCCTCCTTGTGTTGGAGTTTCCCAATTATTACCCCTTGAAGGGCTGGATTTGTGGAAATATATTGTGTAAATTTGGTTTTGTCCTGGAATACTTTGGTTTCTCCACTTATATTAATTGAGAGTTTTGCTGGATATAGTAGACTCAGCTGGCATTTGTGTTCTCTTAGAGTTTGTATGACATCTGCCCAGGATCTTCTAGCTTTCATAGTCTCTGTTGAGAAGTCTGGTGTAATTCTGATAGGTCTGCCTTTATATGTTACTTGACCTTTTTTCCTCATTGCTTTTAATATTTTTTCTTTGTTTTGTGCATTTGGTGTTTTGACTATTATGTGGTGGGAGGAATTTCTTTTCTGGTCCAGTCTATTTGGAGTCCTATAGGCTTCTTATATGTTCATGGGCATCTCTTTCTTTAGGTTAGGGAAGTTTTCTCCTATAATTTTGTTGAAGATAATTACTGTTCCTTTAAGGTGGAGGTCCTCACTTTCTTCTATACCTATAATCCTTAGGTTTGGTTTTCTCATTGTGTCCTAGATTTTCTGGATGTTTTAGGTTAGTAAATTTTTGCATTTTGTGTTTTCTTTAACTGTTGTGTCAATATTTTGTATGGTATCTTTTGCACCTGAGATTCTCTCTTCTATCTCTTGTGTCCTGTCAGCACTTCTTGGAGATCAGCTCTCCTCTGGTAAAACCCATGTGCAGATGGCTGTGGATCAGTTGCCTGTCCTGAGTCTTGGGGTCAGAGCACACCCTGGAGACAGACTCTCTGCTTGTGGGAAACGTGCAGAGAGGGCTGTGGATCTGCCGTCCTTCCTAAGTATAGCAGGAGGTACAAAGAATCCTGTCCCATCTTCCCTGCCACTTCTGAGGCCTGTGCCTCCTGGCTGGTCCTGCCTTAGAAAGTCACTGGATAGAAAATGGTGATCTTACTTGAGTCCCTGGGTCAAAACACTCACTGGGTGCAGGCTCTTCACTTGCAGAGAAGGAGCAGAAAGGTTTGTGGATCCACTGTCCCTCCTAGGTGTAGATGGAGGTAGAAAGGATCCTGTCCCAGCTTCCCTGCCACTTCTGAGGCCTGTGTCTTCTGGCTCTAACTCATTGTTTCAATAGTCTAATAGCTGAAGGAGGAAGGACAGGTACCTTTGTCAACTTATGAAATTCTTAGGCAAATGGATGGAACTAGAAAATATCATCCTAAGTGAGGTAACTCAGTCACAAAAGAACACACATGGAATGCACTCACTGATAAGTAGCTATTTGCCCAGAAGTTTGGAATACCTTCCTTCAATAAGGAAGACCAAAGTGTGGATATTTGTCCATCCTTCTTAGAAGGGGGAACAAAATACCTGTGGGAGAAGTTACAGAGACAAAGTGTGGAGCAGAGACTGAAGGAAAGTCCATCCAGAGACTGACCCACCTAGGGATCCATCCCATATACAGTTACCAAACCCAGACACTATTGTGGATGCCAGCAAGGGTTTGCTGACAGGAGCCTGATATAGCTGTCTCCTGAGAGGCTCTGCCAGTGCCTGACAAATACAGAGGTGGATGCTCTCAGCCAACCATTGGACTGAATACAGGGTCCCCAACAGAAGAACTAGAGAAAAAACTCAAGGAGCTAAAAGGGCTTGCAGTCCCATAGGAGGAAAAACAATATGAACCGACCAGTACCCCCAGAGTTCCCAGGGACTAAACCATCAACCAATGAGTACATATGGAGCAACCCATAGCTCCAGTCACATATGTAACAGAGGATGGCCTCGTCAGTCATCAATGGGAGGAGAGACCTTTGATCCTGTGAAGGCTCTATGCCCCAGTGTAGGGAAATGCCAGGACCAGGAAGGGGGAGTCGGTAGGTTGGTGAGCAGGGGGAGGGAGGAGGGGATAGTGGTTTTCAGAGGGGAAACCAGGAACTGGGATAACATTTGAACTCTAAATAAAGAAAATATCTAATAAAAAAATAAAAATTAAAAAAATGTCCATAGCAACTCATCCTTCACAACCTTACCTTTTTGCCATCCAGGATTCTACGTGATGAAAGAAGCTTTGTATTTGGTAGCATGTAATTGGGATTACTTTGTATTTTTCCTGTGAATTTCAATGACAGCAACTTTCACCCTTTCATAGTTTAAAGTCATCTTGTTGTTTTTGGCTTTTGTTTCCTCAGTAAATCTAACCACTTTTGTAAATTTCTTTTTTTGAGACTAGTAGGTTACAGGGCACTACAGAAAGCAAGAACATCCAAGGGTCTTAAAAAAATAAAAAAAATGTATGGTAGAGATTAGTATATGGCTCAGTGGAAGAGTCCTTGCCTACTAAAAAGAGAAAAGGGAAGGACAGAGGGAAGGTAGGAGGGAGAGAGGAATGAAAGAAGAACGGAGAGGGAGAGGAAAAGGGAGAGAGAAAAAATATAGGAATCACATTATAGGCCTTCTCAGCTCCCCGATTCCTAAGTAACATCTCTTAAGAAAGGAATATACAAAGTTAACACCCATTTTTTATTTTGTGATTTTATTAAGGCTTAAGAATACTGAAAGTTAAATCAAAAGAAAGAAAATCTCTTCAAGTATGGGAGAGAGTCAACTTGGCCTTCTACTGTCTCCTCTATGTCCTTCTGATTAAGATGGATCAGATCCTGTCTGGGACTGAGTGGTGGGTGATCGACCTTTCAAGAGACCATTCACTAAGTCCATCGTGCAATGTGCCAAAGGCTCCTCAGTTAATTTCAGCCTTGAGATATCTTTTTGGAGCAAAACTGTAAGGTGAAAGGAATCACTGTGTTTCCTTTCTCAAGTTCTCCTGCAGTCTCTTGAACCAAAATGAATTATCTGCCATCAGCTCTTTAGAGAACAACTTCTTTGTTATCAGTTCAATGGTTTTAGCTATGGATGACCACAAAAGAAATCATGATCAGCCTTAGGAAATAGACTTTGATGACCTCATGGCCTAGGACTGAGCTCTTAGCCCTGACTGTAGTTTAGCCAGCCTTCTCATCGTCTTCCTTTCAAGCTCAGAGAAATTAATTTGTGACTTTGGAAAGGGAAAGGAAATCTAAAGTTCTTCTCAATGTTATAGTGTTTTGACTTAGCCATATATTTTTTCCCTCTCAGTTAAGTTCTACTTAAATAGACACAAAACTCTACCTTTATTCACAATAACTTGTTCACAGACAGTTGCCTTGGCTCTCACTGAAGCATTAAAGAAGTCATAAACATCTTTAGTTAATAAGTTAAAACATGCAAAGCTATTCATCTGCTCTAGCTATAAAAGAAAAACCAGCAATAATTACTTACAATGTTAGAAACACTCTAAAAATATGTAATGTACTTGGAGCCAAATGAAAGCCCATAAACACATGGTTAACTTTCTTCTGATTGCATTATTAAAAATTCAGGAAAGGTCAACTAAGATGAGGAGAGAAATGGCTTTCTTTCTGCCCACTGTTGGAGCTAGACAAATAAAAGCCCTACAAATCTTGCAAGAAAAGCCAAGAGCCTGTTTAATGTTGCTGTAGCAATATTACCTTTGTATGTCTTGAACTAAACCGTTATCTTTTAGAGGTCTACTTCAGAACCTGGGTATCTAAATTGCTACAGACAAAATATCCTGGTGGTTTTGAAGCAGAGTCAGTCTTGTCTAGACTACATAAACAATGAACATTAATACAATTATAGACTTATCTTGTCCAAACTAAAACAAAACATACAAAAATTGTTATACTTCCTCCTAGTATTTTTTTTAAAACATCCTTGCATATTTCATAGCTCTAGATATACCAAATCTATTATAACCTTGATAAATAATACCCTCATTAAAATCAGCATTACACAAATCAGGGAAAATTTATCATCATAATTAAGGACTTACTATTAGGCACAAAATTTACCCAAACAAGATTATAACTACAGATTCTTGCACATTATAAACACTTACCAAGATATCTTAAAAGATGTATTATCTTATCTATAATGCTGACTCTTAGAATTGGAAAAATAATGCCCCTTTTAAGAATACCATACACATTTTTACTATTCCACAATGTTTTACCCTCTGTGAGAGAGCTTAGGAGGAGACCAGGTAATGACTGAGAGGTTGGTATTCACCTGCTTATTTACATAGCTCCGTGATAATCTCCATGTCTCTCAATAAGGTAATTCTAAGGCTCAAGTTATGTATCGTTTATACTCCATCCACATATTTCAGGATTATATCCCAGTGTTGACACAGTGTAACTATGGTCACAACATTGTTTTCTTGATGGGGTAATAAGGGAGCCATATCTGATCCTTAGCAACTCCCAGGGCCTGCATTTTAGCCTTCAGAGAGACCTTTCTTGAGAGGTAGACCAGCCAAGTGCTTGAAAAAGGTTAACTATTGCTTTGCTTTGGTTTGGTTTTTTTTGTTTTTGTTTTTGGTGAATGAACTGTGTGATCTTATTGTCCATTAGTGTGTCTGTTTATTGCTCTTTCTCACTGAACAATTTAGAAGGACTCTCATTTGAGGCTGTTTCTCAAGACTCATGACATTTGATGGAATCTTGGATGGTTGTTTAGCTTAGAGATTTTCAAACTTTGAGTAAACAGAAACTATATTTTTAAATTTTTATTTTATTTTTAATTGTGTCTGTGTGTATTTGGATAAGTACATGTGAATGCAGGTGTCCTCGAAGGATAGACATATTTAATCCCCTAGAGTTACAGGTAGTTGTAAGCCACTCTCTATATATGCTAGGAATTGATGTGGGGTACCCTGCAAGAGGCTTGACTATAACTCCAGCCAGAGAGAAGCCATATTGAAATATCCAAAGAAAAAAGAAAACAATGAGTCAATGGTGAGGTGATGTCAATGGTGAAGTGGCATCATGCTTTTGCTCTGATTAGCTAAAATGTTTCTTTTCTCTGTTCATCTATATGAAATGCCCACATAGCTGCAAAACCAGAAACACTTTATTAGGAGAAGGTGGACAAGGTTACCCTCTGGAAATCCATGGTTTCATCCATGGATAATCTTGAAAGAGAATGCTGGTAGCCACATTCCATGCTGGAAACTTCCAACCTTAGCATCTAAGTTTAACTTCTATCTAATAATCCCTCCTTTCTGCACAGGAGATAAACTCTTGTGAAAATACATATTTTGTTTTCCTTGGAAGGAGGGAGCTGTGGATCAGTCCTCCAAAGGAAAGGGGTTGTTGTGGCAGGAAGGCATATGTGAAAGACTAAGAAAGCTATGTCTGAATCTCAAAACCCAAAATTTATGGTGATCTATTTTTCTTCACATGATGATCGTGTCTTTCAATATTTACAAAGGCTTGAGTGGTCTTTTGCTTGTGTTTAAATAGTCAGTTATGAAACTAGAGTTTTGTAATGATCATAATATTATACCTTAAGCAGACTATTCACCAGACCAAAAATATAAAAAACGAAGCCTAGCTAATTTAGAGAGTAAACAAGTCACAAACATAAATATTTTATGAGGAAATCACACAAAGATGGAATATAAATTTAGTCTCCACTCTGCATTTGTTTGTTTTGGCTTACCACAAGGTTTTTGAATTTTCTATGTTAATATAGGTAAAGAAAAATAGATTTGGGTGCTTTCCATTAAAGAAGATTCTTATTCAATTTGATGTATTTTAAGCTAAATCTAGGGTACATACAACTTTCTAAGAGAAAGAAAAAAATCATGAAGTCACCGTATAATCTAGTTTTTATTTTCTTTGGCTTGAGTGGTTATTGGGTACCTTATCTTCATTACATATTACCACAAGAACATTGTCTTTAGATGTCAGATAGGGAAAGCTATTGCAAGTCCAATGTTAAGTCTATCCCAAAAGTTCTGTGGACAATTACAACTGGAGATAAAGAGTGGAGAAGTTCTTTGGAGAATTGAGAACATTTCATTACACTCTGAGGCATAGTCATAGTTACCCACTATAAACCTTCCTCAGAGCGGCACCCATCTGGCCTTTATAGACAGGCACTAAACTTCCCCCAAAGCAGTGTCATCCATCTGGCTTTTATGAATGTATGATGTACTTGGTTCAACTCAACTGATAACATCTGTCTCTTAGATAAACCAAAGATAATCTATAAAGATATCTCTCCATATCTCTATGAATTGAATGATAGTTGATCTGGATGTTATGGATACTTGATAGGAGTATTATTCTATTATCCACACACCAGCACCATCATCTAAGATCACGTGAATATTTTCTATTCATTTTAATGAATGTTTCAGAAGTCAGATATGATTGAAAGTTGTTTGCCTTGTATATAAATGTGTAAATGTACTCTTTATGATGTCTTTCACCTATTCAAGGATGCTTCAAATATTTCTAGCAAATAGCCTTTAATTAAAGCTTGAAGAAAGAAGATCTTACAATGTCTTAATTTTCACCAGTTTTTACTAAAAAAAAAAAAAGCAGTGTTGAATAATCTGTTTGGCATGTGACATTCTTTTCATCAACTTATAAGCTACAAAGAGTCAAGAATCTAAATCTAATTTATATGCCTGCACACTTGAACAATTTATCAAAGAGTATGCTCATTTCCAGAGCAAGAAGCAATTAGTCAAATTAAATATTCAAGACATTGAATGAACTGAACACTTCAAAAATTATAAAGTGAACACACAAGAATGAATTCTTATCACATCAATATTTTAACTGTAGGACATCAGGGATCTCTTAGATAAAATATACAGTGCTTACCATGCTAACTGTACCAAACAAAGGCTGTGCACTACCGAGCTCTTGCCATGTCATGCAAGAGTAACCATTGTTAGGACACTAAATGGACTCCTGTGTTACCTCCTTGGATCAGCTCTAAACTCTACTTTCTTTACTTCTTGATCTCTACTAAAAATAGACTTCTACTCAAAAGCTAAGAATTTCACCACATAAAGCACACTAGGCACTGGAGAGATGGCTCAGTGGGATAAGAGTGTTTGGTTTTCAAGCATTAGGACTGGAGTTCATATCCGCACTACCCATGCAAAAAAAGAGACAGCACTATGCATGCTTGTAACTGCAATGTGGGGGTAACTTGTAACTGCAATAGTGGAGTTCAGAGACAAGCATCTCCTCAAAGCTAACTGGCCAATCAGCCTAGCTGAAACAGCAAGTTTCCAGTTTAGAGAAAGATTTTGTCTCAGGGCAATAGGTAGAGAATAATAGAGAAAGACACCTGACATCCTACTTTTGGCCTCTACATAGACATACACAAGTGCACCTCATACATGTACTACACACATACACACACACACACACACACACACACACAGACCATGCATAAGATTATGCAACAACAAGATCTTTTGGACAACAGTGTAATCATACTAGCCAACTAACCAACTAGAGTTGGCCAACTAACCAGCTAGAGTTGTTTTGTACTCATCAGTGTGGATACGTGTCGTATGCTTTGTTATCCTCTAGAGTGGAAAGAAAACCAAGATGTACACTGCTTGCAAAAAAATCTTGAACTCCTCTTATATTGTGTTCTTAGTCAATTGCCTTTTGCCTACTTTCTAGAATTACTAATCTCTTTACAGGCATTTATTTTATTTTAAAAAAAATATGTCCTGCTGGCTATGATTGCAGTAAGCTCAGCTCTTGGGACACAGAAGCAAGAGGATTATGAATTTGATATCAACTAGAGCCACATAGCAAGACCCTATCTCGAAAGAAAAAGAAAAACCTCACTGTCTATTCTTATTTTCTTCTGTAAGAAGTAGATAGTTTATTTCTTCTATAGGAAAAGACTCTTGTAACCAAAGTGATAGAACAGAAAGATTTTTATATCTTATAGTTATTCTTCTGGTTGCCATTCACCTAGGTGTCAACCATATCCAGCATATTGAAAATCAGATGAAGGAGGATTGCCCTTGGCCCCCTAGTGCCATTTGTCATTATCTAACATTCTTTGTTGTTTTCATATCCACTTGGGCAAAATACATTTGGGGAGGGAGTTCCTTTACAGCACTGGAAAGGTAGGCAGAGAATTATTTTCAAATACATTAGATTCCAACTTAGGCTAATGATCCATTAATGGAAGAGGCCAGGAGGCATTAGTGGGTGTCCTGCAAGTTAAATATATAAACACACGTTCTGATTTACATTTTAAAAGCAAAGTCTCCCTCTGTACAAATGAAAATATTTTCCAAGTGGAAGGCAAATAGTGAAAGGGGGTCTTCAAGGGGCTGGAGAGATAGCTCAATGGTTAACAGCACTGTTAAAGTTGCTGTTAAAGAAGACCTGAGTTTAATCCCTAGAGCCCATATGGTGGATCACAATCTGCAAGTCCAGACTCAGGATCCAAGTCTTCTGGTCTCTGTGAATGCTGCTTACATACATATTCAGGCAAGCATTCATACACATAAAATAAAAATAAGCAAAATCCAAGAAAAATTTTAAATAAAGTAAAAAGGCCCTCCCTAGATTCTAATCATTCAGAGAACCCACTGCTTCCCAACCAGCCCACAAATGTCTCTATCATTTGGGGGAAATAAAATAAAAGTTCAAAAGAGTCAAATTCTTTGCAAAATTACAGCATAAATGAACATGACAGTTTCTAACAGAAGACTTCATACCATTAGCTAAAGAGGACTTTACAGTTACATAAGGCAGATTATGGGAAGAATCATGTGGATTTCAAATGTGGGTTCCAGTCCCCACTATTTAACTTATTTGTAACATGATTGGTCCTCATACCAACTGAAACTTTTGTGCAAGGAAAGGAATCATTAAAATTCATGATTTTTCTAAAGATTAAGAAAAATAACAATATATACTACCTAAGTGAATTGAAGATTCTCAGGGAGACTTTTCCTGTTTATCTGAGTCTTTACGCCCTAAGCAGAAACTCCACAAAACCTTCTGCCTGGTCGACGCTAAATGACTTGATCCAGCCTGGAGTCACTTAAGAAGGGAGTCTCAACTAACTCAGATCACAGTTGTTGTCTTTCTTGTTCATTGTTGTGGGAGGGCTGGGGAATAGAGTCATCAGGTGCTCCTAGTGAGTAAAGAAGCCAGCTAAGCAAGCCTGTAAGTCAGCCAGCAGAGTTCTTTTCAGGGAGCAGAGTTCATCCTTGGTCCCAGCTTCCAACTTCCTTTTTGAATTACTGGTCTGACTTCCCTCAGTGAGGGACAGTAATTTGGAAGTGTAAAACAGACAAAACTTTACATCTCCTAAGCTGCTCTCAGTCACAGGGTTTTATCAAAGAAACAGAAAGGAAACTAGAGTGTCTTCTAAAAGGAATGTGAAAGGCCAATTTTGAGATTAAAATGTAAAACAAAAGTTCCTTGCAAAGTAACAAAATAAGGGGTGAAAACGGTCCTGGTCTGATATTATAATAACCACCACTTTCAATTGCTATCGAGAAGAAATTTTCATTTAACAACCAAGGCGGGTTTTTGCATACAGATGTGCCATTAAGAAGACAAATAAGCAGGTTTCTTTCTGCTCAGTGTGGAGCTTAAGGAAGATCTGAGGTGACCAGCAATTCAGGCATGCAATGCTCCTCCAACACAGAAGTGCTTGTATACCTTGGATCTGCTAATGTTAATATTGGCAGAATGCCACGCTGAGACCAAACAAAAAGAATTATCTCATTCGTTTATTTCTTAAACCACTTTCACCACATCAAGACAACTTTTGGATTTTTTTTTTTTTAATCTTGGAGGTGTTGACCTATTTAAAGTTTATTTTTCCTAAGCAAATGCTATAGTTCTTTTTCTTTGAGTAAGGAAAGAACAATAAATTGATCCTTGTCCTGGGAGAGTGACTTGGAGAGGGCAGAGTTGTACACGTATAAAGCCTGAAATAATACCCATGGGAGAGTAATCAAAGTAGGACTAGACAGAGAAGGGGGCACTGCCAGGTCTTCAGCCAGATACAGATGTAGAAGTAGATGTGACATACATACACATATAGATATAGATGATGTAGATATAGATAATTTTATTTTTTTTTCGATTCTGTACATCATTAACCCAAGTCATCTGGATATTGTTCAGAAATGCTGAAATATTTGATCAAAATAATATTTATGCTCACCATACATTTACTTTGTTTTTCAGCCATGCTTGTTGAAAGTGATTTGATTTATATTTTATACTTTTTTTAATCACTTGAATTATTTATATTTACATGATTCTAATGAATTTTGGAGCTCCTGTTGGCCATCACGAGTTTCAGAAGTATTTTCTTTTTGACGTCTAACTCTTTGTTAACAAGCACACATAGGGTCTGCACCAGGAACTGACCTTTTGTCACAGCACTCAGAGCTGATCCTGTGCCACAGCTCTCCATACCCAAATACCACCGGGAGAGAGCTGGCCTCCCAGGAGTACAGACAAGCCTGTGAAAGGCAGGTAAGACCACTACTTGTGCTCAGAGGGACTCCTTCCCCCCCCCCCCCCCCCCGCACCAGAACCCTCAGGACACAGGAACCAAGGAGCAACCTGGGAAAGATCCTTCCAGTTTCCATTGGAACTGACCCTATGCCACAGCTAGACATATCCAAATACTTTCTGGAAAGAGCTCCTCTCCCAGGAGTGCCTACACACCTGTGAGCACAGATAACACCACTTTTATTCAAATTCCTGGACCAAGAGGGACCCGCCCAGGGCAATCAGGACACAGGAACCTAGCAACAGGCAGGGACAGGATCCTTCCAGTTTCTATCTGCACCCCAGAGCTGACCCTCTACCACAGCTTTCCATACACAAATTCCTCCTGCAGAGAACTGGTCTCCCAGGAGAACTGATACACAGGCTTCTAGGAGGGACCACCCACAATCAAAGACAGCAACACCAGCTAGCACAAGCAATAAACAGATTGGATTGAGGCAAAAGCAAGAATATACGCAACAGAAACGAAGGCTTCTTGGCATCATCAGAACCCAGTTCTCCCACCAGAGCAGCCCTGGATACCCCAACACACCAGAAAAGCAAGACTGTGATTTTAAATCACATCTCATGATAATGATGGAGTACTTTTAAGAAGGACATAAATAACTCCTTTAAAGAAATACAGAACAAAGGTAAACAGGTAGAAGCCCTTAAAGAAGAAACACAAAAATCCCTTAAAGAATTGCAAGAAAACATAATCAAACAGGTGAAGGAAATGAACAAAACCATCCAGAATCTAAAATAGAAATAGAAACAATAAAGAAATCACAAAGGGAGACAAACCTGGAGATAGAAAACCTAGGAAAGAGATCAGGAGTCACAGATTCAAGCATCACCAACAGAATACAAGACATAGAAGAGAGAATCTCAGTGGCAGAAGATACCATAGAAAACATTGACACAACAGTCAAAGAAAATGCAAAATGCAAAAAGCTCCTAACCCAAAACATCCAGGAAATCCAGGACACAATGAGAAGACCAAACCTAAGGATAATAGGTATAGGAAAGGGCAAAGATTTCCTAGTTAAAGTGCCAGTAAATATCTTCAACAAAATTATAGAAGAAAACCTCCCTAACCTAAAGAAAGAGATGCCCATAAATATACAAGAAGCCTACAGAACTCCAAATAGATTGGACCAGAAAATAAATTCCTCCAGTCACATAATAATCAAAACATCAAATGCACAAGACAAAGAATATTAAAAGCAGTAAGCGAAAAAGGGCAAGTAACATATAAATGCAGACCTATCAGAATTACACCAGACTCCTCACCAGAGACTATGAAAGCTAGTAGATCCTGGGCAGACCCTAAGAGAACACAAATGCCAGCCCAGGCTACTATACCCAGCCAAACTCTCAATTACCATAGATGGAGAAACCAAGGTATTCCGTGACAATATCAAATTTACATGATATCTTTCCACAAATCCAGCCCTTCAAAGGATAATAAATGGAAAACTCTAACACAAAGAGGGAAACTACACATAAGAAATGCAAGAAAATAATCTTCTTTTAACAAACCAAAAAGAAGAAAGCCACATAAACATCATTCTACATCTAAAAATAACAGGAAGCAAAATCACTTTTTCTTAATATCTGTTAATATCAGTGGACTCAAATCCACTGATAAAAAGAGACTAACAGACAGGATGCATAAACAGGACCAAACATTTTGCTGCACACAGGAAATGCACTTCAGTGACAAAGACCGACACTACCTCAGAGTAAAGTGCTGGAAAACAATATTTCAAGCAAATTCTCCCACAAAACAAGATGGAGTAGCCATTCTAATATTGGATAAAATTGACTTTCAATCAAAAGCTATCAAAAAATATAGAGAAGGACATTTCATACTCATCAAAGGAAAAATCTACCGAGAAGAGCTCTCAATTCTGAACATCTATGCTCCAAATGCATGGGAATCTACATTCATAAAAGAAATTTTACTAAAGCTCAAAGCACACATCACACCTCTACAATAATAGTGGGAGACTTCAACACCCTACTCTCATCAATGGACAGATCATGGGAAAACTAAACAGAGACATGGTGAAACTAACAAAAGTTATGGACCAAATGGATTTAAAAGATATCTGTAAAACATTTCATCCTAAAACAAAAAAGAAAAATATATCTTTTTCTGAGCAGGTCATGGTACCTTCTTCAAAACTGACTATATAATTGGCCACAAAACAGACTTCAACTAATATAAGAAAATTAAAATAATCCCATGCATCCTATCAGATCACCATGGACTAAGGCTGGTCTTCAATAGTAACAAAAACAACAGAAAGCACAAATACACATAGAAACTGAACAATGCTCTACTCAATAATTACTTGGTCAAGGAAGTAATAAAGAACAAAATTAAAGACTTTTTAAAATTTAATGAAAATGAAGGTACAACATTCTCAAACTTTTGGGACACAATGAAAGCAGTGCTAAGAGGAAAACTCATAGCTCTGAGTGCCTCCAAAAAGAAACTGGGGAGAGCTTATACTACCAGCCTAGCAGCACACCTGAAAGATTTGGAACAAAAAGAAGCAAATTCACCCAAGAGGAGTAGACAGCAGGAAATAATCAAACTCAGGGCTGAAATCAAGTGAATAGAAACAAAAAGAACTATACAAAGAATAAACCAAGCCAGAAGCTGATTCTTTGAGAGTATCAACCAACTAGCTTAAACCCTTAGCCAGACTAACCAGAGGCCACAGAGACAGTATCCAAATTAACAAAATCAGAAATGAAATGGGAGATATAACAACAGAAACAAAGGAAATTTAAAAAAATCATCAGATCCTACCACAAAAGCCTATACTCAACAAAGCTGGAAAATCTGGATGAAATGAACAAGTTTCTAGACAGATATCAAATACCAAAATTAAATCAGGACCAGGTAAACCATCAAAATAATCCCATAACCCCTAAAGAAATAGAAACAGTCATTAAAAGTCCTCCAATCAAAAAAAGCCCATGACCAGATAAGTTTAGTACAGAAATCTATCAGACCTTCAAAGACAACCTAATACCAATAATCTTCAAACTATTCCACAAAATAGAGACAGAAGGAACACAATCCAATTTCTTTTATGAAACCCCAGTTACACCGAAACCACACAAAGTCTCAACAAAGAAAGAGAACTTCATACCAATTTCCCTTATGAATATTGATTCAAAAATACTCAATAAAATGTATACAAACTGAATCCAAAAACACATCAAAACGATCATACATGACCATCAAGTTGGCTTTATCTGAGAGATGTAGGGATGGTTCAATATATGGAAATCCATCAATGTAATCCACCACATAAACAAACTCAAAGAAAAAAACCCCACATTATCATTTCATTAGATGCTTAAAAAGCATTTGAGAAAAAATCGACATCCCTTCATCTTAAAAGTCATGGAAAGACCAGGAATTCAAGGCCCATACCTAAACATAAAAGCAATATACAACAAAACAGTAGCCAACATCAAACTCAATGGAGAGATACTTGAAGCAATCCCACTAAAATCAGGGACTAGACAAGGCTACCCTCTCTCTCTCTCTCTCTCTACCTATTTAATATAGTACTTGAAGTTCTAGCTAGAGCAATTAGACAACAAAAGGAGGTCAAAGGGATACAAATTGGATAGGAAGAAGTCAAAATATCACTATTTGCAGATGATATAATAGCATAATTAAGTGACCCCAAAAACTCCACCAGAGAACTTCTACAGCTGATAAACAACTTCAGCAACGTGGCCAGATATAAAAATTAACCCAAACAAATCAGTAGCCTTCCTATACTCAGAGGATAAACAGGCTGAGAAAGAAATTAGGGAAACAAAATCCTTCATAATAGTCACAAACAATATAAAATACCTTGGAATGGCTCTAACCAAGAAAGTGAAAGATCTGTATGATAAGAACTTTAAATCTCCAAAGAAAGAAGTCAAAGAAGACCTCAGAAAATGGAAAGATCTCCCATGATTGTGGATTGGCAGGATTAATATAGTAAAAGTGCCCATCTTGCCAAGATCAATCTACAGATTCAATGCAATCCCCATCAAAATGCCAACTCAACTCTTCATAGAGTTAGAAAGAACAATTCTCAAATTCATTTAGAATAACAAAAATAAAAAGCCAGGATAGCGAAAACCATTTTCAACAATAAAAGAACTTCTGGGGAGAGGGGATCACCATCCCTAGCTTCAAGCAGTACTATACAGCAATAGTGATAAAAACTTCATGGTATCGGTACAGTAACAGGGAGGAGATCAATGGAATAGAATTGAACACCCAGAAATGAACCCACACACCTATGGTCACTTGATCTTTGACAAAGGAGCTAAAACAATCCAGTGGAAAAAAAGACAGCATTTTCAACAAATGGTGCTGGTTCAACTGGCGGTCAACATGTAGAAGAATGCAAAATGATCCATTCTTATCTCCCTGTACAAAGCTCAAGTCTGAGTGGATTATGGACCTCCACATAAAACCAGATACACTGAATCTAATAGAAGAGAAAGTAGGGAAAATTCTCAAATACATGGGCATAGAGGAAAAGTTCCTAACAGAACACCAATGGCTTATGCTGTGAGATCAAGTATTGACAAATGGGACCTCATAAAATTGCAAAGCTTCTGTAAGGCAAAGGACTCTGTCAATAGGACAAAACAGCAACCAACAAATTGGGAAAAGTCTTTACCAATCCTATATCTGAAAGAGGGCTAATATTCAAGATATACAAAGAACTCAAGAAATTAGACTCCAGAGAACCAAATAACCCTATTAAAAATGGGGAACAGAGCTAAACAGATAATTCCCAGCTGAGGAAACTGAAATGGCTGAGAAACACCTAAAGAAATGTCCAACATTCTTAGTTATCAGGAAAATGCAAATCAAAACAGCCCTGAGATTCCACCTCGCACCAGTCAGAATGGCTAAGATCAAAAACTCAGGTGACAGCAGATGCTGGCAAGGATGTGGAGAAAGAGGAACACTCCTCCATTGCTCGTGGGATTGCAAGCTGGTACAACCATTCTGGAAATCTCTCTGGTGGTTCCTCAGAAAATTATACATAGTACTACCTGAAGACCCAGCAATACCATTCCTAGGCATGTACCCAGAGGATGCTCCAACGTGTAATAAGGACATATGCTCCACTATGTTCATAGCAGCTTTATTTATAGTAGCCAGAAGCTGGAAAAAACCCAGATGTCCCTCAACAGAGGAATGGATACAGAAAATGTGGTACATTTACATAATGGAATACTACTCATCTATTAAAAACAATGACTTCATGAAATTTGCAGACAAATGGATGGAACTTGAAAATATCGTCCTGAATGAGGTAACTCAGTCACAAAAGAACACAAATGGTAAGCATTCACTGATAAGTGGATATTAGCCCAAAAGTTCAGAATACCCAAGATTCAATACACAGACCACATGAAACCCAAGAAGAAGGAAGACCAATGTGTGCATGCTTCAGTGCTTCTTAGAAGGTTAAACAAAATACTCACAGGAGGAAATATGAAATCAAAGTGTGGAGCAGAAACTGAAGGAAAGGCCATCCAGAGACTGCCCCACCTGGGGAATCCATCCCATATACAGCCACTTAACCAGGACGATATTATGGATGCTGAAAAGTGCTTGCTGAAAGAAGCCTGATACGGCTGTCTTCTGAGAGGCTCTGCCACAACCTGACAAATAGAGGCAGATGCTCATAGTGTAGTCCCGTGGAGCAAGCAACAGTGTCAACTTGTCAGACCCCCCAGAGCTCCCAAAGACTGGACCACCAACCAAAAGGTACACATGGAGGGACCCATGGCTCCAGGTACATATGAGGCAGAGGATGGCCTTGATGGACATCAGTGGGAGGTAAGGCCCTTGGGCCAGAGAGTGTCTGATGCCCCAGTGGAGAGGAATGCCAGGAACTAAAGAAGAGAGTTGGTGGGTGGATGGGTCAGGTAGCATCCTCATAGAGGCAGGAGGATGGGATAGGATGGGGGGTTCCAAAGAGGAGACCTAGAAAGGGGAATATATTTGAAATGTAAATAAAGAAAATATCCAATAAAAATATGTTAAAAATGTTTATAAAATAGAAGTATAAAAAGAGAAGAAGCACACACATAAGTGACTTGTTGGCCACCTAGTCCAGATGATTCTGTCAATTCCAGGTTCAGGAATAAATTGTCTCCAAATTAATAATAACGGAATGGAAAGAAATTGAGGAAGACATTTGACATTAATCTCTGGCAGCCACATGCTTTTGCAAACATGAACATACACATACCTGTACAATCATCTGAACAGACAAACAAAATAAAAATAAAAATCTTTGAAGCCTACCATACATACCTTATTTTTTTAAAGTTGTTATCAAGAAATATTTGTACATACTTGTAGGTAGGTAATGATGATTTAGCACCTATTGAACACATGTCTAATAATTATGTTGATGACTGTCTTTAAACAAGAGACATAAATGTTTCTTCTTGGTCCTCACTAGTTGCAATATCACAATAGTGTCCAGAAATTCAATTTTTTTTCTTCATAAAAAGGGAAAGGAAGAAAGACTAGAAGAAAATATTGATGATTATTTATTTGTCAAATAACTGGTATCTGGACCATATATAAAAGGTCTCACAATTCAACAGTAAAACTATAAACAATCCAATCAGAAAATGAGTAAAGACCATAAACAGAGTTTTACTGTTGAGTGTACAGGTAGCAATCAGCATAGGAAGAGACAATCAGAGTCACAACTCCCTTGGGAAGCCATATGAGCACTGCACTCTACTCCTATCAGATTAGCTGAAATAGCATGTAGTCAACCAAAACCAGATGCAGATAAGCCTATGAAGAAATCATAGGTAGATCCTTCACATGCTGCTGCTAGTGTACACCAGCATCACTCTATAGAAAACAGCTTACATTGCCCATGAATAATAAAGACACATTGACCTTACAACTAGTCATTTGTTGTTTTTTTCAGAGCCTTATTTAGGTTCCAGTGTGTGTGTGTGTGTGTGTGTGTGTGTGTGTGTGTGTGTGTGTGTGTGTGTTATGAATATATGCCATGTGTGCTTGCAGAGGTTGACCTTGAGTTACAGATGGTTGTGAGCTCTCTGACATAGGTGCTAGGTAATAAACTCTCTAAGGTCCTCTGGAAGAGCAGAACTGCATCTCGTACCTGCTGAGTCATATCTCCAGACCCCTACTAGACTTTTACTTCAGAGAATATAAACACAGGTTCCCAGAAAACCTTCACACAGTTTATGGGAACTTCATTTTAATAGCTTAATAGACAATAATGCCAGATTGTCCCTTAACAAGTGAATGGTTAAATAAGTGGTTATATAAGTATTCTGTGAAATACTGTTCAAGAATAGAGGGTAGAATTCTTGACACAAAACAACTTAGATGAATCTGAATAGAGGGTCCAAGAAGAGGAGCAGCTAGGTCCCCAAATGCATAGTATCCTGTTTTTGAGAGATTTGAAAGAAAAATTTATAAATAGAGGATAGGGGTAGGTCATGAGATGGAAGAAGGTACTTGGGTACATTTATAATATGGATCTGTTGGGTTAGAACAGGTCAATATCCTGATGATTCACATGGATATAAAAGCCAATATAATGAAATGCATAGAAAATGATACACACACAAACAGACATGTGAAACTGAGGATAGCTAAATAAAAAAGATTGTATTGCTGTCAATAGTCTGATGGTAGCATTATACTCTCCTTTTACAAACTATATTACTGAAGGGACTAGGCAAGGGGCACAAAGGGATATCTCCAGTTTCTTTCTTGTAAGTAGATGTGAATCTATATTTACCTTAATTAAAATTTTAATTTTAACATTATCAACAATTAGGGATCATTTTATTTCTTTTACCAACAGAAGACCAACTGGGCACAATATGTTGGTAGCATGAAAGACCCAGTTAATCCATGAGGATAGAAATATAGATGCTATGAGGCATGCATTTTCTAAACACAGAGCCTAACATTCAAACATGTAATAAGAAAAGGAAGGAAGGATGGAAGGGAAGAAGGAAGGAAGGAGTGTCTCAAAATAATATTCTCCCAAAAGTTCATATGTATGAATTCAGTCAACTTGTAGGAAGTAAAATCAACACAGAAAAGTCCTCTTCATTGTTATGAGCCACTAAGGAACTAAAACAGGAAACAGAACAATCGAACTTGTAGTAAATCCAAAAGTAAAAGACAGAGGACAAAAGCAAACAAAGATATGAAATATGTCTGTAGGAAAATAACAAAACATTGGAGAAAGAATTAGATACCATAAACAGAAAGTCATGGAAATCAGAAGGGTCAAACTGTTAAAATATTCATGTTAGTCAAAAACCCCCAATAGACTCAATGTACTTGTCAAATATTGAGATTCTTCAAAGAAATTTTAAAAATTAAATTTATATGAAAGCACAAATTAAGGTCAAATAACTAACACTATTTGAAAAGACAGAACAAACCAAGAATTATACAACCTAACTTCTAAATATACTACAAAGTTGTAGTCATGAAAACAGCATGGCATAAGCATAAAAATAGACGTAAAAGCTACAGTAAATGAACAGAGTACCAAGAAGTACGTCTATCTGTCTACAACCACCTGATCTTCAGAAATGGCATTAAGAATATGTACTGGAGGAAGAGAATGGATATCTACATTTAGAAAAGTGAAAATAGAAATCCACCTCATGTCATTAAATCAATAAAATAAACTCAAATGAATTAAAGACTTAAATGTGAGTTGTAAAACCAAGGAACTGCCTGAATAAAATATAAGGAAAACACACTAAGACATGTACAGGATGTGACAAAGATGTGTGTGTGTGTGTGTGTGTGTGTGTGTGTGTGTGTGTGAAGCAAAAGTAATTATTACCTCACACTATAATGTTTCCGCAATTGAAACAATCACTAAGTGAAGAGACAAGCTAGGGAATGCAATTACAAAAATCATACCTCACAGGAGGGGCTCATGTCTGGGGTATGCAAAGAGCTCCAAAACCTCAGTAGAAAAACGAAAAACCATGGATAAAAAAGGGCAAGGGGCACTAGATTTAAGCAGACATTTCTTAAAAGAAGACATATAAACACACAGATGTATTTGAAAATAAATTCAGCATCAGAAATCAACACTTTGAATCTCATCCAAGATAGGGAGCCGTCCTGATGTGAGCACATCCCCTCACTTTGCACATGTGAGTGGCGGAATTGGATAAATATTAACCAGATGGTTAATCATCTGGACATGGAGATGACAGCACCAATGTTCCTGGGATTTCCTGCAGTTGGAGCTAAATAAGCAATTAAAGTGCATAGCTAATATGGTACATTATTCACTGAGTACCAGATTGCAGGTGTGGGGCAGAAAGATAAAATCAAGCAGTAATGGCCTTCCTCAGGTCTGCGAAGTAGATGAGGTCCTGCAGACAAGGTGAGGCTGATATAAGCAGTGAGCAAGCTGTAGATGACTTCAGCAGCTCCAGGGCATCCCAGGCAGATGAGTGAGAAGCCTGGAAGGGCAAGAGAGAGGCTGCTTTCCAGAGCTGGCCTCCTGCCTGGTAGTTACACTTAGTGATTGGCCATTACTGACGATCCAGCCATCTTTGTGTATCAGGTTTTACAACCTTTTGACCTTAAACACAAAGAAGAACAAGGAGTTACCTATAGTACAGACAAGGCTAGACTTCTGAGGTCAAAAAAGATGATAGCTTGGAGGCATGAACCAGCCAAAGATGAGTCTCCATGGGGTAGGTTGGTGTTCCTTCTAATCTGCCAGGGAAACCAGAAGGGGGCCATTTATAAACTACTTGGTGGTGGGATGGGGGTAAATTTTACTTATCTATTGCTCCAGTCTCATGTGCTAAAGGTGTGTGTGTGTGTGTGTGTGTGTGTGTGTGTGTGTACAAATTTATAATTTGCACAATAGTAATTTGTATCTATTTAGGCTTTGCTAACTGTCTTAATATTTTCAGGAAGTGGTTGCAGTTGTTGGGATTATAGATGAACTTTCCTCCCCTCAATTAAAAGAGGATGACGAGGCATAAGTATGCTTCAGGGAGATTTAATAAGATATCACCAAAGTTGTCATAAGATCCCATTAGGCTTACCACAGAAAGTTACACATCTGTGATCACACCTCTTGTGGCCAGATCCTAGAACGATGCTCCTGAACAGTCAGAGATTGCACCACATCGTAAGTTTGCAGTGAAAATATGACAGTTCATTGCTGGAGAGTGATATATAGTTTCATTCCATGAGTACCACGAAGTGACATTTGGTAGTGATATTCTTCAGAGAGGCCAAAAAAGAATACATGTTATATCAAAATTGACAGAAAACTTGACATAGAAGAAAAAAACAACAACAACAAGCTAATTAGTAGCCTACTAAGGTCTCTCTGAGTGCTCACTGAAAGCTGCTCTTCTTTTTCTGTCTCACAAAGCATCAGTAAGTCCTCCGGGTGCAGACTGTCAAGATGAAAGAGGTTAAAGAAGCAGAGTGGGTACACGTCAAATTTATAAATATTAGGTAATAATGAATCACTAGAGTTATTATACTGAGATAGACACATCATCATGGTGACAAGACCCAGCCCTAGTAAAAAGAGCAGCACTGCAGGGCCCTGCTGTTTTGATAACAAGCGATGCTCTGTAGTCCCAGCATACACTCACAGCAAAAGAATCCTATCATTCCAGGAACAGCACTGTGATGAACTTGCAGAGGACCTAAGCAGATTCAGTAACTGTTGACTAGTCCTGTGGATGCTTCACACTCTCTATAATAAACTTAGCACATAGCATCTAGCACAGCAGGTAGAACACCCTGTCCCAGAAGCCAACACTATAGCCCATGTGACTTGAAAACCTGCTATTGTTTTTACCATGGAACTCCTGCCCACTTCCTTTAATAGATCTGGATCGCAATCCTGATCTAGAAAAATAGGAGTGTTCAGAGATTTATTATTTTTTCAAAGATTTTCCTAGTTTGTAAACCACGTTCATTCTTACCAGTTCCTGAACAAGAACAAGATAATGTATGGTCATTCATTAGACTCCTTGCTGTTACACAAGGGACTTCATCTACCTCTTGTCACATGATACTGGCTTGAAATGGACAATTTAGGAATGATATTTTTATTTTTATTTTCCTTTACACTCTTAGTCATATTGTATGTTAATCTATAGTTTTTAACCTCAAAGGGGCTGCAATGTCATGATCTTTGTGATGTTTGGTGAAGTTAGTATCATTCAGTGACAACTGTTATAGTCTCCTTCATTTTATATGTACTTCTGTCTCTGCGTGTAAATTAGCCAACTCAGTCAGACACAGACACACATACACACACACCAACACAAGTAGTCAGAGTTCCATAAAGTTCATGAAAGACTAGCAAAGGTTTTTAATTTTTAATTTGTAACTTTTGGCCCAGAGTTTATTGTAACTAAATATCTCACTGGAACTTTGCTAGAATTATAATCTATAATCTTGCCTGTAACTGAAGAAACTGTACTCCTTTCTTCTCCGAGTTCCAGTAGTCTTCAGATTTTGCAAGTATAGTTTATTATCAGTCTCAGGGTCTAAGAAGTTTCTAGACTATGGTGCATTGTGGAGTACTCAGAGCCAATTCCAAAATAAGCTATTTCTTTGATTTTTATATTAGCATTATAATTTCTTGGATTTTTTTGTCTTTGGTGGTGCTTAACTATTCATAAGATGTAAATGGCCAACATCACACACTTTCTTTAGAGCAGGTGTTCCTGGGGCAATGATTTAGAAAAGAAGAACGGGAAAAAGGAGGCTGGAAAGTCCAGAGAAAAACATCTACATCTTTGCCAATAACCAGACTCATACTTCATGAGAATTTGGTTTCTAGTTCCTCCCTCAGTTTGTACTGTGTTCTCATGATAATGAGATGAAGTGTGTGAAGGTACCTAGCTGCTTCTAGAGACATAGAAAACACCCAATAAAGACATATATATTTTACATCTATATTAACTGATTTCTTGTCAGAAGCAGGATTTTTTCCTCCATTAATAAAGTTTATGCCTAGTTGAGAGACAATTAGAATAAAACTTTTTAGGCTGAGAACACATACTTAATGTTACCATAAAAAGTCTAAGCATTAACACCATCATTCAAGAATATCATGATCTCTTTGAATTTAATTCCAAAGAACCTAAGGAGTTCCTTTTTCTCATCTCCAACTCCCCAAGCTATCATTCTAAATGGACACATCTTCAACTCCATTTTTATTTGTTTCATGTTAAATTCCAGTTGAAACTAAAAACATCAAGCAAATCTCACTATTAACTTATACTGATCCATATTAATATGCAAATACTAATAGAAGAAAGAGGCAAATACCCTTATCGAAAAGCAAAATTCTATATCAGCAAATGCACACAATGTGCATGGCGTCTCTGTATGCTTGCTGCTGACCTGGAGAGGGAGCACCTGGTCTCCTGCATCATCACTGCAGAGGGGCACCTGGACTCCTGCTGCAGAGGGAGCACCTGGTCTCCTGCATCATCACTGCAGAGGGAGCACCTGGTCTCCTGCATCATCACTGCAGAGGGAGCACCTGGTCTCCTGCTTCATCACTACAGAGGGAGCACCTGGTCTCCTGCATCATCACTGCAGAGGGAGCACCTGATCTCCTGCTTCATCACTGCAGAGGGAGCACCTGGACTCCTGCTTCATCACTGCAGAGGGAGCACCTGGTCTCCTGCTGCAGAGGGAGCACCTGGTCTCCTGCTGCAGAGGGAGCACCTGGTCTCCTGCATCATCACTCCAGAGGGAGCACCTGGTCTCCTGCTTCATCATGCAGAGGGAGCACCTGGTCTCCTGCTGCAGAGGGAGCACCTGGTCTCCTGCTTCATCACTGCAGAGGGAGCATCTGGTCTCCTGCATCATCACTGCAGAGGGAGCACCTGGTCTCCTGCTGCAGAGGGAGCACCTGGTCTCCTGCTTCATCACTGCAGAGGGAGCACCTGGTCTCCTGCTTCATCACTGCTGAGGGAGCACCTGATCTCCTGCTTCATCATGCAGAGGGAGCACCTGGTCTCCTGCTTCATCATGCAGAGGGAGCACCTGGTCTCCTGCTGCAGAGGGAGTACCTGGTCTGTCATCACTGTGCAGGCAACTCTGTTGAGGACTATTAATGAACAGGTGAATGCCAAAGTTTAACTCCCAAACTCAACATTGAGGGCAGGTTGGTTTTTAGGCTCTTCCAATGTCTTCACTAGATGGGGTCTCCAGAAATGCTATGATTCACATGGAAACAGACTTCAAGTGTTGTCCCGCCAAGTTCACGGGTGGCTTGGGGAACCAACAGCTGCCACATGCCTGATATAAGCTGAGTGAGTTAGACTTGAGAGTGGGAGTCCATGTGGGATTTATGCTAAACTTGAAAGCAGTGCATATGCACATGATAAATATTTTTTGATAACTGTTTTTAGTCTTTAATAACTTCTAAGGGCCCTTTCCATTCTCCATTCTCTTCAAAATGTTACTAGGCAATTAGTTTCCTGAATTACAAAGGAATGACAACTATTTTACTACATCTTAAATTGTTTATAGATCTGTCTCCAGATAAAAAATATGATAACTTAAAGTATATTGTGAAATGTAGAAATAATTGCATCATAATATACAACATATTAATATGGTTTTGAGTTAATTTTTTTTCATTTCCATCTGATATTATGCCTTTAATCTTAAGTGACCATGCTAATTCCTAGGGGAAAATCTTACAAATATGCAAAGAGTATCCGTAAGAAGTACCAAACTCATTCCCTATCTTGCTTTTTTATAACACTGATTATGTATACAGACTATTCTATATCTAATAAAATATTTATTTTTACACCAAATAAGTTGAGATCTCAATACCATGTTATTTGTTCAAATAAATTATTTCCATAACTTAAAAAATATTTCTAGCGCTAAACCCAGATACCCAAATCCATCCACTAGAGCAGACAACATCTCAGCAACCTATGGAGCACTTAGGTCACAGAGTCAATCTCTGCCTCACTCCTGGAGACTTAAACTCATTAGCAACTAATGATTATTTGTGTTGAACATGAGTCCTATCATGCTACAGGCTGTCATGGTTGGCATTAATTAACAGCTTTGGTAGTCACAGCAAGTTCAGAAATTGAATAAGCCAACCTAAAGCCCTTTTTGATAGGAAGCTGTCTCTCTAGTGCTGGGAAAGAAAGGTCTGGTGTCAGTAATACTGTCCACCATGAAGTCCTTACAAATCGCTGGTGATGTTTCTAGGACAAGGACAAATTGCAAAGTACATGAGAGAAATAAGTGTAAGGTGGTGACTCCTAAAATTCAAAAGTCTGATTCAAGGAAATACTATCTGGGAATAATTGAAGGCTTAGTTTAATCAAAAGCAGATTAAACATGTCAGTAGAAGCACAACTCCAATATCCCATTATTAACAGGCAGTGCCAGCAATCATAATGATGTATCTTGATGTTTACAGTAGGGACATGCCCTGTAGGTGAATCCGTGAGTAAAGATGAAAGTCCATGTATAAATTAGAAGTGCTAAGATTTTCGTGAATAATGAATAATTGACTGCCATGGCTCTACAGAGAAAACAATTGACCCGAAGATGTTTTTTATGTCTTATTCTAATTTATAACTCTTCCTGACGTTTTGTTCTCATATTCAAAAATCATGTCAGAGCAAATGAACTATCACAGTATATTAGTTTTATCCATTCATCTAAGCAAAACATATTGCTTTTGATTTTTATGAATAGGTAATTTTGTTTTTCATAAATAGATCATGAACTCCTTTCCTCTATTTTCTTCATGAATTCAAAGAGACTTTTGGATATATAAGATATAGCTCCAGGGATGTCATTCTCTCCTTGTTTAGACCTATTCTACCAAGATGTCTGGAATGTTCTGCGGCTGTTTTGTTGTTATTTCTGAAACAGTTTTTTTGTTTTTGTTTTTTTGTTTTGTTTTGTTTTTGTAATTTTAGCATGTAAGGAAACCTGTCATCATTCCATCGTTGACAAGATTTGTAAATGGCTCATCCCTTACATTGTAAGGCTTCAACCTCAGTGCAGGCAACACCAAAAGGTTTGTAGTTCATGCCGTGCCCGAGATGCTTTACAGAAACACACAATACTTAGGGGTATTATCCTGTCTGCTCTGGAAATTACATGGGTCCAATCAGAGGAACAACATGAACAGCTACATTGTTTTCAATCTTTTCCTTATTTTCCATTGAGAAAGTGAAAGTAGTCCTTAATTTCATTTTCTCAAAAAAGAAGGGATGATGCTGGAAGGAGATGGTGACAGAAATGACGTTTTTAAAGAAGTCCTTATCTATCAAGAAAACTTACTTGTGGAAGCGAATTATCTCAGGATGAAATAAACTCTATCTAGATATGGTCACTTTGAAGCCATTTCCAAAAATAACAAGAGTCTTACTTTGTTGGTGAATACTCCTTACCAAAAATCTGTAAAAAGTAACTTGTTAGTTGCTATGATTTGAATAATGTCCCCCCACAAAGACCTATGTGCTAAAGGAATGGTTCAGCAACCTGTCATTTTATTGGGAGGGAATGGAGCCTTTAAAGCTGGCCCACTGGGAAGGAGTAGCGCAATGTCTATAAGAGATGATAGGAGCTAAGTTTCTTCCTTTTTTCTCTTTTCTCCTACCTACCTACCATGAAGTTAGCAGCCCCCTCTCCCAGGCACTCCAACCATGATTTAGCCTCTACACAGGACCGCAAGCACTAGGAAAGACAGAGCAGAATGGAACCCAATCCATTGATTAGATAATTGCAAGCAACTCAGAGTGCCCTACATTATTGAATGAATGAATGAATGAATGAATGAATGAATAAGATAATGCATAGAAGTTGTCAGTGTAAACTGTGAAGCAGTGTCTATGTAAATGATTAGTATTTTGGATAGATGCATTTTAAGCTTCAATAACTTCTAAATACATTTCTATTCTCAACTGTCCGTTTCTTTAAAAAATCTTTCTTTGATGAAGAGTGAGGGCTACACTTACCTGTGGATAGTATAGTATTTGGAACAGCTAGGAATTATACTGGTTTAGTAAAGTGGCAGCTGTAGGTTCTCCGAGTTCCCAAACCTCATTGTCCCTGAGTAGCTGGCAAGGTTTTATGGACATGCATTCTTTCCCTCTTGCTGAGTGAGTCTTAAGTTCAGCTAGAGACACTTTGGTTGCCACCAAGACATGTGTGTCCCTACTTTATCCTATGATTATTGCTCCATGACTGTCATTGCTATTATATATTAAGGGATATATAGCAGCAACTAATGAAAAAGGAGACCATGAATTTGGAAGAATTGAGGAAAGGTATGAGAAAATTTGGAGGAGATAAAGGGAAGGAGGAAATGATGTAATGATATTGTAATCTCAAAAAAAAATAAGAAAAAAATAATAAGGCTAGCTAACTAAATAGTGACCTAATTTCATTCACCATAAAAGAATACTAGCAATGAAGCACACCAGGCTTCCATCAATCCACCAGCCAATCCTGCTCAAGGGGCTCCCTGATGTTTTATTGTATAAAATGCATAAAATATAAATGAAGACTCACTACTAAAAGTAGCAGGTATTGGAGGAGAAATGGACAATTCCCTTAAGCTTCAAATTCCACATCGCCACATGGCGTATTCTGGTGATTGCATTCAAGGTATGTCAAGAAAAGCAGCAGCTCTCTTCCTTCCTTACACAGAAGCCATGGATTAGCAGGTATGGTGTAGGAGACAGAGATAACTGAGAGCCATATGAGTTTTCTCCATACAGTCCTGGATCGAAGCATGCATATGAACAGTCAGCAGAACTGTTCTCAGTGGCAACCGTACATTAGATTCACCCTTCAAACAGCAGAAGGGGGAAGGACTAAGGAATTTCCTCCTAGCACAGCCTGTACTTTGTAGTTGTCCCCACAAGTTCACAGCCAGTTCTCCCTGGGACTTGATTATTTCTAACTACTTTGGAATATTCAGACACAAATGGTCCTTCTCTTGGTCTAATTTGGTAGATAATTTTCCAAGTGTCCCAGAGTTTGTTCAACTGGACCTATTCTCTAAACACAAAAATAATGGTACTGTTCTAGAAAAACATAATTGGATGAAGGGTGGATCTCCTTACACAGCCTATTGAAGAAAATAGAGAATGATTCCCTCCTCTAAATATTCTGCCTGTTCATCCCAGTTAAGTTGACACAAGCTTCCCACTTAGCACTTCACAGAAATGCCACCTTACTCTGCTTTAAGACATACTTGCAATTCCAAAAAAAAAAAAAAAAAGTACTTGCTTAGGAAACTACAAATTCTGTCACCTCCCTAGTCAGAAAATCCCTTATCAGTCTATTCAAGTGCCTGATGACAAGTGCAAAGGGTTGTAAGTGTCTCACAACCCTTTCTGAGGATCAAACCTGGGGAGCTTAAATAATACAATAAAGGATGTGCTCAAACCATCAGAGGATGGAGGTACTTCGGGGAGTCAGAAAGCACCTCCAGGCCCAAGGCATCTAGCCACACTCTCTTCAATCCAGTTAGCACTGAATAAAACACTAGCTCTACCTGCACCCCTGGCCCAAGTGTGCCACACACACACACAGCACTGCATTCAAATCAGTTCTGTTCTCTGAACAGGAGTTTCCAACCTCCCGTTGGTGAGTAATAGTCCAAAATTACAGAACTCATTTTCTCTTTCACTTCCAAGCAGTGGTCAGGCTACAGGTTCTTTACTGGGAAGCGCCTTAATGCACGAAGGCCGTCCCTCCCGTCTGGCAAGCCTTAAGGGATCAGAGATTGTGCCCCCAGCGCTAAGCACCACTCCCCAGAGTGGACCTGGGATTGCCAAGGTCTTAGACCAAAGCTTCTGAACCATTTGGTGCTTCCAGCCAATGTGCACCCCCCCCCGCCCCAAGTTCAAAGGGAAAATGTAAAGAACTTAAATGATGACAGAAATAATAACAAATCACATGTTTTATCTAGACTATCTGAGTTGTTGGCATATGGTTTTTCTGAACAGTATTTCTCAACTTTTGAATTTCTGTTTCTACCATTTTTGACTTTTAGATTTCGGAACTTATCTTCGTATCTCTCTTTTTTTTTAATTGACTATTTTATTTAGTTACATTTCAAATGTTATCCCCTTACCCGATTTCCCTCCAAAAAACCTTCTATCCCATCCCCCCTCCTCCTGCTTCTATGAGGGTGTACCTCCAGCCACCCACCCACCCACTCCTGCCTCCCTGCCCTGGCATTCCCCTACACTGGGGCATCGAGCCTTCACAGGACCAAGGGCCTCTCCTCCCATTGATGCTGGATAAGGCCATCCTCTGCTACATATATGGCTGGAGCCATGAGTCTCTCCATGTGTACTCCTTGGTTGGTGGTTTAGACCCTAGGAGCTCTGGTTGGTTGATATTGTTGTTCTTCCTATAGGGTTGCAAACCCCTTCATCTCCTTCAGTCATTTCTCTAATTCCTCCATTGAAAATCCTGTGTTCGGTCCAATGGTTGGCTGCAAGCATCCTCCTCTGTATATGTCAGGCACTGGCAGAACCTCTCAGGAGACAGCTATATCAGGCTCCTGTCAGCATGCACTTCTTGGCACTCGCCACAGTGTCTGGGTTTGGTGACTGTATATGAGATGGTTCCCCAGTTGGTTCTCACAGTACAGTCTATCAGTCTTTTGAAGAATGGGGGTTTTAAGACGTTGTCTTTTTGCTTTTAGTCTTTGTTAGTTTTCATTTTATCATTCATTCTCTTCGTTGCTTCCTCCTTTCATGTTTCTTTTGTGTTTATCTTTATGCCTGAAGTAGGGTATCTAGTAACTAGGAGCCTGCTTTCCTGTTTTCTTGTTGATGAAGTATGCCTAACATAATAAGTGTTACTTTAATGATTTTGCTACACCACACAAATGTTAACATATGTTGTTTTTTATCCATATATGTAATGATTTCCTTATGATTTTTTCTCTCTACCAGAGCTACAGAATGATATATACAAGGTTTCAGATAATACGGTTTTTTTTTTTTACTCTTTGGTATCAATTTCAAATTTTATTCCTCTCAAATGTATAATCTATACAATATTATGTCTATGAAATATATTTACTTTGCTTTTTTGGATAAGCCCTCAGTTGATTTTTTGTGACTATGTTGTCTACGCTAAAAAACAATATATATTGAGCTCTTTGGTTGATCTTCTACAAGTACGTGCTGATGTGTGTTTTCTTTATTCCAATCTCCTATTTTGCAATTTTCCTTTCTGTATCCGTTAAAATCTCCAACTATAATTAATCATATAATTATGTCTTTATTGGTCACTTTGTAGAGTTACATATTTCAAAGTTCTTGTAGCTGATGTGCGAATCTTGATTATCATGTGACCTTTTACTTGTATTTAACAACCCATTTCCTTTTCATTTTTATTTTGGGTGGTGGGGGAAAGAAAATGAAGTTTGGCAAAGAACACATGAGATAGAAGCAGAAAAGGAGAGGCCAAATACGACCGGGGAAGTCAATCTCTTCCAGCCTGAATCAGGCATTACCAAGTTTCTCAGAACATCCTGAGTCACAGTAGCCAGCTTATTAGGAATGCTCTTTGCTCTTGCCAATTTTTCTAGCGACAGCTTTGTGCTATCCTGGTCTAAAACATTTTAAACCAGATGCATTTTCTCTGTTTCTATTGTAACTGCTTCCCAGGTGACTGGAGAGCATGTTGGAAGCAAAGGCATACTTTTCTAAAGTGACCCAGGACCCTTGTTAGCTCTCTCACTGTGTCTAGGATTCCCTACTATATGCCAGAGTTCCAGAGTTCCATCAACTTCTGTCTCTTAGCCAGTTTGTTTTTTAATTGTACTTTTTCCTCTAGTGTTTTAGAAAAGCTGTCATGTTTATGAACCTCCCCTGAAATATCTGCTCTGGTACTTTATATTTCTAACAGTTTGTTGTAGCTTACCATTTTATTAACCACAGAATGCTAGATTCATTAAAAAAAAACTAGCTAGTTAAATTAAAGAGAAAACATTGCTACACAATTTGCGTTCAAGTTATCACACAAATGGGTTGTGTGATTATCATAGCATCTCATACATGTGTGTTCTATCTATCACCCTTGCCCATAGCCTTCCCCATTTTGTGGCTCCTAGACCCCCATGTGGGCCCCTTTCCTCTCCCCAAATGGTCCTACTTCTCCATAACTCCTTTCATGTCCTGTGTATTCCATCACTGCCTCTTTTGTTCTTCTTATAAGATTCCTTTTCTTGTTTGATAACTCACAAATACACACACACACACACACACACACACACACACACACACCCAAAACACACACACACACACACACTTAAATTTACATAAATTTAAATCTAGCTACTACATATGAAAGAAAACGTCTAACCTGCCCTTTCTAGGTTTGTCTTGTTTGTCTTAACATTCTTTCTAGTTCTCTTCATTGTCATGCAGATATCAAGATTTGGTTCTTCTTTCTACTTGAATAAAATTCCATTGTGAGTATGTATCACATATTATTCATCTGTGGAGGGCCTTTAAGGCTGGCTCCACTTTGAAGCTGTTATGGATAGCCTCACAGTCAATACAGATGTGCAAGCACCTCTGCACTATGCTGACCTTTGGGATACACCTGCCATCTATCACTTTTTGACATGCAGAACTATTTTAGAAGTATCCTAGGGCTTGTAAAAAGCTCTTCGCTACATTGGTTTAGCCTTCATACTTGATAAGCCTTGCTTGCACAGGCTTACTGAGAATTAAAAGATGTTTTCTATTCCTAGTATCCACTACAGTTCTCCTAGTCTCTTCACCTTGACCAAAGGACTTTACAAACTTTACCCCCTCTTGCATCATACAGAACCAGCAGCATCCAGCATCCAGTTGTCCTTACTCAGGTCTTGTTTTGGCCATGTTGTTGATATTTGTTTCTGTAACTTCCCGGTCATGTCTAGAAGACAGAGTCTTGCAGCAGACTCTTTGGTCCTCTGTCTCCTCTATCACTTCCATGACGTCCTGTGAGCCACAGAAGTATTGTGTCATAGATGTATCAGTTGGGGCTGAGGACCGCATACATGGTTAGTTGGATTCTGGGTTGAAATCCTTAGATGATAATGAGCACTTCTTTCCGGTGAGATAAGATATTGCAACAAATTGCTAAATTCATGTCCATTTATTGATAAACATTACAAGCGCAATCTACCCTTCTGTGATAGTAAATCCTCCATAAACAGCAATGCTCAAGGATCCTTCATTTTTGCAAGTAGTTTGTGGAAGAATTTTCAAGTAATCTTCTAGTTAAAATATAATATAATAAAAATTATAATACAGACTTCCTCATATGGAACTTTGGGGAGGGCAGGGGTCTTCCACAATGTCTGGGAAATATTTCTCGGACAACAGATCAATAAATGTGGGAGAACATTGAGTTAACTTCAGAGAGGAATCAATAGATGTTACAGATGAAGGAATCATGACTATCCTCTCCCCTTTTTTCCCACATTTCTTAATTTCTCTATCATGATAGCCTAGAGTTACCAGAGTAGACTTGTGATCACTATTAGATATTTTGAGATAATTCACTTTCTTTTTCTCTAATAGAATAGAAAAGAATATGGAAATTGGTGATGCCCATGAACTCTAGGCATGGCAATTTGAGTAATGTAGACCAGAACATGGCTACATCTTTTCTTTCTGAGCTACAGCCCATCCCACACTCCCTAGACAGTCATTCAGTAAAACGCCTTAAAATTTGCCAGGTAACAGGCACTCCCTGATCTCATGAGACAGTGTAAATGTTCAGGATCGGAGTTTTTAAAAGTTACAAATCCAGTAACTAGAAGTTAGTGCAAGAGCCAGCCATAGGGAAGTGTGAATCCTAATACATCTGTTGGCTTCTTGGGAGATGCAGTAGCTCATAACATCAATTCTAGACATCCATTCGCCTCAGCACCTGCTTTTGATAGAATGATACTACAAAATATTCTTTTTCCCAACTTGCTGTCAAATGTGTCTACAACACACCAGTGTCTCAGTCAAAAAGTTAAGTGACTCAATCCCCAAATTTCTGTCAGTGTGCTCTTCCCAGAAGGGTCCTCTAAATATGTTATTTAGAGTCATGCTTTAACCTGATAATTTCCTGTACAAAAACGTGGTGGTGCACGCCTTATCATCCCAGCACTTGGGAGGCAGAGGCAGGTGGATCTCTGAGTTTGAGGCCAGCCTGATCTACAGTGTGAGTTCCAGGACAGCCAGGGCTATACAGAGAAACCCTGTCTCGAAAAACCAAAAAACCAAAAAAAAAAAAAAAACCAAAAACAAAAATACAAAAAAGTGTTTTTAAATTCAGAATATCATAGCATACTTCGACCTCTTGACAACAACTCCATGTGTTCAAACACACTGACTAAAACCCTAAATCTCTAGCATGGCAGCAGCACTTGGTTCGTTATATTTCATAGTGACTAAGGAAATATGACCTTCTGCATCCTTATTCTTGAAATTTTAATTTCTAAAGTCCTATGTTAGTGTTGTTTGGAGGTGGAACCTGCAGACAGTGATCCTGTCGCATATTCACTGATTCACTGTCTAATGGATCCGTGTATTGTTTCAGGAATGGCCTTGCTTTAGAAAGGAACTGCCTCAGTACAATTGTTCTGCCTTGCCACGGGATGTCCTCCACCATTGCTGCCATTAGCTTCTTTGCTGCTATAATAAAACATAGATCAAAAACAACTTAGAGAGTAAAGTATTTATTTGGCTCATCATTCCATGTTAGTGAGGGAACTCAGGACAGATATTCAAGCAGGAACCTGGAGGCAGGAACTGAAGCAGAGACAATGATGGAGGAACCCTGCATATTAGCTCACTCCCCATGACTTGTTCAGCCTCCTTTCTTATGCAGCCCAGGGCTAACTGCCCTGGGGTAGCACTGCCCACCTCTGTCTAGGCCATCCTAAATTAATAATTAATCAAGAAAATGCCTGACAGATATTTGCATAGTCCAATCTGAAGGAGGCCATTCCTTAACTGAGGCTCTTTCTCCTAGGTGACTCTAGTTTGTGTGGCATTGACAAAAACCAAGCAGCACTACTGTGTTATGATACAGCTTGAGGTCCTCTCTGGCAGATCAGCAGATACCGCAAACATTGAACTTTCTGGCCTCAAAAACTATAAACCAAATAAACTTCCAGGTTTCATAAATTACCCGGTATCCAACTTCCTGTAGCAACAGCGTATAGACAAAAACAGTAGCTGATCCTACAAGAAAGCCAGATAAGACCCGTTCCTCGTCCTTTGCCTCAGGTTCCTCACCTTTAAATCAGAAGCTTAGAATGCATGTTCACTGGCTTTCTTTCCAGCTTTGAAATGCTAGGATTTTAAGTAAGACACTAGCCATTTCCTCTTGTAAGATTTCCCTGGCCGTTCACACATTCATTTATTAAATAACATTTTAATTTGGGTCCTAACTGTTAGAGATTTTTACATTGGAACAAATGGTACAATTTACAAGCTAAATGCTTCAGGGTGGTCATAAATTGCAGAGGGTTGGTTATAGCACCGAGGCTGTGATGGGCAGACTGGGGATTTGTAATCAAAGCAGACACAAGGCTTCTGGAATGCCGCTGGGGAGAGGAAGCTATTCCAATGCAGAGCAGGCATTCCCGAGTTTCTCAGAACAATGTCCTGAGTCACAGTGGCCAGCCTATTTGGAATGCCCCTTGCTCTTGCCAGTTTTGTTAGTGGCAGCTTTGTGTTATCCTGGTCTAAAAAAGTAACTGTGTATTTTCTCTGTTTCTTTTGTAACTGCTTCAAAGGGTGAATGAGGGCATGCGGGGAGCAAAGGTACGCCTGTTTAAAGCCACAGTTATCCCCAGCTAGGCCATCTCTGCTGTTCCAGAAACAGACATTCTGAAGGTTGGCTGAGGTCTTGTTTAGAAAATCAATTAGTACAGAAGTTTAGGCCAGGAGTGTGGCTCAAGGGTAGAAAGATTCAGGAAACATTTCTCCCCTTTTGTTGCCAGCAAGAAAACAGATCCATCATCTGCAAGACTCATATGCCACAGACCATCAGCAGGAAATGAATCTGTCTAGAAAGGATTTCTTTTTTAGATTTTATCAGTAAAAAAGATTCTGAGCAAGTCAAAGCTAGAGCCCAGTGAGAATCAGAGGGTTTCAGGGATGCATCATGATCTTAGGCATAAATTTTGCTTTCATTTCCACTTTCTTACACATAAAACAAACAAACAAACAAACAAAAATACATAAATAAAAACCCCTTTCAAATGCTCTGATGGCAATACTGAGCTTTTCATTCAAATGCCAAAGATCTTTCAAGCAGCCAAACATTATGTATTTATGTTCTTCAGGTGATCTTTGGCCCATCTCACACAGAAAACAGAAGTTGACTTTGAGGGAAAGAATAAGTGATTTCTCAGGGGGACACCTAGGCATGTGCCTGCCAGCTGCCCCAACCCCCTGCCCACCACCACCACATTCTATTTCATACCAGTAAGGGTCTTCCTAGCTTAAATATACAGCCCACTATCGTCCTCAGTTTATCATTCTCTTCCTTTATAGGAAATGAGTGAAGAGTATTTAAATGTATAAAATGTAATTTGGTAAATAAGTGACAGTAGGTTTGCAGGGGTTCCCATTAAATTTCAAATGACAACTAAGAGACCATTCAAACCATCCAAATGACAAGAGGCTGGTAAGAGGCCGAGAGGAGTTTGGATAGTAGGAATAAGACTCAGATGGTAATTAGAAACTATTTACATTGGTGTATTGAATGTTGCCACACTCCGCTCAAAAGGAACAGGTGCCCTAAATATATTTTATATTCCAAGAATTAAAGAAGTTTAGGAGCATACTAATGGCAGTAGCTGTAAGCATGAGACTGGGATGCTCATCAAAGGAGTAAATGCTAGTTGAGAGGGGAAGAGAAGGAAACACAGGCCAGAGAGAAAACAAAGGGGGAAGGGAGTTGGAAAGAAGGGATCGGAGGGAAAGAGGGGAAGAATATAGTCACTGAATAATTTGAATACTTAAAATTCTAAGTTCTGTGATTTTTACCAGAGAACAAAAACAAACAAAATGGACACTCCTTGCTTTCTTAGAATTTAATTCATTATTTTACTTATTATTTTTGGAGAATAGGATTATTAGCCCAGGAGATCCTGGATTTCACTATGTAGCCTAGGCTGGCTCAAAGTCAGAGCAATCTGCTTGCTTTAGCTTCTGAGGTGTTAGGATTGTAGGTTTGAGCTGAGTTTTTAATTATAAATGACCAAAATATGCAATATGTTAAATGTTTATAATACTTTGTAGGAATTTCATCAGGAAATTGAGTTAGGTGCATGAAGATGATTACAATTTCAGATATTATACACATAATTAATCTTCAGATGCCCATTGGACAGAAGCCATTAAATAGCATCTGTGTATAAAACCCCCCATCCATGTGGAGAACACTATAAGTGGCAGTGCCTGAGCATCCAGACAGCACTGCAAGAGGGAGAATAAGGGAAAGCAAGAAATAAAGTTTCAGGTACTGGCCCCGGTAGGCCAATGTGAGCCACGTGTGTTTTGCATTTTGTATTGGGAAACCAATGAAGCCTTTTTTTTTTCTTTTTTTCTTTTTATTAGATGTTTTCTTTATTTACAATATCTCCTTTCCCAAGTTCCTCTCCAAATAAATAAATAAATAAATAAATAAAATAAAATAAAAAAACAAAAACTAAAACAAACCCCTGTTCCCTTCCCCCTCCCCCTGCTCACCATCCCATCCTCCCCTGCTTACTGGCCCTGGCATTCCCCTGCACTGGAGCATAGAACCTTCACAGGGCCAAGGGCCTCTACTCCCACTGATGACCAACTTGGCCATCCTCTGCTATACATATGCTGCTGGAGCCATCAGTCCCACCATGTGTACTCTTTGGTTAGTGTTTTAATCCCTGGGAGCTCTGAGGGTACTAGTTAGTTCATATTGTTGTTCGTCCTAAGGAGCTGCAAACCCTTCAGCTCCTTGGGTCCTTTCTCTAGCTCCTTCGCTGGGGACCCTGTACTCAGTCCAATGGATGTCTGTGAGCCTCTACTTCTGTATTAGTCGGGTACTGTCAGAGCCTCTCAGGAGACAGCTATATCAGGCTCCTGTAATCCAGTACTTGCTGGCATCCACAATTTGGCATCTAGATTTGATGATTGAATATGGGAAGGATTCCTAGGTGGAGCAGTCTCTGAACTGTCCTTACTTTAGTCTGTGCTCCATAGTTAGTCTCTGCAACTCCTTCCATGGGTATTTTGTTCCCTTTTTAAGAAGGAACGAAGTATCCACACTTTGGTCTTCCTTCTTCTTGAGTTTCTTGTGGTTTGAGGTTTGTACTTTGTGTATTCTGATCTTCTGGCCTAATATCCATTTATCAGAGAATGCATACCATGTGTGTTCTTTTGTGATTGGGTTACCTCACTCAGGATGATATTCTCCAGGTCTATCCATTTCCCCAAGAATTTCATAAATTCATTGTTTTTAATAGCTGAGTAATACTCCATTGTGTAGATGCACCACATTTTCTGTATCCATTCCTCTGTTGAGGGACATCTGGGTTGTAATAAGGACACATGCTCCATCCACTATGCTCATAGCAGCCTTATTTATAATAGCCAGAAACTGAAAACAACCAATGAAGCCTTTTAATAGAACAGTCACCCTGGCTTGCTCTTTACCAGGATCACTCTAGCGAAAGTGTAAGTCGAATCTGCTATTAGGAGATCACAGCAATCTGAGTGACAAGTCATGTTCCAGAGTACTGGTGTAACGTGGTTATGGCGGTATGTCTCTTTAAAGTAGAGACACTGGCATTCGCTGATGGATTGGAAATATAGTAAGAGAGGGGGTGAAAGATGAGATGCTTGTCCTAACGCTGAGGTAAAGGAGGAATGCATGAGAAGTGAGAACAGGTGATTAGTTTGGACTGTATGTCTACTGCAAGATGTTGAGTGGACCGTTAAAAAGGCACATGTAGGAGTGTTGATCTAACAGTCAACAACATACCTAAGAGAATAAGACAGGGGAAATGATCAAGAAGTCCATCGTAGAGAGAAAGACAGGAGGTCAGGACTGAGCCCTGGGCATCCAACATTAAAGTGACTGAGGAACAGAGAGAAGAGAGTCAGAGCCCCTCGAGATGAAGGCCAGAATGGATAAGCTGAGCCTGAGCAATTCTGCCAAGTAAGAAGTCAAATCAAGGTCTGGGCTATGAGACAGGTGGGCATCAGCTTTGGTAGATGCTTATGGCTTAAATATGGAATGTTCCTGTATGTTAAAGCTGAGTTCCTGGTTTGGTGTGATTGGGAGGTAATGAAAATTTTAAGAGGCAGATCTAAAGACAGTCTTTGGATCCTTGTTGTCTAAGTCCCTTCCTCCTTTGCTCATCTACATCCCAGCCATGAAGCAGTTTTGCTGTGCTGTGCACTCCTACCATGCTCTACCCCTCTCCATATGTAAAATGTTAAGAACCACCCACATTCTACAAACAGGTTCCTCCTGCCTTCAATGAGTCAGCACAGAAACCACATCATCACTAAAGACTGATGCCGCGTATTTCCACTATGCACGTGCTCCATAGACCACTCCTTTAAAAAGCATGCCTGTGCTTTTGCTCCACCTCATCCCCACTCAGAGGCAACCTTTCCATCCCCCCCCCCAATAAATCTCTTACATGAAGTTTGTTGTGTGGTGTGATCTTTGTATATTCCTTGCCTTCCAATTGCCACAAAACACACAAAGGTCTTAAAGCAACAGCACTAACCCTTGCATACTGAAAACCAAAAGGAATTTGTTTTCTCTTTATAAATTGGCTTTGTATACCTACTGCAATGATAGCAAGTTGACAAACACAGCTGATCAGATTTGGTACAAGCAAAAAGAAGCTTCAAGGGGCATCAACAGAGAATACAGAAAGAAGTTAAACCTAAATAGAATGGGGGAAGTTTCACAAAGGGGCTTGGATGCTTGGAATAAACTGAGCTTAGATAGAAATGTACAGAATTTGCTTATGTTCTTGTCAGAGCTTATTCATGAGTTCTTTGCTATTTTTTTTAATGAATTTCCTCAATGTTCTTTGTTTCTTCTGTTCATCTTCTGAATCTCAGATTAAAGTAACAGACTAATGCATAGCAGCTTAAGCAGGATATAGCGAGGTTCCCTGGCCTTAGCTCTGCTCAGTTTTCCTTTATAAGAGTAAGCAGTGGTTACAATGTGCAAATTCTTTTGGAGATCACGTAATATCTATTCTCAAAAATGCATTCTTTTCTCTAATTTTACCTAGCATTGGAAACAAATGACTGTGTTCAAACAGTGCATGCACTGCCCTGTACACAGTAAAGACAATACCAGGCTTTTTGGGTCAGATGTTGTATCCGTTCATTTTCTGAGGCTGTGATAATAGCATGGCAAAAAGCAACTTAAGTAAGGGATGGTTTTGGCTTCATTGTCTAGAGGAATGGACTCCATCATGGCAGGGAGGGCACAGCACCAGGATTGAAAATCTGGCTGACCACATTTTGATCCACACATAAGAAACAAGAAGAGAAAATCAGAAGTGAGCGTAGGCTGTAAGGCTCAGTGCTTATCCTCAGTGACACACTTCCTCCAGCATGTCAGCACCTCGTAAAGCATCTATAACTGCAGGTGTGTGTGTGTGTGTGTGTGTGTCTGTGTGAGTATGTGTGTGTGAATGTGTGTGAATGTGTATGTGAGAGTGTGTGTATGTATGTGTGTGTGAGTGTGTGTGAGTGTATGCATATGTGAGTGTGTGTGGGAATGTGTGTGTATGTATGTGTGTGTGAGTGTGTGGGTGTGGGTGTCTGTGAGTGTGTGTGAGTGTGTGTGAGTGTGTATGTGTGTGAGTATGTGTATGGAAATGTGTGTGTGGGTATGTGTATGTGGGTGTGTATGTATATGTGAGTGTGTGTGTTTGAGTGTATGTGTGAGTATGTATGAGTATGTATGTGTGTGTGAGTGTGTGTGTGTATGAGTGTGTGAGGGTGTGTGTATGAGTGTGTGTGTGAGTGTGTGTGTGTGAGTGTGTGAGGGTGTGTGTGTGAGTGTGTGTGAGTGTGTGAGTGTGTGTATGTTAATTGTGTGAGTGTGTGTGAGTGTGTGTGTGTGTGAGTGTGTGTATGGAAATGTGTGTGTGGGTATGTGTATGTGGGTGTGTATGTATATGTGAGTGTGTGTGTTTGAGTGTATGTGTGAGTATGTATGAGTATGTATGTGTGTGTGAGTGTGTGTGTATGAGTGTGTGAGGGTGTGTGTATGAGTGTGTGTGTGAGTGTGTGTGTGTGAGTGTGTGTGTGTGTGAGTGTGTGTGTTTGAGTGTGTGTGTGAGTATGTATGTGTGTGTGAGTGTGTGTGTGTATGAGTGTGTGAGGGTGTGTGTGTGTGAGTATGTGTGTGTATGTGAGTGTGTGTGTGTGTGTGTGATTGTGTTTGGGGTGTGTGTATTGGGAGGGGTATGTGGGTGGCACACAACTTTAATCCTAGCATTCAGGAGACAGATGCAGGCAGATGTCTGAATGCTAAGACAGCCTGGTCTAGAGGAATGTTAAGGATAGATAGGCAGGGCAGAAAAACCCTGCCTCAAAAAATACAACAAAACAACCAACAACAAAAAAGGCTCCATAACTCTTCAAACACCACCAACAACTGGGGACCAAGTATTCAAATATATAAGCCTGTGAGGAACATATTTCCATTCCTTCATTTCTTAAGGAATAGATATCTGCTGTGTGGTTCCCTGTGGAGGGCAATGCATGTGGTTCCCTGTGGAGGGCAATGTGTGTGGCTATGTATTTCACTGAGCTGAAGACTCACTGTCCAGGGAAATCTAACTTTATTTTCAGCCAAATTGAAAGGTGGGATGTCTATGTCAGTTCATCAGAGCTTTCCTTTCTCCTGATCCCTTCCCAGATTCTTCACATCAATGAATCAAATGTCATCAAGATTGTTTATAACCTAAAGGTTTTGGAGAATAACAGATATTGAGATGTAAGCAGTAGCCCCAAAGACTGAGTGTCCAGACTAAGAAATAAGATGTTCTAAAAGGTTTCTGGAAGACATTTAACCAGAGGACCTAGTACTTATGAGAAGGAAGACAAAAGTTTCGGAGTCGTCCCTAGCCTTTTTTTCTAGGAATCCATCTCTCAGTAAACCTTTCTGAGTTTCTTTTTTTCCTTCTCAGTTAGAGATTTTGTATTGTATGTTATGAAATGATACTTAATATGCCAATCATCTCATATCTATTTAATTATGTAATATACATCGAGTTGGAAATTGCTTATGTTAGCTAGCATGTGAGTAATTGTGGCTTGGTTGCATGTGTAATATGAGAAACAGCTGCAGAAGCCTACAGGAGATTCACAAAGCTGATAAAGAACTACCAATAATAGATTTTTCAAATGTCAACAACAGGAAAAATTCTTATGACACCTGTCACAGAAAACACTGTCCAAAGAAATTGATCTATGTGTCCACATAAAAAACCTTGAATATTTAGTAACTCTACTACAATACATGATGCTTGAAACTGGAAATAAAATATAAGCTTCTATTTTAAGAAATTAATTATTTTTCTTAATTTTAAAATAATTTAGAGGTATGAATCTGCCTATTGAATAATTTTCTCTATGGGCTTGACTTTCTTTGGGTGTGGCTTGGAATGGATCCTACAAAATACATTAAAAATTCCAGTGGCCAAGTGAGAAGGCATCATGAGACTGATGTTTCTTCAAGACCTCACTCAACTCAGTCTCAATAAAACACTAGCAACCTGTAAACCACACAGTGAAGCAGTAACATTTACTATTGGAAGCCAGAAAACTGGTTGGAAATAAAGAGGAATCTCCTTGAGAAAGAATATGCAGATGGCATCTGTGTTCAGATTCTTATGTTTCCTGAGCTGGACCAGGGTTCTATAGGTGTGTAACATGTGTGAGTCCTAATTGTGCATGCAAGTACTTTAAAAGTTCATTTAACAACTATACATGGATGGCAAAATTGCTGTCTGCTGTGAAGAAGTAATGTTGCTACATAAAAATGGCCTCAGCTCAATAAAATGTACACTTTGCACTTGGGAATATGAATACTAATGACAGACATATCAAACAGAATTCTACCTGAGAAGCAGGAATAATGGTGGTGGAACCAGAGGCAGACAGACACTTATTTCTAGGAATTCTCTCAAGTAACTGTAGAGTTTGGCTGGTCAAAGTTTGAAATCTTCAGAGAAGGTCAACAGGTTAGGCCCTGCTGCTCAGCAGCCCACACAAGGCCACAGGTAGAATTTCTTCGTTAATGAAGCCTTGGTTTGCTCTGGGGGCCATTCGTTGATTAGAGTATATTATTAAGGGTAGTCTTCTTTACTTAATGTCAGTGACATTTAAATATTAATCCACATCTATAAAGTACTTTTGTAGAAACACCTTGAGTGATATTTGATCAGATAATTGAGTACTCCTGCCTAGCTATATTTCACGGGTAAGATTAAGAATAATGATGAGTTATGGAAGGCTTATAGGTTCTGGTTAAAATCTTTTTCATTTTGTCAAACCTTTTTTTTTTTTGTATCACTGGGAGTCCTGGAAAGAGAAAGCAGTCCATAATAAGTTATAGGCAGGAAACATATCTTCTGTTATCTACGTGCACAGACACAGTGCTTTCTGAGCCTCCTCTAGCATGAAGAAGGACATTCTTTACCCTTATTGTTTATCAGAACTAGATTACATTCAGAGAGGCTGAAGAAATCTGTTCTATCATGTAGAATGATACTAACATTCCAGCAAGCAGAAACTGCTTTTTACCAGTATTGACATTTGCCAGAATTTATGTATATGTGAAAAATTGAAGGAGCATGAATTTTAAAATTTCAGACTTGGCACATCTAATTCTTCTGAGAGGCATTTGGAGCTTGCAAACTTGTGGAAGTTGGGAGTTGAGAGGAGGGAGTATTCTCACTGGACTGAAGATTTCAAGTAATAAATGAACTAAAGATTCTGTTGGGTCACCAATACATAGGGGCATGATAGCAATCTCCATGTTTCCTTCTTCTTTCTCTTTTTCTTCCTTCTCTCTCTCTTCTTCTCCCATCCACTCCCTTTTCCCTCCTCTTTCTTCTTCCCTCCTCCTTTCTTCCCTCCTCCTCCTCCTTTTTCCATCAAGTTTTCAAAATTTGGTGCCAAACAAGAAGGACTCCAACAGTCATAACATCTGATAGACCTCAATCGACGGTGCATTCTTTTCCAAATACTTGACTTCCTCACTGCTTACCATCTTTGCTGTAGTATCACTTCTCTCTAGGCTAATCATAGTCATATCTTATAAGTACTGAGCTCTCATGTGCCAGCACTCATTCTCAGTATTTTGTGTATTTACTCATGTAATCTTCTCAGGAAATGTGAGTCAGGTATTATTCTCTCTCACTTCATTGTTTGGAAAACAGATCCAGAGAGAAGTGTTTAAAGTCACATGGTAAGATGGCACAGCCAGAAATTAAACTCCAGCAGCTTGGCTGCAGGGATAGGCTGTGAACCACTAGACTAATTTTCCCTGGAATCCCCAGGAATGTGCTTGACACTCAGGCACAAACTAGAAAGTTGTTACTCTGAAAACCATTAACTCTTAAGACATCTTCCCTGTTTTCACCAACAGCTTTGGAATGGAATCTCTAGAAGATATTATCACCTCGCCCAGTGTAAACTCCTTAAAGAAATCTTCCCAAACAAAGGTGGTGAAGGGAAACAAACTAGGTAACAGTACCTGCTAATTAGAGGTGAGGCTAGCTTGTTCTGCCTGTGCAGGACTTCCTAGGACAAACACAGTTCATTCAAAGACTTTTATTTGGATTCTTGCCGGAAAGGAATCACCTAAAATGACCACTTGGTAAATAATTATCAGTTTCTCTAGTTCAAAATTCTTTGAGGCAAGTAGGTAGGGCTTTTGTTTTCTAATGTGCTAATTTGTACTGGTTTATGGAAAGCTGTAGGATATGATTCTCTGGAAGAGAATTCATAACTTGTTTTGGTGAAATTCCATTTTCTCCAGTATTTTGTCTCTAGATCAACAAAAAGAGCAGTGATAATGTCTTCTCAGAGGCAAAATTGGTGTGGAGTTTTTCCTTTTAGCAGAACTTCAGACTCTGAAGCAGTATTTTGATACACTTATTTAAAGAACAGATTTACTGCCAAATAGCTCTTCATGAAAGACATGTGTAAATAGAGCAGAGTAAATGAGACAGTTCTACTGCATTTGACAAAGGCTTTCTTAATTATGTGAACTTGTTTGAAAGAATATGAAATGTTCTGCATTTGCTTCTATGTAGATTTGGCTGAGAAGTTTCAGATGGAAACTTCATAGTGGGGTTGAAAATTATATTAATAGTGAATATGAAATCCTTTTCTCTCTTTTGTATTTTAGTAAAGGAAAGGGCTAATTAAAATATTGATTGTAAAAAAATATCTCTCTGGCCCTAACAACTGCTTTAAGTTTTTATTTTAATACATTAGATGTTATGTTTGCAGTGTTCTAAAAACCAATTATATGCAAAACTGAATTAAATATACTTTTATCAAAGGTAGCAATAAAACTCAAAAATGTTTGTCTTCTTTATACTCATAAGGAAATCCATCAAAGAAATTTCCCTCAGACTCACAGATTCCAAAAGAATCCTCGAGGTTTTTTGTTTTTCAGTCACAAATGGAGTGAACAGAAGCTATGTCATATCAGTTATCTGGTTCCAGCCTGAAGCCTCAGTGAATAATCAGAGGATGATCTTGTCTGTCTTTTACAAATAGGGACTGAGACACCAAAGAACTAAGTGCTTTGCCTCAAATCCTGCTGTTAATGAGTAATATCCACCCCAGGATATTAACTTCCAGCCTTCCAGTACTTCGAATGTTAAGCAGCTCCACCCTGATTTAAATACTGATCGCTCTAGTCCTCCCCCACCCCACTCCACTACTCCCCAACCCTGGCTTTGCTGCTTTTCAGAACATATCAGAACCCAAATTGACTAAGTTAGGCAATGCATGCTTGGAAAAAATAGCTTGGAAACCTTTTCTGTCACTGTTCAGCCAAAGGGATCTTCTAGGGGCGGGGGTGCCTATGAACTTTCTAGGGATCCCTGAGGGGTGGGTACCCATGAACTTGCAAGCAATTTCTGAGGAGTTGGGGTGCTCATAAACTTGCCAGTGCAGGCCTGAGCTGGACTGCTCATGACATCTCCAGCCCAAGCCCCAGAATATTAGCTTATTTCAACACCTATCCCACTCATGACTCTATCCCAACCAAATATGTAAGAACCTTCCAGATACTGCTCTCTCAGCTCTGCCTCCTAATCCAAGCATAGACTTCTCTATTTCCCCTCCACAATATTAATGGAGTCCGTGTGTCCCACACATGCATTACAAACTTGCTTTTCTTTAGTCACACTGTCTTCTTTATCTCATCTAGATGTGATTATGGCATTGACTTCCTGTGTGGTTTTGCCACCAAGAATCTTTTGTTCCTGACAAATTACTGCCAGAGGGCATTCTGTCTGTCTCATGACAGACACACCTGCTTCAGCTGCACCGGGATCAGATTAGAGTCCACCGTCAAGTGTATGTGATGATGCATCACCTCCTCCCATACTACTTCGTGATGTAGCCGAATCACACAACCTTCTTACAGTCCTGGCCATAAAGGGGTCTCTTCTTTCTGTAAGTCCATCCATGCGTGCTCTCTTCTGAGCTCACTGACCCCACCCCAAGCCAAAGGAAGAGAGTCAAGAGGGATTAGCAATGCCAAGAAGCACAGCAGGGAAATAGCTTTGAATAATAAGCCTGTCAAACACCTTTGCTAGCACCCCAGAGAACCCTCCTTCTGTCTGCCCCCTTCCCATGCTTCCCCTGCCCTTTCTCCTTCTATTCCTGAACAACAGTTTCAGTCATGTCTAAGGATGGTCAGATTTTAAAGTCAAGAGATATCTGTATAGTGGGAAGGGAGAACAGAAGAAGTGGGACAGATAGTCCAAGTTCTGAAGTTTAGTAGACTGAAATCCTAAGCACACGGTATCTAACAAAGGAAGAAATACATAGTCACGTGAGTTCCTGATGAAAAAAATATCCACTTTAAGCACAATATAAATGAAATCATATTATAGTTTAGAAGTGTTGGTGGTACCACAACCCACCAAAATCTAATTATTGTGCATATCATTCATGTGTGAGTTTAAGAGCCCATGAGACATCTAATCACAATTAAGTTGGTGCTGTAATGATAACCATTGGGCTTAAATAAATCTTTCTTTAATGAGAAAATATGGCACAGGGAGACAGCTCTGTTAACAAAGAGTTTGGCACACAAGAGTGTCAACCTAAATCAGATCTTCAGCATTCAGATCAAATTCCAGGAGGAGTTGTGCACACCATAGCCCAGGAGCTCATTGGCTACTCTAGCTAAATCACAAGCTACAGATTCAGTGAGAAAACTTGTCTCAAAAAAACAAATATGGAAGAGAGTAATAATACATAGTGAGACCTGATATCAACCTCTGGCCTTCATACACACACAAACACACACACACACACACACACACACACACACACACACACACACACGAGGGAAAGAGAGACAGAGAGACAAAGAGGCAGAGATTGATTGACTGATTGATTCTGTGGAGTAAAGAAGGAAATGATACAGTGAAACTTCAGAAGACCTACATCTATAAGGAAGCATCATTTTATGTTACCAGAGATTTCCTAAAGATGCACATTCTACTAAATTATAGGAATGCATGTAATAAAGGGGCATCAACTGGCATAGGATGACTGTTCAAATTAAAAATATCATGGATAAGGCTTGAGTTGTATGAAGTAAGTGAATAAGGTAAGAAAATTAGTATTTCAGTACAAGAGTTAAACTTCATCATGAATAATGCAAAAATTCAAATTAAAAATGGATAATACAGAATCCAGGAATCCCAAAAATCAAAATGAAAATTCCAAAAGAGAAGAGACATAGAACATTAACAGAAAAACTCAAAATACAATTATAGAAAATTTCCCAAAATTTAGATGTGAATGTACTGGACACATGACATTATTACCTCTCTGGATATTGGGGAATATTTTAGTGAAAATAGAAGTCGATTCTCTAAACTGTCATGTTTTCAAAATTTAAATTATAAGAAAAAAGTTTGTATAAACAAAAATATTCTCAAAATATATTTAAATGCGTACTCGAGAACACAAAATGTTAAAAATGGAATAATTTGTACTTGTGGTTGTATTAAAATAGTCATTTAAAATGAATGGGACAAAATAATTATATAATATATGTAGCAAGTCAGGTAGCAAAACATGTTTCCAAGATAAATACACGGAAGGCTAGAGCCACTGGCATGGTGAGCCAAAATTAAAAATTATTCTAAAATATGAAGTGTGCACAGATTTTGTTAAAGGAAACAAATCTCTACTCAGCTAGGATACGGACTTGATAGCTAGCAGCAAAACTGAGCTTCATATTTCCACAGCTAGGGGTGTTCATGCTCAGTCTGACTGTGTGAAAGTGCAAAGAGGACACGGTGGAGAGACTAAAGGGCGGATAAACTGTTGCTCTCACTGAGTCCACTGAGAAGGCTATCAACACTGAATCTCTAAGGCAAGACTCCGTTGTCTACTGAAGCCAGAATAATGCCTTGAAAAAGCTTTAATATAGTTAATACTAAATAGTTATCGATGATAAAGATGAATGTAAATGACAGAAATGATTACCTAATATGGGAATATGAAGCCAGTTCACAATCACTTTACAGGAATATCCTATGGTAGAGCACCAGTCAGTTTTAACAAATTAAGTCATTTTAGAAAATAATACTATTCAAAAACAGTGTCTTCTTTCTAACCAAATAGTAAAATCAAATTGAAAACTGAATATAAAGAGTAAAAATGTTTTAGGATCTGCACTAATGAAAAAGAAATGGCAGAAGTAACCAGGGGGACATTTGTCTATTAGCCAGCCCAGAAGATTCAGCACGGGGTGGAATGACTCTTCAAATAAGGATAGAAAGGCAATTCACTGAACAGGTGAGTCCAGAGCATCTGCTTACATAGGTTGGGGTGCTGTGGAATTCAATTACTGTCCTTGCCAGAGCTCAGGACACACTACAGTTAGAAAAAAGTCTTCGGTGAAAATAGTGAAACAAAATATTTCATGAAACACCTAAAAAGCTGTTTTCACCAACAATATGGTGAAGATTTGCAGCTTTGTGGCCATTTTCCTTGTACTCTTCACCCTCCAGAAGCAACGAGAAACAAACGTGTGAATTACAACCCCTGTCTGTCTTTGGTATTCTGTTACAGCTCCATCTCATGCTTTGAGTGCTTAGTTACCAGTTAGTGGCATAATTTGGGGAGTTTGTGAAAAGTTTAGCATGTGGGCATAGCTGTAGGAAGTGGGTCTTTAGATAGTGAACTGTGAGAGATGTAGCCCATCCACTCTACTGCCTGGTCAGTGCCATGTCACGAGCTACTCCTCTGTGTGTCACCTCCTGGCGTTCCCATGCTCCCCTGTCAGAGGCATTCTGCTTCCCAACCCCCACACAATGGACTATGTTACCATGAGCCAAAGTAAATTCTTCCTCCCCTAAGTTCCTTCTTGTCTGATGACAGGAAAAGTAATTAATTACTCTGTCCAAACTAAGAGAATTGGAATGTGAAATGTTTTCATTGTGACATACATGGAAAGGTTTAAGTTTGTCATTCAAAATTATGCTTAGGTAATTATGCTTGGAATGCCTTCAGCCAGGAAAATGTGCTTGAAGAAAGGCAATTTAGCTACAATGACTGTGTTAGGAAAATGTAAGCAGATTTTTTTGAATTAAAAAAAAATGTGCAAACTGATAAATCTGATCCCATTTCCCAACATTTGCACAACCAAGGACTTAAATTGGAACTGCTCCTGTCTGTGCCACTGTGAAGATAGAAAGAGGATTCAGGGCCCAGGGAGTCGCCTGCCCAGACTGCTGGACAAATGTACCCTAACCCTCTCAAGGAGCAATGTCTATGGGAGCTGAGCCCTCTCCAGCAAGTTTGAACCCATCTGTGTGAGAAAATAGCAAAAACAGGCTTGGTTTAGTTTTAGAATGGTGAGTGTAATTGGTGGTCTCTTTTTAAAGAGGCTGGGTGCCAGATATTCTTGTGGTTCCTCTTTATTGTCAACTTGACTGGAATCATACCCCAGTGTGTGTGTGTGTGTGTGTGTGTGTACACAGCATGAGGTAGGAGGACAGCCTGATGTTTTGGTCCTGAAGCACAACCTACATTTTGTTTAATACTGGGTCTCTTATTGGCCAAGAACTCCCCATGTAGGCTAAGCTGGATAGCTTGTAACTTCCAAGGATCTGCCAGTCACCATGTCCTGTCAAATTGTCATCATGTCCAGTTTTTTTTTTCTGTGACTTCTAGAGAGCCAAACCCAGGTCCTCATATCTGTGTGGTAAACACTCTACTGAACCATCTCTCCAGCCTACCCAATACCCTTATAATCAATTATTTTTTGTTTGTTTGTCTAATATCATAAGAAATTGTTTCTGTTACTTTCAAGTAAGAATACAGTCTATAGAACTATCATCAACTATTCCTATTGTACAAATTGTTCCAACTAAATAACTTAAAGCAATGAGCACATCTTTTTACTTGTGCCTTTGGGTTAGAGACTCAGGAGCAACCTAGCTCCTGAAGATTCAGAAACCTAGGGGATTCTGGTCCAGGGCCTCTTAAGAAGTTAAACCCAGTTGTTGGTAAGACAGCAGTACTTCAGTCATAGTTAAAACTGTAGGACTCTCTTCCAGGCTCATGGAGATGGCAAAGGCTTCAATTTCTTCCTTCTATATATTTCCTCCAATATATTTCTCCACATAGACTTTCTATACCTAGAAAGGATGGAGTACACATAAAATGAAAGTACTTTATAATAGATACAAAAGTACTAGGTACTTGAAATAGTTCATAATATTCCATTCATATTATAAAAAGTGACCCTTAATTATAAATGGGTATATATGGTATAACAGTGTGCCACCAGTATCAGCTCCCATCTGAAAATTCTGATAAATAACAGCAGGGCCAAGACACTTTCAGGGAGATGTACATTTGGCACTGTGGTAGCCTCGGCTGCACATGTACCTGTAAACTTTCAAATGTGGGATATAGAGGAATGATTATCTGAAGCCCAGATTTCAGGAAAGAACTACAAGGTCGCTTAAAGCACTTTAAGGGACAGAGGGAACTTGGTAAAACAGTTTTACCGGAAACTCCAGATGAGTGGTTCATGGGTTCTACAGGGGGGTGATGGATGTCTACACTGGTGTCACCTGTTAGGTTCCTTGGACAGGAGGGTCCTTTATGGTTACTTCATCTCAATACAACACTGAGGACAGCTGCAACCCAGGATGTATGGTTAGCAAAAGCGAAGCTAATTACCATGCTAATGTGAGAATTGTCATATGCAAATAACTGTAAGAACAGGAATGAAGACAGAACTCAGAAATGTGTGGCTCTACACCTGGTGGAAATTGGATATTAATGTCAATATGACCTTATTATATTTATTTGTTTGTTTATTAGAGACAGGTGCCACTATGATTTTTTCACTGGCTTCAAACTTCTGAGCTAACGAAACTTTCCTGAGCCACACACAGAGCTGTTGTAACTTCAATTCATTCAGGAGATTTAGATCAGATACGCCCTGTGGTGGTTCACTTTGATTGGATCCAGAAGAATCGAATAGCTTAATAAAGCACATCCCTGAGTGTATTTGTAAAGGGGTTTTTAAAGGAGATTTACCAAGGGGCAAGACCCACCCTAGATGAGAGTAGCACCCTCCCATAGCACACTCCCTAAGTGGAATCCAGAGAGAAGATGGCAGAGGCCTATAGACCCAGGTGTCCTCTGCTTCTGGCAGCCATGATGGGGGAGGTTCTCTTCTTCTTGGAATTAACCCATTTTGAGTGATATCCTGTCACTTCTCAAAGTGGGGGGAGGTGAATCCTTCTACCTTCAAGTTGTCAGCCTCAAATATTTTGTTACAATGACAATAAATAATGAATGCACATATTAATACAATTTCTAGCCCATATCTCTTAAATTTTCTATAATTAATGAAAGTCATTTTATAATAATGAAAACTTAGATTTTAATAAAACTTGTTCAAAGATAGAGACTGTACAAATGTGGTGTAGGACATGAAACATAAATGGAGTTAAATGTGCTTTGCATACATGTATGCACAGATACAATAACTGTTTTCCTGTCCATTTCTCTATAGGAGGGACAACTGACAGGGAGCAGAGGAAATGCCTACTTGTAGGCATCTCTTTTTCTTGGAATTATAGAAATGCCTGCCATTGTCTTCTCTACACTCATGTTCTATATTTTCAGATTTCCTTAATAATCATTGTTGCTCCGGACAGTGGTGGCGCATGTCTTTAATCCCAGCACTTGGTAGACAGAGGCAGGCAGATTTCTGAGTTCGAGGCCAGCCTGGTCTACAGAGTGAGTTCCAGGACAGCCAGGGCTACACAGAGAAACCCTGTCTAGAAAAACAAAAATAAATAAATAAATAAATAAATAAATAAATAAATAATCACTGTTGCAATCAAATAGAATAAAAACTAGCATTTAAATGGTTGTGACAATGAGCGGCATGGCACTGTTGACTTGTGTCTATGAAAATTCAGAAGATCATGGTTGGAAACTCACAACAAAGAAAGCTGTCACCTTGTGACAGACATGACACAGTGAGAACAGGAGAGTCTGGGCTTCCAATGTCCCAGTCAAAGGCACACCCCTCTCTAACAGTCTAATTTCTTTCCAATACGCCTCCTCCTCCTCTAGCTTTTACTAACTCCCAGTAGCAACCTGAATTGAGACCAAGTCAATACATGAGTTTTGTGGTGCTTTTAATTTTTAATATATAAAAAATGAAAAAGGCTCCACTCATGATGGTACACACCTTTAATCCTAGTGCTGGGGAAGCAGAAGCAGACAGATATCTGAATTTGAAGCTATTGTGGTCTCCATAGTGAGTCCAAGAACAACCAGGGCTACATAGACAAACCCTGTCTCAAACCCCCTACACTCACACACAAAATATAGAACAACTCCATTCAATGAAATAATATGAAAATCTTAACATCTTTTAAAAATATGTGATTACAGAATTAAATGTACATGAAAGAGCAATGAATTAAGGCTGTAAATGTAGTTCATAATGGATGTAAATCAACTTTATACATGTTTGTGATATATATATATATATATATCATATGGAATTTGAATAGGACACTTCCTGTTGTCTTAAACTTTTGACTGAAGCCCCAAAACTAAGAACAATGGGCTATAAAAAACACTATATTCTAAGAAGATACTAGAACTTTCAATGAAGGATTGGGGAAGTAAAGCTTGCCTAGCAACTATCAATCCCATTACCCACTTTTAACCTACTTAAGTCAAAACTTAATTATCGTTAAGTTCAAAACTTAATTATAGAATGCCTTTAAGGGAAAAGAATGGTTGACCTTAAACAGAGTCCAGAAGCATTTCCTGCCCCTTCCAGCCTACCCTCTAATTCTCTAAAAAAGAAACAGCCGCACAGAGGCAAAACATTGACAGGACATTGCTCATGAGCCCCAGCCCTGTGAAGTGACAGGCCCATGGTTGTCATGGGACTTAAATAGAGTGAAAGGTCTTGACACAGCTTCATGAGTGTCTCCTTTGGAATCTGGGGAGATGGAATTGTCCTCTACGTCATACTCAGCTTGAGTCCCTTGACCTATTTTCCTGGAGTTACTTGAGTTAGTAAGCTAAGGACAAAGGACAGTGGCGAGACATGGTTTGTACTTGAACTACAGGCAAGTTGCATAGGATTCCTGAGGACAGTGTGGTACCATGGCTGTGTTCTCAATAGGGTAGTATGAAGTAGTGGAGACCACTGGCATTCGGAATTTGCCTTTTCAGTATAGAGAGCATATGGCATTATTACAGAAGTAGCCTGGGAAATGCTATATTTTAGTGAGTGTCAAGCTTTCCCATCAATGCACATCTTTAGCTACCTTCTAAAATATAGCCTGGCCCCTAATACCAATCAAGAGAGAACTAAAAGAGGATGAGTAGCTAATATTTTGTCTCTTTTCCATATCCCTTTGGTAAGTCCAAAAATCAGAAAGAGGGGAGAAAATGGATGATATCATATTTTCTTTCAAACGCCAGGTTCTTAAGTCATACTGAGTTGGGCATAAGCTGAACAAAAAGCAGAAGCTTCAATCTGGAGGAGAAGCTGAAGCTGTGAATTAAGCTTTACTGGAATTTTAGGACCTGAACGTGGATATTATATTTCAAAAAGGAATAGTATTATTATACTCGAGAATATGTAAGCAGGGCAATACATTTTATTGTTTAATTTTATTTAACAAAATGTTTGTGTCCACAAGTACATGCAGACAGATGTATGTTTACTGAGGAGTAGATAGGTGAGCAAATGATGAAGAGAGAGCCTGGTGAAGATGCATAGATATGTATACCCATGCACATAACTATGTGTGTAGCAAAATACCAAAACTCTTGTAATGACCATCTCCAAGAAATAGACTTAAAATATTTTTCATGTATCTTGAACGTCTTTATTTTCTCCTGTGTTTTACACCAGCACTCTTACACTAAATTCCACTAAACTCAAGTCCTCATACCAGGTACTGATCTTTACTCATTATTCTGCCTCCCCAAAATGGTACCTAGTCTAGAACAGGCTGAATTCATGCTGCATTCATTAATGAGTTAGCTAAGCACTTGAGTGTAAAACACCATTAAAATTGAAGTGTGAGGAGAGGTTATAGATACAATAATTATTATTACCATCATTATCATTGTGTGTTTGCATTATGTAGGCATGCTTGTGGAGGTCAGTAGACAAACTGTGGATTCATTTCTCTCCTCTCTTGATGTGGATGTAGGAATCCAATTCAGTTTGCCAGGATTGTGAGACAAGTCTACCTGCTGAGCCACCTCACCAGTTGAGTAGAGGTTTCCTTATACCACTTAATAGCTATCATTTTTGCTTGTTAGTGATAAGCAAAAAATGTCAAAAAGAGGTGCCAACCATACTCTAAACCCAAATGTCTGCTTGATACAACCAGGGCTATTAGTAATGTAATGTTCAATCTACTTCACAGAAGCATTGCTGATTATTGAAAGAACCATCATTCCTGTAAAGAACAATTTTAACAAGAAAAGAAATTTTGGCAGGAATATATACATCTCACTTTATGCTGTATTTTAATCTTCTCTTGATTATTTTTTCATTTTCTTGATTTTTACATTTTATTTCACCAACTTATACTGAAGTTCTCGAACTGTGTTCAGTTCCCAGATTTGAGCACCCATCTGCCAGGCAGTGTATTGGGTCACTCTCCTCCTACTCTAGGTCAGTCCTCAGTCATTCCCCCACACCTCCTCAGCACTCTTGAGAAGTTGTTCATTACACACTGAAGAAGGGAAAATACCTAGATAGTGAACTTGGAAGTTGTTGCCAATCTTCTGGCAATGACACAAATGCCAAGTTGTTGGGCCTGACTAGATCTCTTCACTTAAGACCCAGTGATGAATCACCACATCTTTCTTTCACGCTGTCATGTAATTAGACTCCAGGTGGTCCACATGGACTGGTCCTTGCATGGATGACTTTTCCTCTTCAGTTTGATTTCTGCCAGTGATGAGACTTAGATAGCATCTGATGCTCCTTCTATTCTGACAGTGTTCTTCAAGGAGAGTGGGAGGAAGCAATGACATGAGCCAGATGCAGTCATAGTCTCTACTAGAGTTTCCTGTGACACTTTGGAAACTCCCTCTTCCTTCCTGTCCCATGTTAGTTAAAATCATGAACCTGGCATTTCATTCATGAAAGGAATTTAAGCTATTCATTAGAGTACTCTTGGCTTAAGATTTGTGATGCTTTTTTTCTGAGCTGCCCTAGAAATTTCCTAGTCAGTTTGCATTATACTCTAGGGGTCATTAACACAGACTTACAAGATGTTTAAGTGGGTTATACATCTATCATTGATTTATAACCATTATATAACTTTTATTTTAATATGTTACACACACACAAAACACACACAAACCAAACACATAAACACATTATACAACAAATACCTATACATACAACAACACACATACACACACACACACACACACACACACACACACACACGCATCTCCTTTAAACTTCCCATCTTAACAAATTACACAGACGTGTGTTTCTCCTCGCTAAGGTTTTGCTTTCCTCCATTTCGGTGAGGGTCTCCATTAGTGGACCTCCTTCTACCTTGGAATTTTATACTAACAGTCAAGACTGTTTCCATAGACACTTAAGTTCCATCAACATGCTGAGAATATGTGGCTTCCTGAGTCAATACTTGTTCATTACAGTGCAACCTTTACACAACTCACAAATCTGTCTTCAAAGGCATTGTGAGGTGTCCAGCACCCTGGCAGTCTTAATTAGATTGTACAAAGGCTAGTCTGTTCAACTTTCATAAGTAAGTCACAGTGAAGTTGTATCCTTTGGCTGTAATTAAAGGAAATGGAGTTCGTGTGTCCCTTTCATCATCTTATTTTCTCCCACATTAAAACATAAATGTATATCTTCCTCTAATGTCAAATGACCTAGACATATTTCCTTGAGGGGCATCACAGCACCCTTTAAAAAGTCCCAATAGCCTCATTGGCTATTATCATTTTCAGTGCAAGTTTGCATTCTCTCTTGTGGAAGTCTTAGCTTTCTGCAACATTAGTTAATGGTGTCAAAAATACCAAAGCTATCATTCTACTTCATGTGACTAACATCTACTTTCACCAACTAGTGAATGCATGATTGAAATTCCAATGACCCAAGCAAAGAACTCTTTGAATAGGGTTTCTGCAGACTCAGATTCCTAACTCAGTGGAAACATAGTACCTTATAGCTGAGGGGCATTTCTTACTTTGGAGGACTTTTTGGACCTGGCAGAATATAAAGCATTCTAGGAAGAAGTTTTTCTCCCCATTTAAGCTCTTAAGGATTCTATAAATTGTCAGTAACCAAAAAACCTAACATCTTCTATCAAGCCTTCACCATCTCATAAAACTGTGTTTACAACTAAGTAGATAATAGAATACCATGAGTGAAATCACAGTCCGTGTTGAATACAAGCATGTTTATTTTATGAAACACCTAATACTTCCTGTGTTTCTCCCTGGAAAGCTGTTTTGCACATATCATATATTTAATCCCTAATGATCAATCAGGCTTTTCTGGAATGACTAGATTGAATATTGTCTAAATTCCTAATGAATAGATAGAATATTTTGCATATAAATAGATCCAAACTGAAAATAATACAATATTATGTCATTAAATTCCACCTTTGACTTCACAGAGGCCTGAGGCCCTCTTTTTTCTCCTTCAAAGACTCTCCCTGAAAAGGAAATCAATGGATTATTTCAGTTTATGCATTCATAGATAAAAAATAGGTATGTATGTAAACAAATGATCTTTGGATTTGAAAACTGCAGCTTGAGAATCACACTAAACATTTTCTGAAATACTGTTTTTTCCTACTTATTTAATGTCTGACATGACAAACTCATGGTCTTTCATAAGAAAAAAATAAAAGATCCTGATAAACTCTTGATCTTTCTGCCTCAGCCTACCACACACCGAGAAAACAAACGCAGTGATTCTGTGTGTGTGTGTGTGTGTGTGTGTGTGTGTGTGTGTAGTGTGTGAGTCAATAATAAAGTTGCTATAAGTTATCATCTTTGGCTTATCTATTCTTGTCCTTTTCTCTCTTAAAAAAAAATATCTGTACTATGACAACATAACATATTTACCATCTACAGAACAGGTTGAAACGCAAATTAGTTCTAAGCACTGGAATATCTAGATAACGATAATTATTTGTTTCTTAAAAATTTAGTCAAGTCTTTTCATTTCATTTCTTACTATAATAAAATTGATCAAATGTACAGAAATGTCTTTGATCAGTACTTCAACTATATAAAAAAGGTGAACATTAAGAAAGCAAGTGAAGGAGAAACTAGAAAATGGAAAGATACCCCATTCTTATGGATTGGGAAAATTACTACTCTCAAAATGAATCATCATGCTGAAAGCAATACTTAGGCTCAGTGTGGCTCTAATCAAAAAATCCTTGTATTATTCTTCAGAGAGAGAAAAAACCCTTTATATCCAAATGGAACTACAAAGACACCAGATAGTCAAGACAACTCTGGCCTAAGAACAATTCTAGACATATAAGTCAAACTGCTTCCAAGTTATAGTAATATGGAACCTTACTGAAACTAGCATAGTACTGGTGGAAAACAGGGAGATATGTAGGTTATGTAATAGAAAATCCACTTCGTGCAGGTACAGACACCCTATTTTTGACAGAGATGCCAAAAAATAGTAATGGAAAAAACCCACAGAATCATCAATAAATGGTGCTAGAGAAACTAGGTGTCTACATTTAGAAGAATGAACTATGTTCTTATTTCTAACCCTGCAGGAGACATGAACTCTAAATGAATCAAGGACCTGTACCTCTGACACTGCCTGAGAAAACAGAGATCACACTGCATGATATAGACATACATAAGGGTTTCATGAACAGGACCCTGACCTCCCCACACCCTCCCAGGAAATAAGGTCAACAGTTAATAAATGGGCCCTTGTGATGTTAAAAAGCTGGTGTGCATTAAAGGACACAATCACATGAATGGAGGAAAATATTTCTTGGCTATACAACCAACAAATCTGATATCTATATATTGCAAAGAACACAAAAACTTAAACAGAAAATAAGCAAACAAAAAAATCCAAATAACCTTATCAAGAAATTGGGCTACAGAATTGATAATTCTCAAAAATAAAACTAAAATTGGCTAACAAACTTTTTTTAAGGTGGTCAAAATCTTTAATCTCAGTGGAAGGCAAATCAAAACTATTTTGAGATTCTATTCCATTCCATCACAGTAAGAATGGATATGATCACAAAAATAAATGACAAATATTGGCAACGGTATAGTAAAATGGAAGCTCTTTTTCACTAGTGATGAGAATGTAAGCAAGTACAGCTGCTATGGGGATTAGTGTAGATGTTTCTCAAGAAACTATAAAGTGAACTACCATATGACCCAAACCTATGACTCCTTCATACACCAGAAAACCACCCTTTGACAGAGATATATGCATATTTATGCTTACTGCTGCTCTACTCATGAAAGTTGAGGACTGAAATCAGCCTAGGCATCCATCAACTGATTAATGAATAAGGAAAATGTAGTGTATTTTAACAATGAAATTCTGAACAGTGCTAAAGAAAAATAAAATTTTGTATTTTTCAGGGAAAGGAGACTAAAAAATATTATACTGCATGAGGTAACCCAGACTCAAGAGAACAAATGCTATATATTCTGACTCATAAGCAGACCCTAGCTTTGAATATTTAGATCTCTGAATTTAATTGGAGGGAACATCTACAGAGGCGAGGGAGCAAGAAAGGAGCCATAAAGGGGATAGGGATGGGGAGGAGGACTGAGGGGCATAGTAGAACACTTTGGTAGAAAAGTATCAGGGAACACTAGGAGGTGGAGATGTTTACACAGGGGTGGGGGCAGAAAGATGTGGAAGAGATGGGAGTGAGTGACTATGAACCTAATATTTTATGAGCTAATTAAAACATGATTAAACAAACAAGCATATATACTCATCATAGGCAGGTAAACCTGATTACAGAAGGCACAGGGTTTTCCAACTAAAATCTCCATGCCAAGTGAGAGATATCTCCTTATAAGTTTTGGCCATGGATCCTCCAGAGTCCCCCAAAACAATAGAGGCTATTGTTTGGTGGTTCTTGGGTGACCACCAAATTAGACAGTATTCCTTATCATTGATGTCATCATATACTTTGTGCAGGACACAGAGAAATCAAACTTGAATGTGCAGGGAACATCCTCTCTGCTGACTACCATTAATAGTACTGGAAACTACTATGTGCGCTGTGCTGGAGAAGAGTCATCAAGTGTGAACGCTCAGCTGTGTACCTACGTGCAGCAATGCTGAACTGCCTTTCAGGAGATGTCCTTGGGTGTAATAATGGCTTGAACGTTTGGGCGTAACCAGCCACTCCATATTTCAATTTGAGGCCTGCTCCATTAGAGAAGATAAATGCCTGGGTACTGTAGACCTGGTTAAAAGTCTATGACTAGGTAGGTCACATCCCCATGGAGGAAGCTGATAATCTGTTATGAACATGTAGTTAAAATGATCTCTAAATATTTAAGTTTCTGACCATAGATAATGCAGCTCTTAGCTTTGGTCAGAGAAATCTCTTTTGGCAGTGGGTGAAGATCAAAGCAAGGACCCATAATTTAGCCCAAGTGCTGAGAATAAATAATCATTGAATGCTTGGCCCCAAATTGGGTATCTATTTCAGCCCTTCAATGTCTTTCTGATCTGCATTTCTGGGCAGTATCCAAGGGGTTCTCTGGGGCTCCGGCCTGAAGGATGCATGATGTAGCCAAAGAGTTACAGCTCTCCAAGGGGAAGATGGAAAAAGGTGGGCTGCCAGGCATCTTCTGCAGCTTCTACCAGCTCAGAGTTAGTGGCAGGTGTCAGCTGTGGGAGACAAAACTCGTCTCCTGAGTGTTACAGCTCATCATGAGGCAGGCACTCTGAGATGATCTTTGTTGAAAAAACTCATGCACTTGTGAGTAGGATCTTTTGAACATTTGGGGATGGGTTGGAAACTAGAGGCAGATGCTTTCTATTGGCTTAGTCTGAGATGTTAGGGATGTCTCATTTGCATGTGGAAGGACTTCAGGTGTTGTTCTTATGTGACTAATTGTCACAGTCCTCTCAATGGGGTGTCATGGTCATACATGGCAGGACAGGAGCCTGGTCAGGAGTAGATTTCAACACTTACTGTTCTCAATTATGAGAATTTCCAGGGTTCTTGAATCTGCTCCACCTTAGCAGGTGCTCTCTCTGGTGGCAGGGTCCACTGCCCCACTATGTCCTAGGAAGCATCATGAAATAGAGAGTGGAAAGACTATAGGAGCAAACAAATGTGCAGAAATTAAGTGACTTGTTTATCTAAATGTTATATAACCAGTGCAACATGAACACAGCAAATGGGACCATTTCAACAATGAATGCACACACACACACACACACACACACATACATATACACACATAGACATACACATACACATACATACACACACATAGACATACACACACATACACACACATACACATACACACACATACACATACACACACACACACATATACATACACACACATACACACACATGCACACACACGCACATACACACATGCACATATACACACACATGTACATACACACACACATGCATATACACACACACATACACCCCATATACATACACACATACACATGCGCATACACACATACACATATACATACACACACACATACACACACACAGACGCACACACACACACACACACACACACAAACACTGTGGGTCAAGAGGAGTAGGAGAGACACTGTTTGGGAAGGAGAAGGGCAAAGAATGAAAGAAGAGTCGGAGACAGGACTGAGAAACGAATATACCAGTATAAGGTATGGAGATGTTAAATAAATAAAGTCAACATCACAGACATGGGTTTTACGATTTGTTTATTTTCGAAGTCAAGTTTATACGCATGGCATAAATCACAATCACAAAGCCATGTTGTGTTTGTACAAATGACCCATGGTTTCAGAACTGCTAATGCAGCTAACAAGAAGAACAACCAAGGTTAACAACACCTGTTTTGGAATTTCATCTATTCCACAAAGATAGCAATAATACTTTTTATTATAATGATATTATTTCCTTAATAATAATAAATTCAGGAAAGAATTTCATCTAGAGACATAAAAATAAGAAATTATACAATGATAGGACACTAAGCATACTTTTAAAACTGTAAAATTGATTAATTATTTGATTTAATTATATAAAACATGCAACATGGTTAATTTATTCTATTTTTCATCTAATTCCACTTCTCTAAGAATTGACTAAATCTTGAATAAGATGCATGAAATCATATTTAGTTGATTCTAGATGTCTATATGAAACCTTCTGACTGAAATATCTGGAATTCAGTTTGCTTACTAGATTAGATATGACAATAGTAGAAACATCAAACTGCAGTGCTTTAAATACACTTGAAGTTGTTCTTAGGAAAAATTTGGAGGCAAACAATTCAAGAGAGTGTTTTGCATCAGCATTCTTAGGGACCTAGGTCCTCACCAGCTCTCTGCCCTAGTGTCCCCTGGGTGCGGTTGTCACTTAGGCTCTGAGGTGACATGATGGTCATCACATACATCTGTGCAACAAGCCAGAAGGAAGGGTGGAGAAGGATCAATGGCTGTGCGACCAGGATCCGCTGAAATATCACAGGAAGCATCTGCTCCTCCACAGGGCTCAGGTGCTCGGGGAGGCGGGACTTAGGAGTTTGACTGCACTTACCCCGAGCTGGTTCAGGGTGGGTGTGGGCTATGGGAAGCCACAGGACACCAGGGGTGAGGGAGCACAGTTTGAGGTCCCAGAGAAAGCCAGGGCTGGCTCTGCGGGGGTCGGGTAGGGCCTGTCCAAGGCCTGCAAGGAAGCTGGGGCCATCTGGTTCTCAGGCTCTTGGGTACCCAGGTGCCACTGATGCCATGGAAGGGCTGAGAATGGAGTGGTAGTCCATGGGTTAGATGTAGCCCAGGGCTGAAGGGGAAAAGGGGGGTGCTATAGCTGGATCCCATGGGGATAGAGTCCTTGGTTTGTCAGCAGGAGGCTGGCTTGGCTGGGAACACAGAGAGGCCTTCTGCAGGAGATTGGACGAGGCTCTTTAGGCGAAGGCCTACTCCATTTCTCCCAAGGCAGATGCCCGATGAATCCATGGTTTTAAAGTATTTACTGTCATGGCAGAAAGTAGATGAATAAAACCGTACCCCAGTTCTCAGGGCAGGCCAGAGGTTGAATGCCTTTTGCAGGGAGGAGTGTCTGGGAAGGGAAGCTTAACTGGCTAAGCCTCCAGGCCTTTAGGACCTCATTAAAATGGAGATCTGTCTTGAGGCTACAGGACCACAGGTCATGTCCTCTACCTGTGGAGGGGATTGGGGCGCTACTTTTATGTGACTGATGGCCACAAATCTATGGAGGGCTGCTGTCTCATATCAGGAGCCTAGTGTCTGGGAACCAGGCAAAATGCCTGCTGTCCCTCAGGGTCACCAGGGTTTCCAACCTTAGCTCAATCGGGAGTCAGGCTGCCTTCCACAGTCCTACAGACATTTGCTCTTACATCTCTAGGAAAACCAAGAAAAGTCATACTTCACTACAAAGAAAATCAACCAGTATACTTTAAAAAAAAAAAAAACGTTTAGGAAGGCATACAGTAGGCTAAAATTATATTGTAAGACACTAAAAACAGCTATTAAGAGAAAGATAGCCATCCCTGTCATTACCACTTCACATGCACTTCCAGGGAGTCTGCATATCTTCCTAATCTCTGCCCTTGAGTGTTACCCTGGTAACAAATGCCATCTATAAGCAGATGGATCTGTACTGGTTGTGGTAGCTTGAATGACAATGACCTCCATAGGCTCATATGTTCAAATACTTGGTCCTCTGTTGGTGGAGCTGTTTGGGAAGGGTTACAAGGTGTGGCATTTTGGATGAGGTGTGTCACTAGGGGCAAGCTTTGAGGTTTCAAAAGACTGATAGCAGTTCCAACATGCTATCTGCTCCCTGTTTGTGGATCAAGATGTACGTTCTCAGCTCCCATGCTGCTACTTCATGGACTTTAACCATCAAGAACCATAAGCCAAATTAAACACTTTCTTTTATAAATGACTTGGATATGGTGTTTTGTCACAGAAAGAGAAAGTAACTAATAACTGTTAATGAAATAACTCAAAGGACATGTTTTACTGCCTTTGTTTTGGTTGCTCTATACTGGGAGATAAAATCCAAATAGTTTATGAATTAAGAAATTCTAAATCAGCAATATATCCTGGAAACAAATGACATGAAACCAATTGTTTTGATGCCAAGCAAGTCCCAGCTAGGCAGCTGAATTCAACTGGAATGGTGACATAGACACATGAAACACTATACCAAACCCAAAATTGTTAATAAAATGAGAAAATTGAAATCTGCATAGGATTAAGTAATATGCTGCTAGAGTAGACACTATGAAAGGATTTCTGTTTCTGCTGTGGTGGCTAAGAAACTGGAGGAACTGATAATCCTGCAAACTAAAAATACTGAATTAAATATATAACTGTCATGTTAAAAACATTGATAATGTGACAAAATAGGAAAATGTTGTCAATCAGAAATCAAGTGGGAAAAGACTATAAATAGAGGCAGAAGATTAGTTCTGCTCTTGTTACAGAAACAGTTTTTTGAACCAATATATTGGGATTTGATTTGCACAGCCTCTTGAAATCATACACATCAGAAACAATCAGGGAGTTTACTCTAATTAAGAAAAAATAAATACTTCTCAGCTAATAATTGGCGATCTTGTATGGCTGCACAGAATAAAAATGAATCGGGAGGGGCTACAGCCTCCTACCCCCCAGCACCCACAGGGCCCATAAGGAAACATGCCTTGATAGTAAGGAGAACAAACGTGATAAATTGTCTCTGAGAAGCTGTGCTCATAAACCAGCATTTGAGCAGATTTATGACTCAAATTCATATCACTTACGTGGACCAAGAGACCTTCCTCTATAAATTTAGCTGGACATGGTCCCGGACATGGTTCCCTCGGAAGAAACAAAGAAAAGTCATCTCTGAATTATAAAAATAATTCATCTTCATCTTTAGTTTTATTCTAAGCCTCAATTTTTTTCTCTCAAAAATTTTTCTATAGGAAAATGAACAACTAGTTACACACGCATTAAGAATAACAATAATAATTCAAAGCTACTTCAGTGTATTCAAGTTGTTAACTATACATTAGTAAATGTCTATTAAACAGCATTAATATATCAAGAACTATAATAATGGGTGCAGCAAATCTGTGAAAGAACAAAATAAATATTCCAGACAGTAAGATACTGTTATTTCTATATTGTCTCAAACTCTAAAACCAGTGTATTTTATTCTTACAGTGTTCTTTTAAAATATAATAAAATGCCTGTCACCTCTACTCTAGAACTAACTATTCAAACTTGCAGCTCACCTCTGAAGGTACTGGCTGCAGCGTTTCATGTCAGGTATCAGGGTGCCATCCTTTATCAGTGACAACAGTGGGGAGACCATGGATCGAAGGTACAGATCCTTTCAGGTGGGTCTTATTCAAGAGAGAGCTACAAGCTGTCAAATTTCGCAAATGTATCTCAACATCATCGAGGATTTCTGGAAATTTCTGGAAAATTTTTATTCAAATCATAGCTTACCCAAATATTCTAGGATCTGCTCAAAGTAACTAAATATGCTAATAAAATATGCGGTTTCACCTGAAGGCAAATATCTTCCCCAATTTCCCAGAAATATATCTGGAGAAACACAAAGTAGAAAGCTTAAAATAATGGTGGGAAATTGGCAAAATTAAGGTGAAGCTTACTGGATTTTAGTTTATAACTGGCATAAAATTAATGTATGTGAAAGTATATTGGTCTCATAGCCTCTAACTCCAAGCTTGAGCATGGGAAAGAAAAATAAAAGTTAAAACTGTGAGGGGCAGCAACGCCTGAACTGTGTTAGAAAGACCAGGGACGACTGAGGATTTTACAATAATATGCTTTCAGGTGCTTAAAATGTGAATATAGGAAGCGCCATGGTTTAAAAGTATTTTAAATTTTTGAAAAAATAAAGTGTAGATAAGTTTAAAACAGAACTGTGGGACCTAAGTAAAACTGTGTAAATAAAATAAAATTATAAGACCAAAAGCTTTTGTGTATTGATATCACTTTATTGTTAATGAACTTCAGACTTAGATTTTCCTAAATATCCAGGGGCAAAAGGCAATTGTCAGAATCAGTGGTAGGTTGTTATAGTTAACTTCTCACCCTTCAAAATAAAGTTACAGGTTTTAAAGATGTAATTAAGTGGGTGTGTGGCTCTGGCCATGCGCATGTGTGTGCAGATACCCACTGAGTCCAGAGGACTCAGCTCTCAATGGAGCTGGAGTTACAGTGAGCTACTGGATGTGGGGCTATGAAGTAAAATCAGGTTCTTTGCATAAACACTAAATGCTTTTCTCCGCTAAGTCATATCTCTAGCACAAGAGACAATTTGTAAAAACAACTAGAAGATAGCTACTTTACCACATCTCTATCATTTAGGATACAAAAAATTCTAGTGTCCATTTGGTATTTCTACTCAATTTGAACAAAATATCATGGGCACAGGAATATTTACAAGATAAAAGAAAACCATTCGTCAAAAATAATTTCAAGATAAAAGAAAACTTTTGGTCAAAAAAATTTCAAATCACTAAAATTCTAGATTGTGTCTTATTTGTCTTAGGGCTGCTATTTCATTACTGTTTTTCTTTTGATTATTTATTTTTATGTATTTTACAATGAAACTAAATCCTGAAAAAATAGTCACAAAAGAAAAAAAGGGGAGAGACATCAAAAGAGAAAGAGAGACAGCGAGGGGGGGGGAGAAAAGAAAGAAAAGAGTAGAACTGAAAAGAAAAGAAAAGAAAAGAGCAGAACTGAAAAGAAAAGAAGAGAAAAGGAAAGGAAAGGAAAGTGAGGAGAAAGCCAAAGGAAAACCAGGCAGGAAAACTTGAACATCACGGCCTTATTGTATTCAGGAGGGGCTTCCAAAATGCTAATATTAGCACAGCTTTCTGACTCATCCCTTTATCCCCCACAGCACCTGGCACATTGCTTTGCATATGTACATAATCAATATTTAAATGAATGGATGCATGCATATGAAGCTTGGAGCTCTAAAATGCTATATTTCAATTCTCCCCCTCAAATTTCACACCATACACTCATTATCGTTTTAAAAACCTGATAGAACTGAAATTAAAGCAGGATTTGGGACTAGGAAGGACACCAATTCCTCATTGTTCTGGAGTTTAATACAGTAGATATCCATCTCTGTGTGAAGATTCTTTTCTAAAATCACTATGTAATTACTTTGAAATACCATTCTGTTATCCATAATAAATTTATATAAGAACTTTGGGACATAAAGCAACATTCTATTATTATTCCTGTTTCCTGCGGTTCTATGAAGTGGCTGGTTCTAACTTAGAGATTTTGGTTGACAAGGTATAGCCTCTGCAGCTACAAATATGTGAAGCACTGACTGGGCTAGTTATCCAAGCGGCTCTTCTCATGGGGGTGGCAGCTAATAATAACTACCAACTGGGCTCAGTTGAAACTGTCAAATAAGTCTCAGCCTGGATTTCTCACAGTAAATGGAATTTTAGAGAAAACATCCCAAATTATCAGCAAATCAGTTCTGAAACATCTCATAACCTGACCTTGAAGTCAGCACCACTGTGTCCAAATCTTGTTTATCATACTCATGGTCAACATCAGCCTAGGTTAAAGAGATGCAGGTAGATTCCACCTTTTGATGTGGCCCATGGCTTATGCGTAAAAGGAAAGAATATTTATGGTGTCCACCACATGGAGACTACCACAATGCTTACTCTTCATAGAATTCTGAATAGGTTAGATGTGAGCTGGTCCAACTAAAAGTTGTGTTATATCAACCATTTTCATATCATTTCAAGCTGCATATTTATATGGCAAAAAGAATATTTAGACCATATGAAAATCTTGAAAAGGGGCTAGAGAGATGTATCCAAAGGTAAGAGCACTTGCCGCTCTTTCACAGGACAGGGATTCAGTTCCCGACATTTACATGGAAGCTCCTAACTGTCTGAAACTCCAGGTACAGGACTTGACACATTCGTTTGGCCTCTGTGGGCTTCGGGAAGGCACCAGGTGCACATTTTATACATGCAGGTGAGATTCATACACCTAAGATGAACTTAAATAAATCCTTTCTTACTCTTGTGAAACATGGCTTCAGCTCCATTCATGACAATCGTTGGTCACACTACCCAGTAGTTTTGATGAACTTTTGGATACCTTTGTTGTTTTTGAGAAAACTAAAGAAATGATGTTATCATTACCTCTGGTACATAAATCCTAACACATCTGACAGTCTTCCAGGTTCTATGTGTCTTACACATACAGTCTTCTTTCTCTTGGCCTTATTAGAACGGTCTACATTGCCCTGTTAATGTAGTCAATGACAGAAAAGAAGGAGAAAGCGGTTCATGTGTTTCTCTTCTCCACAACCTGTCAGGAAGCTTGTGCCGGGCGGTGGTGGCGCACGCCTTTAATCCCAGCACTTGGGAGGCAGAGGCAGGCAGATTTCT
>NW_022196905.1:215164465-215217396 GCF_008632895.1 Mastomys coucha
AAAAAAAAAAAAAAAAGAAAAAGAAAAAAAAGATTGTATTGCATATTAACGTTGTCTTCATAATAATCCAAAAGCTCCATGACTGGCTCCATTTTGTAAAAGAAACTGAGGTTCTTAAAAATTTAGACTCTTAGCCAAGGAAATGGAGGAATAGTTGTGGAATTCTACATTTTTTTTCTTACACTAGGTTATATCATGGGCCAAAATGAGTTCTATGTACAGATGTAAATCAATAATTTTACACATATACATAAATAATTTTCCCATTTTTAAATTGTATATACACGACAAAGTGCCACTTTGGACATTTGGAGGACTTGTGGTAATCTGTTCTCTCTTCCACACAAGGTTGGGGGGAATGTTCCAGGGATCCAACACAAGGCATGAGGCTGGTCACCCAGTGCCCTCTCCTGCTGAGCCTTCTTCATCTATAACTTATATGTACTGCAGATATGCCAAAATGACAAATATCTATAGACTTTATATAATCATATAGTAGGAAATCCATATTGTATATTATATACAAATAATTATAGACAATATCCTCACAAAAAGGTGATAGTGCAAAAACATATAATATAATATAATATTATATATATGCTATTTATTATTATATTGTATTATATACAATATAATAGTATATATTATAATATAATAGTTATTTGAAATAAATACACTCTAGTCATTTTTCCATTGATCTGATATATGAAGTGAAGGTAAATGGCTGTAATCACATAGATTCCAAAAAAAGATTGCCCTATCTACCCCATGTGGAGATGAGAGTCATGGCAACAGGTGGGAATGGCGAAAAGCAAACTGGTTCATTGGTGCACGTGTGATGCTGTGTTTCCACCAGACCTACAGGAAACCTTGCACCTCAGACCTTGCAGAGCATCTTCATGATTCAGTTACAACCTAAACTAGCTAGCAAATACCTAGCAGCAGGGTCTCAGGTAATATCCGCACATTGTTGTTGTTCTTCCTGGTAAGCAGGAGTTAGAGTGCCTTCACTTCTCTGGTAAAGAAAGGGATTAACTTAAAAATACTTATTATTCATTTATTCACATATGAATATATGTTTCCTTCTTTGTTTGAGGAAGGGTGCCTTACAGACAGGTCAAGGTTAGAGGAGAAGGTGTGAGGATAGCACCTAGGATAGCAACAGGCTACAGTACAGGCACCTTTACCTCCAGAGTTGTCATACAGGTCCTGAGGACTAATTAAATTGTAGCTTTCTGCAAAAACCTAAAATCAAAGTCAGCTAAAACACTAAATTAGAATCTGAAAGATAGGTATATTATTTAAATATTAGCACAGAAGCACTCTTGAATATAAGCCATTAAGGTTTAAGTTGTTTATCTCTTAGACAGATTTAATTTAATATCATGAAAGGTAAACTTACTCTAGTCAAGTAATGTTGAATCAGTTGCAGCTACTTGTTATTAAAAGAGAAAAGACAAATGGAGCAATGAACATTGATGTGTATCCACAGAGCAGAATTAACTTGAAATGTTTGTAAAACAATGTTGATATTTCTTGTGGTTAATAGCTTAAAAATGTACAGGTGCCTTAAGTATCACTGTGATAAACCCATGTTCAGAACAGTTAATACATTTTGACACGTCGATCAAGGTCAGCTAATTCTGCTTTGTTTCATAGGCTCTGTTTCAACAGCTTAGGCTCTGTTTGGTAAATGCTCTTTTTTATAGTAATTGTTTCCCCAGGGCTAACCCTGGTCACATTTCTTGGGAACAAACTTGAATATGTCTTTCCCTCTTCTGCAGGGGACAGGTATTATTCATCTGTTTCTTTGTTTGCTTTGGAGCAGGGCATGCATGCCAAGGCACACATGTGGAGGCTGGAGGATAACTATGGGAGCTGGTTCTCTTCTTCCACCATGTGGGTCTTGGAAACCAAGCTCAGACCATGAGCCTCAGGAACAAGTCTCTTCACTCCCTGAGCCATCTCCTCAGCCCAGCAACACAGCCTTCATGGTGATTTTCATGTTGCTACTTCCCTTAACAATTTGCATACAAAAGGCATCTTACTGCAACTGCTGATGATGTCTTTTCCTGAAAAGTTGACATAAATATCACAGAGAGTGTGGAAAGATCCCTACTCCCTCTCCTTACCTATGTTTCAAGCACAAGTCATAACGTGCCATGTTTGCAAACACCTATAAGTCTAAGCATAAGTATAAGACCTCTTGTCTTTCAAATAAAGTCCTTATCTTGGGCCCTGTTCAAGGTTCACATCTACTGCAAGGGTTGATGTTATAGTGTCACAGCCTCTAAAGTAGGAGTCATTTAAAGGCTTGACCACACCTCCAGTGAGATAAGAAGTTGTCAGCCTCAAATTTATGGCTAGCTATTCATGGGGTAATCCCAAACACCATGTTTCTAAGCAATTAAAGGAAAGTGGCATTTGATGGGTTTATCCAGTTCACCTAATCAAGTGTTGTCTCTTAAAGTGTCATGGGGACCAACCCAAAACTGTCCCCAAGCAATGGATCTAATTTTTTCTCTTTCTTTTTAAGTGAATACAACACATCCTCATCCAAGTACCCACAGGCCTGACCCTGACGAGTGTCTGAAGTCATACTAGATTGGGTTCATTCAAGGCAGTTCGATAGCTTGGGAAATGTTCTTAATTCCAGTTCCCGTGTACAATAGTCCTATTCACAAGCATTGAATAACCTTTGCTCCACTGACTGGCTACAAGTGGAAACCATAAAATTATCTAGTTAGCACTTTTGAAAAGCTGGTACAATGATTTTCTTACTTGGTTCCATTCAGGTGGGTAATAGATCTTGTTCACTTTCTCTCTGTAAATCCACTTTGAAGGCAAGCACTGTGCCTGTGCCTGTGATTCCAGGGCTCTGAAGGCAGAGGCAATAGGATTGCCTTGGTTCAAGGCCAACCAGGGCTGCACAGTGAGTTTCAGGCCAACCTGACTACAGAGCAAGACTCAAAAAATCATGCTTTCCTAGGTATCTACTCAGCAAGTCCTTTTCAATTAGTCAAACTGTCTGGGCTGCACTCTTACAGGGAGGCTGCCTTATCAGGCAGCAAATTTTCTAAACTTTAACCTAAACACTGATTAACACCTTTTGTTTTGTAAAACTCCGACAAGTCTCCAACACTGTTTTATTAAACCTTAGCATTTACCTTTTTCAAATGTATTTGTTAAAAAGGAAAGTACGTCTACTCTGGTTTATATGAAACTGGTATGTCTATGGATTTAACTGATTCTTCAGTAGCAGAAGAATTGCTGGTGATATATGAGCCTAGAGTAGGTAGGGACACTGACTGACATTCAAATCATACTCTCTTTAGAGACTGGAATTGTTCCTTGTGTTTATTGAAATAACAGCCTTATGCAACAGATCATGAGATAAAAAGAGAAAATGCATTCAAAAGAATCCCTCGTAAAGTACCTAGGCCGTTCAGAGGCATGACAGGAGTTTATTTACTGGCACAACTAAATGTGAAGATGGAAGAAATATTTGCAAGAGATTATATTCACCCCACCCAAGTGATAAGGCCAAGCTCTTAAAGAGCTTGTCCGGTTTCATGAGCCAGAGATTTGCCTGTATTGCGTTTTTGAAAAGATTTCTCACCATAGAATAAGATATGGGTGGGAATAAACCCACTACTTCATCCTGAGGGAATGTCGTTAGGTTTACTTTACTCCCTGGAAACATATTAAAATTCCATATTTCTTTCTGAAACCTTACTCTTGGTGAGTTAGTGAACTTGTCATCTGTGTATAAAGAAGATTTGCTTTCAAGGAGAATGAAAAATGGTTTTCTTCTGTAATCAGGGGCTCACCTCTCTTTCCTCCCTGGCAACATACGCCATCGTGCCTGGCTCCCTAGCAACCATGTCTCTCTATCAGACAGCTTTATTTGAAGCAATCTTCACTGGAGAAAGGGTAACACAAAAAGCACTAATATAAAAAAAAATAAATGTCTATGCTTACTTTTAAATAATCCATGCCTTGCTTCCTTGAGATGCTAAAGCACATTTTTCCTTATATAATATCATAGAAAAATAAATAAATTAAAAGAGCACAGATTTATCACAGAAGCAAACCTCTCTTTAGAAAAGAGGTACACTGTTGAAAGACCACAATTGGTAAATTAGAATGGAACCCTCATAGAAGAAGCAACTGTCTTCAAATAGAAAGTTCTCAAAAGCAACACGCCAAGCACTCCATGGCGTGGGGTCATAGGTGACAAAACGCAGTTCTGACACAACCTGTACTTTGAGTATATCCATCCTGCAGCTGAAGGGCGCACTAATTTCTATATTGAGTTGGTCTGCCGCGTCAAAGGTCTGGCAGAACATGGGCAAGTTTAAGCAAACAGTTCACTTTATTTGAAACAGATTTATGGCTGTCATCAGGGACACTGTGTCCTGCAGAGACACATTTTATGGCCATTCACCTGATGGGCTAGTTCCCTACAACTCATCCTTCTCAAGCTACTTCCTGCTGCCAAAGCCTGCCCACAGGCTCCTGTCTAGCCCCCATCCAGGAGCTAACCCCTACACAGTGACCCAGACAATCAGACTTAATTTTCTACTCCCCAACAAGGTTACTTGTGCTTGTTCTTCTATGCAGATGAAGTACCAGTTTAAGAAAAAAAAAAACAATGTTACAAAGATAATTGATACTCTAAAACAAGAAATATTTTCTATGGAAGATAATCTTTTTTTTAAGGCAATTTATTTTAAGGGAACCATATCTGATTATGAGGAATTTACTTACCAAATGAATACTTTTTTATATTTGTAAAGATGTATACTTTTTAAAGTCTATCTTTAATGTCATCTATTTGTAAGCAAAGATTTATTCACTAACAAGAACAATGCTACTAAACATATAATACTAAATTAAAATCTTATATACTGCACCTTTACAATCATACATAGGAATATGGCATCTTAGGGAAAGTATTTAAAAATAAATGCTTTAGTTTTAAATTTTTATTTAAATGTATTTAAAGAAATACATAAAATTGTACATGTTCATAGAATATATTAGCTTTTTACTTGAATCTCACACATAATCTACACATATTTCAGCTCATGAAATTGGAATAAATATGTATGATGTAAAAAATCTAGAATTTTATAGGGTAAAATATATACAATTTTTATACATGTGTTAAAAATAAATTTATATTTTAAAATGAAAATACAAATGAAAGCTTTGATAATAATGTGTTCACAGATGTATTAACGTTTTATATTCAATATCCTATGTAGTGTTATCTTAAAAGTTTTCTAAAACAAAAGCAAACAGGCATTATTACACATACACACATACAAACATACACATACACACACAAACAAACACACACACACACATACATACTCACATACTTTTCCCATTATAACCCTTAGGCACTGAAACTAACATAATTCTGTTCAATTTCATGTTGTAAATTAGAACAGACTGTCCTATTACTGCACACTGGGGGAACTCTGGGCATTTAATAATTAGCAGAAAGCTCACTGCCTCAGTTTTTATAAGTCCAGATTTGTCCCACCTCTACCTGTTTTCATTCCCTCAGGCCAAGGCCCACTATGCTCTGCAGTCTTTCATAGGTAAGTAAGAGAGACCATGTTGATTTTAAAAACAACAAAAGAAAAACTAGCTTTGTTAGGCATGGCAGACATGCTAGCTTTCACTGAAGGACAAAAGCCCAAAGTAGCACATTATAAAGGAAAAGTCCTTGTTTGGGTTCCAGTGATGATGAGTCTTCATCCTGATTAGTCTGACCACTGTCAGACGTTGGTAAGGCATCATCATGGGGGTAGCCTCGAGGAGAAGAGAACCGTTTATCTTTCAAGTGGGGCTGGGGAGATGAAGTTTTATGCTTGCTTCAAGAGCACACACTCCAGAGGACTTGAAGACTCTTCCCCATTCTTAAGGTTTTCTGCATCTCCCAATGTTGGCAAGCTAAAGCATTTCCATATGGGCCTTGGGGAACACTTTAGATCCAAATCATAGCAATAAGCATTTATGTGCCACTAATCAAAGTATTTGTTGACCTAATTTAGGTAATTAATTAGGTACTTTTTTACTTTTTTGGTTTTTCAAGACAGGGTTTCTCTGTGTAGCCCTGGCTGTCCTGGAACTCACTCTGTAGACCAGGCTGGCCTCGAACTCAGAAATCCGCTTGCCTCTGCCTCCTAAGTACTGGGATTAAAGGCGTGCGCCACTATTGCCCAGCTGGGTAACAGTTACTCAACACTCCCTAATCCCTAATCACTGACGTAAGCATTAGAAAAGCAAAAACTAACATCCCTTCTCTCATAGAACTTTGAACCTAGGAAGAGAAGAAATATGTTAAATTATAAGCAATTGTCATGGTTCGAACTTGCAATGGATTCTCCTTTGCACTAGATTCCTGATTTTTATTCAAATGTTTGGTGCCCAAATGGTGGCATTATTTTGGAAGGTTCTAGAAACTTTGGAGGGAGAAAAAAGCCAAGGAAAGTAAGTCATTCAGAGGTTTGGGGCAGGGGTTATTATCCCTGGTTTCTTCTTGGTTCATTCTCTCCTTCCTGGTTGGCCTCAGGCTCCCACTATTCATGGAAGCTCCCATCGGCCTCAGCAGCTATGGAAGGACCCTGTGAAAACATGAGCCAAAGTCTAGCTTTCCTGCTTTAAAGTGTTTCTACCAGGTCTTTTATCAGAGCACAGTGAAAGGTGATGCAATAATATAGAGCTCAGATTCTTGTTGTGTCTGACCATCCCATTCATAAATGTGCCTGTAATATTCCTGAGCTCACTACCAGGCCCTGTTACCCTTGGGTCTTTCCTTAGTAATAGTCTGTGAATTCTGTCATAAGGAGTGCAGCAAATAGACACTGAAAAGTACAAGTTGTTCTGACGGAGCCCTATAGCCTCTGATATCATGGCCTCCATGACTCCGGCCTACTGTATATTAAGTTACGTTTGTTTCCCTGTTTAAGGTAAAGCTTCCTCTGTTTCTTAACACAATTTATCACCTCTTTTTCTTTCTACAAGACCCATTCTGCATAAAAGAAGTTTTTTTGCTGGAGATGTCTATAGAGATAGTGTGTATTCGATTCTGAAGCCAGGTTGAAATCCGTTCCAGATGAGTGCCTTTCTGTCCTCTCCAGTACTGTGGGGCTTGCCCACACGTTCTGCTCCTGAGGCAACGGGCTCAGTTCCTCTTGCTGTTTAGCAAGGTTGGTTTTAAAATTGATCACTGAGTATCAGAATATGTTGATTATCTTGTATGTTTTTCTTTCTATTATACCTCTGTATATAGGAAACTCTATCCTGTCCTGAACATCTCTTCCATTTTTTTTTCTTTTCTTCTTTCATTTATTTACTCTAAGAAGTCTGAAGATTCTGTCCCAATATTTATATTCAGGTAAGTGTTCCATCTTTTCCTAAATTGATTAGCATTGCTAAATGTTCTACTACGTGTACCTGAACCACAAGAGCTCTTGGATACAAAGTACTTCCTCGTAAGAACTCTTTCTCCACAATCAAAGATAACTCTTGTTGGACAAGCAAAAGCAGAAAGTGAGGGCCCTTCAGCTACAACAGCCAGAGCACTTAACTGTAGGTTAAGCCTCCTTGGTCTTGTAATCCTGCAGCTATTATCAAAAAGGCAGAAATGAACTATGTAAATCAAACATTACATCACAAATTTTAAAGAAATAAATCTAATGAAAGGGGAACTAATAGAAAATATAAAACAAATTGTTTGGTATCTTTAATTCTTGAAAGTTTGCTTTTAATACATGAAGAAAGAAGCAAATATATACGGAGACTATTTTACCAAAAGGATTAAGGAAAGAATAAATGTTTGTAAAGATTATTTTAAGTGTATTTTTTCTTCCTAAATGTCAAAAAACATGTTTTAATATGACAGAACTTATTCTCCAAGTATAATATTAATAATTAAATTGTATTGAAATAAGAAAGGTAATCATAAACAAGGTAAGTTGCACTGCATATGGAGTCGAGCCTGCCCAGCCAGACCTTAACACAAGATTCTAGCTCTGAGAGATGGGCAGTCATATAAATCAACTCACAGCGCTTGCTGCATTCTAGGAAAGAATTACTCCTGGGTTTGAAATAGTAAATCTTCAGGTTACCTCTAGTTCTGACGTTCAGTCTTTGTATGGTTTACAATAGCAGAGAGAAGTTAAATTTTAAAAAATTAAGTTGTTTTATCCATGCCTCCTTTGTTATAAAGTATCAACCATCTCTATTATTCCAATGTGAAGTGGTTCATTATATAAATGGAAACATTGATCCCACAAAGTAAACACAAAATAAGGAATTGATATTATTTAAACCTAGGAACCTAAAATTTAGACACAAGCACACAAAATCAAAACTAGAATGTTCTCTAAAACAAATTTGTGATTAACTGTTTTCTGTTATAAAAATTCAACTTTTAAGTCTCATATATTATCTTTTAAAACTTGTATATTAAAACTTTTGATATTCTGAAGAGAAAAAGAAATATCATGGAACTTTTCTTCATGCTTTTTTCCCTGTGTTCTAGGAAATTTTTAAAAGGAAACTGGTTAAATTAATTGTATTACTTGGAGAAAATATGGAGAAAATATTAGTTCAAAACTTTCTAATCCTAATTTCAATAGTCATGTTGTTTGAATTTAAGTGGGAAGAATCTGATGATCTATGTTTTCTGAGGGTGTTTTCAGAGCTAATGTTTCTAAATAGGATGGCCCATATTAAATTGGAAAATTGACAGGAGAGATCCCTGAGATATTACCTAGGAGCATAGAGAATGCCATCTCTCACATGCTCCTGTTTTTAAAGTATTTCAACCCAAAAATCCAGCCTAGCAGATACAAGCAAGGCTAGTGAGTATTTGTCCAGTCCTAGCAGATACAAGTAAGGCTAGTGAGTATTCGTCCAGTCCTAGCAGATACAAGTAAGACTAGTGAGTATTTTCCAGTCCTTACAATTTATTTCACTAGCAGGTTGTCTTCAGAAATCAATCTAACCCACCTTACTCTTACTTGAAAAGGAAAATCATAATAAATCTAGAATTATTCTAGACTGGATCATCGGCAGGGGATCCTTTAATATTGAGAAGTCTATCTTGGTCTATGCAATAAAAATTGCAAACGCAGGATCTCTAGGAATTTTCCATACCTTACATCATCAGTTATTAACAAATATTCCCCTTGAAAAAAATTTAAACATGAAACCTTTGTGTCTTACATTATTTCAAGAGACAGGCAGCAGATAATGGACTTTAAAAGTGAGCAGAGCATATGGTATACTAGGATGTGAGAAGTGCTATTGGCAAAATAGTAGAAGAAAATGCTTAGAGGGTCAACCGGCACGAAGAGGAGATGAACAATATGCAATTGCTCCAAAGTTTGCATCAGAGTGCCTGGAAGGGTGGTAGCAGCTACTGATGCTGAAAGGGTTGAGTGAAAGCCAGGCAGCTGACGGAAGCATGGTTGGCATGTGGCCTGGAGCCTCTGTGCTGACACTGAGATGCCTGCCAGAATGTGATGGCATGGTACCTTTCATCCCACCTCACAAGAAGTAGGAGAGGAATGCTGAGGTTTGCTACCCTTCTTCAGAGTTCTGGGAGAAACTTCAAATCTTGAGATGTTTAAGTGACTCATTATCTTCTGATAAAAGTCTATAAATAAATCTCAGGTTTTGGTATGGGTGAAGTTAAAACTAATTTGACATGCCATTAACCTCCGAATTTAAGAGTCAGGAGGATTTCATGAGTTTGAAGCCAGCTTGGTCTACCTAGTGAGTCGCAAGACATATAAGGCTTACATAGTGGGACCTGCCAGAAAAAGAAGCAGAAGGGTATGGAGTCTGACACAAGGCCTTGCTTCCACTCTGATTGCACAGGGTCTCATTGCCAGAAACACTGATTCTAAATGAAAAGGTGATGATACCAAGGGAAAACCAGTGAAGGACTTCCACCAGTATGAAATGTGTAGAAAGATGTTCATCAAAATAATCCATAAAATGACATATGTCGAACCTAAGGAGATGGCTCACTTAAGAGTGTTTTCAGGGCAAGCATGAAGCTCTATAATTGATTCCCTAGCACCCACATAAGTGCCAGGAATAATGGCATGCACTCACAACACCAGTCCTGGAAAGGCAGAGACAATTCAGTCCTGAGGTTTTCTGGACAGCCAGTAGAGCACAGTTAGTAAGGCCCTGATTCATGGAGAAGACCTCTTGAAAAAAGAAGTGAAGGATGATTTAAGAAATCTACTATTGACCTCTAGATTCCATATGTGTGAGTGTGTGTGTGTGTGTGTGTGTGTGTGTGTGTATGTGTGTATGTGTGTGTGCAGTCCAACATGCACATACAAACAAGAAATAACAGTTAATAAAATCAACATTGTATTGCAGGGTTAGCACTAAAGGCCATGAGGATGTCTCTGGTCTGTGCTGTCTCCTGAAGTCATAAGAATATGGGTTCCTCCTGGGACCATATGGGAGTCCATGGCCCGTGTTGCCCCAGAGACCATGTTGATGTCCTTAGCCTGTGCTACCACAGAGAGCTGGGATATTGTCTGTGGCCCATTCTGCAACAAAAGTCTGTGTTGATGTCCATAGTCTGTACTGCCACTGGAGACCAAGCTGAGGTCTGTGGCATGTGTGGAGGCCAGAGATCATCTGTTTGCCTCTGGTCCATGCTATTGCCAGAAATCATGTGGAAATCCATGATCTGTGACATCACTGATTGTAAAGGACAAACAAACTACTTTTGCAGTCAATGACTGCAGACTCAGAGTTGAGAGAGAGGGACATAGAAGGCTTCTGTGACAATCCTTACTAACACAACCTAAAGCAACAGCCTACACAGAAGGGTGTCAGAGAGAACGCTTAAAAACTGGGACAGGATGCTGAAGTGGAGTTCTCTACAGTCAATGGCTGCTGGTGGGGCCAGGTGCCGAAGGACTCAGTTTTCTCTAAGGGGCTGGCCACTGGGAGTTTGACCATGTTCTAGTGAGTATATGGGCAGCAGAAATTGCACATTTTTTTCTCTGTTTTTTTGATGGAGGAGATCCCAAGTGAAGGAAGCAAACCTGGGAAAACTAGGAAGTGATTGCAATTGGGTACATGATGGGAAATTCTTGAATAATCAATAAAAACATTTTGTTAGAAAAACATCAACATTGTAAAAATATGGTCTCCTAGCCTCTTTTAAAAAACAATTTTTTTCAATTACAAAAAATTCCAATGTATTGACATTTGTAAAGACTGGATACTGAAGATTTCCATTCTTGTGAGATACAGATAGCCAGAAAGTCTCTCCCCACGTATCACTTTCAGAAGATTACACACACACACACACACACACACACACACACACACACACACCCTCTCTTATAATCTTTGCATTTCATACATCTAAGGTAGTAAACCCATACCAAACAGCTTATAAAACACAATGTATAGAAAAACATTATAAAACTCTCTAAAGGTGCATATATGAATATACAGCATACACATGTACCACATGTTTGTACCCACTGGTAATTCTGTTCTTTTGTGCTCACCCAGTTCCTTGGCATGACCTAGTTCTGGGGGTAGTCATTCAGCAGATCTATTGACTGCTCCTAAGTAGCTCTGAAATTCACTTTAACTATGGAAACTCTTTTTAGAATAACTCCATCTCCCATCTCATTTTTCTCCACAGGAAAATGACCACCAAAATTTTAGAAGTGATGAAAGAGACAGATTTTCAGACATTTTTTCAAGAAGCGTTCAGTCTGTTCTTCCATAACCATAAGTGGGTTTTCAAAGATAAAAAAATATAATGAGAAAATTCTGTTCATTTCATAACTACAGCAGAAGCAAATCAAATTATTCAGACTTGGTCAAGATGGACATTTTGTGATTCATATACATTCTAGAGCAGTGCTATACCAAGCCTGATCTAATCCATTAACATTTGGTTATATCTGACAGATGATAATTTGGTATATTTTATTTCTGTAGAGTTTAAGTAATGTTTGAAAAAAACAAATAACATGTTAATGATGAGTAAAACTTGTTATCTAAAGAGTTGCCATTATGTTGCCTTAAACCTGTTTATTGGTGTATAATCCCATTTTCTAGCTTTTAAGGAGAGGAGACAGCTATCTCAAGTTAATTACTGTTTCATTGCTAGTACCCCAGAGCAAGCACAGTTAAGTGTTCAATGTTCCAAAGTAATTGGTAAGGACTTAGAAGAACCAGGACATATAAATTTGCACTAACAACTTGGGCTAATTGGCAAAATGGAAATAAATACAAGAATTTAGTGATTACCACACACTAAAGTCAAAGAAAGAGCTGACAGTAAGCAGAATCCAAGAACACGAGTTCACCCTGAGCAAGTTACGACACACACTAGGATTTCCAATGAGGCAGTGTGCTCAGGCAGCCTCTGGTTAATCAACCAGAACATGTACCAGACAGGAAAGTCTATATCAATAAAGAGCCACGATAAGGAACAATGCTTTATGACGAAAATGTATCTGCACACTAGTGAAATCGAGTCCTCACCTTGTAGATGCAGGGAAAAATCCCTTACACAACCTTGTCATACAAATTGGAAAAATGTAGCAAAGATAGTTGATTTTTTTTCTTCTGATTGTAAAAGTGTTCTCCTGGCATTCACAAGGCCCTGGATGCAATCCCAAGCACTGAAGAGAAAAAATGAATAACCAAGACTCCCCAGACCCAGTCAACTGCATGAACTACATTGCCCATTTGATATGGAAACATTAATATGTCAACAAAATGATCAGACACCACAGATCACTGGCCGTGTTGTAAATGTCATTTCAAACATGTTTCATCGTGGTTGTGGTGTTTGTAGTTAGATTCTCTAAATCGTAGAATAGCACATGGAATGTGCCCTGGTGAGAACACAGGCTGGGATGTGGGCTTTGTTTTTCCTGCAATGATGTCCAACCGTTTCAAATCATAAAACATTTCTGCTGGAACTTCTGAGGTGGAGCTCAGTAATAAATGAAAACAGATGCTTTACAGTGGGGCAAGGACAGTGCAGTTGGGCCACACATGTTTACAGGGCAAACACAATCAGGATGACAAAGAGCCTATGTGTTTGACAGGCTTGACAGCAACTCAGTGGCAACTGAAAATCCCCATGAGGCAAACAGTAGCAAAGAAATCATATACAAGGTCAATATTGTAACTTTATCCCTTTTTGATCAAATATGCATCTATAAAATACTTCACCCCTCGCCTCAATACACCTCAAAATCACCATCAACACCTGTATGTCAAGTGATATTCACTTTCTGCTCATAATCAGAAACAGGGACTGCCTCTCTGGGTTCATTTTCATCCCTTGCCCATTTTGCCTCATTATTTCCTGTTACTCAATCCTAGGGGGGTGTTCTCCATCTCAAGGTCCCCCATGTATGTGCATGCTTTCTTCCTTGAGCTTCCCTTGGGTCTGATGTATACTCATTCTAGTTTGGAGCACCTTCTCCGTCAACTCACTGTTTCCTTTAAACAAATGGTTTAGAGAAAGAGATATGTGCATGGAAAAGCCAGTTTCATCACTCACTAGGGGTACAACTCCTGCTTGACAGATGGACCCTAGTTTCTCATTTATGAGCTGAGAAAGCTACCATGTGTCTCTCAGTATTGGCTGTGTCTCTGGATTATTACTAAAATTAAATCTTTAGCACAGTACCTAATACTAAGTAAATATCTATAAACCACTGCTATAATTATTATAACCTGTTCTCCTAAACTCATTGCCATAATTCTATAATAGTGTTTATCAGATTTTGTGCATGAACACTTGCATTTTCCTCAGCTAGACAAGCTCTGTTTAACTTTTTATCCCAAATAGTTAAGCTCTGTTCAGCTTTGCACCTCAATATTTAGAGTGAAGTCACATATGTATGGTTAATTAATGTATATGGCAGTAAGAAAATCACTAATCTAGTAGACATAATTAATGTTCCTTTATTATTGTTTTGAAATAATAGTCTCAGTAAATGTTTTCAAATATGGCTAATATTTATCCACAACTACACTGACCAAATGGGAACAGAGTTCTCTCACAGGAGAGTGGTTCAGAAGCCAGCAGCACCAAGCACTTCAAGAAGCACAGAGAAAACTGAGACTGACAGTAGGAAGATACAAAGAGGTATGTGTCTTCACGAAACTGGGTCCCCTGGATGCTGAACCCTTACTCAGAGCCTGTGCTTGAGCTTGCGTAGAAGATGAGTTCACAGTCAAAAGTCACAAACATAAGGGAACAAACTATGACAGGACAGAGCTAGTTATTTACAATGAGCTTGTAATTCAACTCCTAAGAGTTACAGTTAAAGCACAGCCTAAGATTATTTCAATGTCAAATTAAATAAAAGCACCTATGTGGTTTATATAACAAAAGCAAGAAAAGTTGACTTACATATGAATAATAGATGTCAAACTTATAGTGAGTGAAATAAAAAATGTTGATTGGATTAAGAAGTGTTCTATGTATAAGTAAGAAAAAGAGTTAATGAACTGTAGGATATGTGTGTGGAAAAAGTAGCCTGTATCATATGTGGAACAAAATTTTGGCCTAAATATCTCTTAGGACTTAAAAAAGCAATGATGATAAAAGCAAATTAAATATGCAAATATTCTTTAGTCAAACTGAGTCAAATATCATACAGCATGATTGTTGGTGCTTTATCATTGTATCTTGAACATAACTACAAAATTGTTTCTAGTGACTAATATTTTTATGAATTAGTTATCTTTATTTTGCTTAGTATTAAAATTACCATACCTTCAGGATGGTATGACAAAGTAATACTTTTTGTGATTACAAAGTACTTCAGAATGTAGACTGAATGCACAGTTGAGTCTGATGCTCAAAGGAGAAAAACATTGCAGACTAAATGTAGTTTAGAAACTTTAGGTAACAAGTGTCATAATCTCTGGAAACATTAACTTTACTCTCATGCTGGATATCTTTCTAAACATGTGATAAAAGAAAGATCTTCATTCATATCCTGACATATATACTATGGTTTTAGTATTCAATGTCCTCCTGAAAGGCCTGTGTGTTAAAATCTTGAAAGAAGGCGAAGGAAGAACCTCAGAGACGTGAGGCACAGTGGGAGATTAATGTCCTTGATATTCATTTCCTGGACAGTCTCCTCTTCTTTGCCCTAGGTTCATATCAGGAGCTTGTTCTTTCATGTGCTTCTCTCCTGATATATGACCGTTAGTTATCAAATGTCTGCAGCAATATGGTTACCTAATCTTAGACTGAAATCTGTAGAATCAGGAGCCTAAATAAACATTTCTCTTCATGAATCTGTCAGATATCAAATACAAAGCTGGCAAAATAATATGGAACTAATAAAATTTTGGCCTCATCATGAAATGGCACCCACAATGTTCTTCATTAGACTGAAGAGAGACAGTATGTTGGATCCATCTGGTCTTGAGATATAAGAAATTCTGGTCCCCAGTGATTCCCTGGTAGATGGACAGAGTTGCACGTACAATTCTGGGGCCATGGGACCCATTTTAGAGCTGAATCCCCCAGCAGCAGAACATTCAGGAGCAACCTGCTGGGAATGCAGAATGAGCAAGAATTAAAAAATAATGAAGAAGATGGTGTAGAGACACCATCTCAAGGTGAAAAGGAGGGAAAGGCCGACTCTCATTCTTTTCCCACTGGGTATCAGAAATGCCTTCATAGAAATGAGAAGTTGGAGATGCCTGCTAGGCAGCACCATTTCACAGGTAAGGAAGCTGAGTTTAGTGTTCCACACTAGCCAATGAGTGGGCAGGCAGGTTCTTCTTTCCCCATTAATATACTTGTTTTGGAATTTTCCTTATTTTGGGGGAACCACAGAGGAGAGGCAGAAAGTTGCCTTTGAAAAGAGGTCAGCTGCAGTTAGAAAAGTTACATTGTTTTTGTGTCCAAAATCAAATTCAACATCATCCCTCCACAGTTGCACATCTACCCACCTTGACTGCGCTCTCACTTCCAGACTAGAATCACATTTGGGAAATTCTTCCCCTAGTCTCATCTCCATGCCACTAGGATGGTCACCCAAACTGCCTTTCCTGAAAAGCATTTACTCTTCACCTCAGCTCACAGAGGGTACGGGCAGCTTCAAAGCCTGGCATCTTATGTCTACTTCTGTGCTCTTGACTTTGGCTAGAGGCCCAGAGTTCTTTGTCTGAAACCTGCAGGAACCTTGGATGTGATGAATAGAAGAACCTTGCAGGACAGACTACCCCACTGATGAAGACAATGATCCCTAGAGACCGGGTCCACTCTACAGCCAGCGCCATTATCACCTGAGAACTAGTAGGTCCCCTCAGCAGAATGACTTTCTGCACATGTTGCAGAACAGAATTTTGATGACAGAAAAGGCTGTACTTTTCCAAGGACTGCTTAATTATGTGTCCCTCTTATTCTTGCCACAGTCCATCTTTTAACCTAAAGCCTCTGGCCTCTAATGTTTTTCCATGTAGTCCAAAGCTCATGTCAATTTCCCAAAGAAGGACTTGAGATTACTATTCTCCTTTATCTCTTCTCCTTCTTACACTGATGACACTAAATACAATTCCCTTACCTGCTTTTCATAGATTCCTTGACTGTTTTTTACCAGTATATTAGAAATGGATGACAAAGCCTAGCTTGTTGAGACTGACAGAGTCAGGCTTTTACCCCAAAACCCTGGGCACACCACCATCATGACTGCATGCCCATGAGCTCTTGTATGGATTACAGGCAAACTAGATTTCAAACCTGCCTTCACCAGTATATTTCTCCACCTCCAGTGACTAGTGTTCCAGGCAGCTAACCTCATGTTCAGCATCTGAAATGGCCCCATCTGACCTTCTATGCTCATCCGCTGTCCTGTCACTTGTCCCTCACTCACTTAGTTACAATCAAAGAAAGTCGTCTTGTTTCCTACACTTCCGAGTCCTTCCCACTCTCCTGAGTCCACTATATGTTGTTCTCACTCACACAACAGTTCCCCTTCTCCACCTTCTATACAGCTCAGCTTGTATCTACATTTCAAAGCCTATCCTCTGCTCCACAAAGTCTTATAATATTTACTCAACTCTGCAACCCCTATCTGACTATGTGTAATATAAAGCAGGAAATATGTTGCCACTATCCTACAGTCTTTTGAGGACCAATAATTTTAATATAATTTTTAAAACTTTTATTATAAAACCTTTACTGATTATAAAATAGCTACGTGGTATGGAAAGATTGTTCAATAGTTAAAAGTACTTGCTGTTCTTTCAGAGGAACTAAGTTTGATTTCTAGCACCCATATGGAAGCTCACAAACATCTGTAACTCCAGTTGCAAGGATTGCAGCCCCCTCTATTGGACTCCTCAGGCATTGCATGTTCATGGTGTACATAGATACATATGTGCATGCAAAAAATGCACTCATATACATAAAATCTTTTCAAAGTTATAAAAAAGCAATATTATAAGAAAACAGGTACACCAACATCAAAAATTGAATATTTTTTATGTTTAAAACCTAGACTAAGAAGTAGGATATTCGGTATCATACATGAGGCCCTAGTTTCAATACGCAGTACTACCAAAAAAAGTTCAAATATAATAGAGTTTTGTATGCTAGAAGGCTCTCAGATTGCCCCTTCTAGTTCATTCACTAAGAAAGGTAACCCAACTGGCTTTGTTATACCATAGAATAATTCTTTTGCTGTTCAAAAACCACACTGTGTATTGGCTATTGTGTCTGGTTTATTTAAACACTGTTTTTAAAAATTAAAAGGGAAAAGAAAGAAGAGATGATTTGAGGAGAGGAGGAAGTGGGAGGTGAATGGAGAGACAGAGAGAGAAAAGGAGAGAGGAAGAGGGATAGGTTGGGGAGGGCATAAGAGAGAAGAGAGGAAAGGCAAGAAATAAAAACGACCTTATATTATAGAACGAAGATAAAGAACCAACTCTTATTTAGTCTGAGTCCCCACAAGCTGCCAGAAATGAAGAAAATGACATTGAATCCTGTGCCCCATCACTTCTGCTGTGTCTTAGTAGTGAACTGAAACAGCAGCAGTAGGTGCAGTCTTGTCTGTTGTTTTACCTGTAAGGTGTGTCCTCTCCTCTTTGTAATTGGAATCACAGATCCAGGTACAAAGGGCATCATTTGAATTATAAACTGATGACTAGAACACAGGTAAGCAATCCAGATGTTAGATCTGAGTTGTTTCCTGTCCTGGTGCTTTACAGTATGCTTTTCATATGCCAGGCGGTTCAGGACTCCCATCTGTCAGGAATTAGAGATTTATAATGTATGTGACAGGGGCAGTAAGTTAGACATTATAAAGAGGACAGGATCTATTGAGGGACTGGGGAGGATTGCTGAGGGCATCAGGCAGTGAAGTAAGAAAGATTTGAGAGAAAATCTCAAAACTAGGCTTTTGAGGAAAATCACTTCGAAAAAGTTTTGTTGATGGGGATCTACCTCAAGCCCACAATTTCAAGATGGTGACAGGTAGGGATCTTGCAACTAAGCAAAGGCACCGTGGATTTAAAACAAAGATTAGGATTGAGACAGACAGGCCTGAAATGTTTCCCAAATTTTATTATGAGGAAAAGTTACCTTAAGAATTTTTTTAAGTTTTGTGCTTGCTCAAACCCAGTCCATATTAACCCCAGGAGAGTAGATTCACTTAGTCTGTAGGAGCCCTGGCATCCTACATTTTACACAGTCTCCTCAGGGATCCCAAGGGAAAAGATGGTTAACACAGATGAAGAAAGGAAGAGAGAGGGGGGAGAGGAAGAGGGAGAGAGATAAAGAGAGAAATAATGCTGCTTACCTCTGGTCCAGGCATGTGCACACTAAAATTCAATCCATTTAAGAGTACAAATTTTCATTTTCTTCTTTTTTCCTCCACAAATAACATTTCACTAGAGTAAGAGAAACCATAAATATCCGCTAAGATTTAATTTAACCTTAAATGTAACCCTTTCTTAAATCATGTTTACTGAATGGGTTCTAATGAGCTTTTTTGCCTCCGTTTGTACACTAGCAAACCCACCATATCCTGAAGAGGGCATGCTATAGAATTTGTTCTATAATAAATAGTTTTTGAAACCATAAGTGTGCTTTAAGAGGACAATTATGCAATACTTTATAAGCATCTTTAACATGATCACTCTTAGAAAAACCAGTGCAAATGACTGATGGGGAAGGATGCAGGAAGTGGCCATTGAAGTTCTTTTCATGAAAAATGAAAAATTCAGTGTCTGAAATTCAGTTTTCCCTACCCTCAGCACCTGCTAACTCATCTGCTTCTACATTCCAAGCGATTTCAATGTAAAGACGAAAAATGTTACAAAAGGCAGCTAGTGCCCAAGATCTTAGGGAACAAAACTGAAATGGAACCTTGAGCATCAGCAGGGAGAAACAGGGAAAGCTCCAGGATGCACCTGTGTGGATATCAGAACATCAGGCAACCTAGCTATCCATCATTTCTTTTCCTTTAAAACAAAGTGTCTAGTAGGAATTCTGTGGATGCTCACTAATGTGTTCTAAGACTCTTTGGAAAACTTTTTACAAGTCTGTTAGATATTGTTAACTCAATTCATACTTGAGAAAATTGTTACTTCAAGAGTGTAGACAACAAAGCCAAGTTAAAGGTCTGCATCTCAGAACAAGAGCCTAGTAAACCAGTGAAGCATTCTAAGACAAGCCTGTGTCATGCTCATGAGTGCAGTTCTCAAGTCTAGCACGTAGCAGGAGCTCAGGTCATTCATCAAGTCATTGGAACAAGCTAGCTCTGAATTGCTTTCATTGCCATTCTGATTATGCTATTACATATGCATCAAGAAGTGTATACCTCAATATGAATATGACATGCCAAGATTAGAAATACTTGCCAAGTTTAATAGTTTGCTTTCAGCAAGTGTATGAGTAGCAACAGTGGTTACATTAGATGGCTATTTACTATATAGTCAGTGCACATAGGATGGGGCATGTTCTAAAATGATCTCAAGCCTTTTTACGTGTGTTACTAATGTCAGTTAGCAAACCTCAGTCTCCCCATCTGAGAGGGACAGTGTGGATCCAGCAATTCCTAAGGCATATTCAAACATTGAAATGTACATGTTCTTTCTTATCCACATCTCTATTGTAAATACACCTCAAGCATTCATGCACCAAGAGAATCCATCCAATTGGTGGAAGGGCATCTGATCATCGAGTTGACTGCTCAGACCTTTGAATATTATATTTATCCAAGGATCTGCAGTCCTTCTCCACTGTATTTATCTTTAGTCTGCAGGTAATCTCTTTTGCAGAGGACAGGGAGTGGAAAATAAATATTATATTCAGAGTAAGCAAAATCCTCATGCTCAACACCCCTTGGGTTTTCTTCTTGCCAAATGGAGCCCACAGTACATTGAGAAAACTGTGAATAAACCTTGGTTTAAAAGATAACACATTCAGGAAATGAGAGCCAGATAGTCAAAAACTACTAGAGATGTAGGATGTCCTATTAGACAATTATGGACACGTGGTGGCCACATCATAATTCTTAGAATAGGCAGAAGAATCAAAGGGGCATCTGGAGATGCCCTAGACCATCTGGGAGAGGGAACAATCAGAGAGCAGAGGTAGTTTCTCTGCAATCTGACTTCAGGATGGAAACCTCTCTGTGAACAAGAGGGTAAAAATAAAAGAAACAGGGTAAAAAAGGATTCAACTTTCATAGAGATGTACTGAAGATACACAAAAGTTAAGTGTGGTAGAAATACTGATGTTCATACTAAAATTCAAACTTTGCATATATACACCTAATTTTAATCCCAACTTCATTAGCCATGTGACCATGTCTGAGGTCTTACATCTTGACAAAAAAAGTCTATGGATAGTAAATAAATGATAACATCTACTTCATAACCACTATGACTTAATAGATAATACATATAAAGAAGGTTATTATATCATGTGTATATTTAATACTTCAAAAACAGTAACTATATAAGGTAAGTAAAAATTAAATGATTCCATTTTGTCTAGCCTTTTGATCTAAGTTTTTTATATTCCTAATTGGCACCACTGTTTCTGACATCAGAGAGAGCACCTTTATTGTTTTTCGTTTTTCATTAGATATTTTCTTTATTTACATTCCAAATGATATTCCCTTTCCTGGTTTCCCCTCTGAAAAAAAAAAAACCTGTTCCCTCCCTTCTCCCCCTGCTCACCAACCCACCCTCTCCTGCTTCCTGGCCCTGGCATTTCCCTACACTAGGGCATAAACCTTCACAGGACCAAGGGCCTCTACTTCCATTGATGACCGACTAGGCCATCCTCTACTATACATATGCTGCTGGAGCCATGGGTCCCACCATGTGCACTCTTTGGTTGGTGGTTTAGTCCCTGGGAGCTCTGAGGGTACTAGTTAGTTCATATTGTTGTTCGTCCTAAGAGATTGTAACCCCTTCAGCTCCTTTGATCCTTTCTCTAGCTCCTCCACTGGGGACACTGGGGCACCTTTATCTTAAAACCCCACTTGGCTTTGTTACTATCCCAGAGGTCTATTTGTCTTTTGAACTTCATGCAAAACCCTCGGGTTTGTTGCTAACTCTCTCCGATGACTCTTTAAGTTCTTCCCCATTTCAACTCTTCCAGTCTTGAAGTTCATGCTGTAAGAATCCTCCAGTTTATGGATCAAATAGCTCATCTGCACTTCTGCCTTGATATCTCCAGGGCTGAAGGAGACCTTATACTGGAAAGGCAGGGCTAGCTCTACAGGGGTTGTAATAAGTCAGATCACTTGTTAGTGATCACAAGGAGTGTGGGGATCATCTGAAACACAGGCTAAGAGTCACGCTTTTGTCAACATTCCAACACTGAAGAGCCAAGGTCACGGAAGTGTTCCCAAATCATTGGCCTTATTGCTTTCTTTCTCACATCTTTGTCTCCCTGTGAGCCATCATGTCCAATGCAGATGCCCACCTCTTTAGGGGGACTTTTCTGCAAGCCATCACTTGGCTCAGAACCTTGAAAGCCTAACTTTGTACTCAAGGTATTAATAATACAAGTACAAGTTTTTAGTACTTCCCTAGTAACAGACTAGCTTAATGATTAATTCTAGCTTAAATTTTAGGTGCTACAGAAATGGTTTCAGCAGCACATAGTTACGCGGCAGGCACATGAGTAGATATCTGTTTTTGCTATCTCCAAATGATGATTCCACATATACCATCCCTCCTTCCCTCAGAAATCTCCAAGATTTCTCACTAGTCTTTTCCCTTAAAGTTCTAAGTTGCCTCTGAGTAAGAATCTCTAGACTCCTAATGGCCGGAACATGAAAACAGTTGCCACTGAATTGTAGCTCAGGGTATGGGACATTTCCTGTGTGTTTTAAATGACTTTCATAGAGACTCATGATAAGAAGTAGTATCAATATTCTAGCAGCAAATTCCCTTTTTATATAGGACAAAGGATGGGTTTTGCCACTATGACATGTCTGGGTCTCTGGTTGGAAGGAGAGTTATCCTTCCCTAGGAACTGGATCTTCTGACCTACCAATTCCAGGCTCTAGTCCACATTCCCAGAGCTAATTCTTTTAGCACTTCAATGAATAACATTGAATTATTGAAGTTATGCAGTGATAAACGCCCTATGCTGAATACTTGTGGTCAAAGACTTAAGGAAATGGCCAGCCCATTAATGATGACTATACAAGTATATGACTTATGCACATAAGTAACTTCTAGTAAAATAAAGACCAAGGAAAGCAGGAATATGAGCTCAGAAAGATCCCTGAACCCTTACCTCTAGACCATTTACTTGAAGTAGAAGAGTAGGCAAGATTTTGACAGGTAGAGACCAGGACAGCATTTTACAGTCTGAAAGTAGGGAACAGTGAGTGGCCTGGTGTAAGTAGGATGCACCCTGTTTTCAGGGATAACATAAGACAAGTTTGCAGAGGGAGGGGGGAGGGGCACAGGTCAGAATGTGAAAATTGGCTTTGGTTAGGCAGCAAATGACGATCCTTGGAGTTTTGTCTACAGTGGGCTTTAGGAAACTAATCTCTAGTATGATCTTTAAAACTTGCCTGGGAGCTAATTAAGCTCCTTGTCATTTATGGCCGGATCTCTTGGCATGTCACCAGTCTCCTGTCGAAAACTAACTGCCTGTGGCATAGTCATGAACAATGTCTGCTCTGTGACAAGACAATGAATGACATTGCTTAGGCCACAGAAGCTTCTTATGACTATGTCTTTACCAGTTTTCCTTATTATTACATCATAAGAAATTCACTGCACTGGCCATATCTCTCTGTCCGTAAGCCTCGTAGCATGGTATTGGTGTGTAAGGGATGCTTTGTGGTGGTGTTCTTGTGTCGTGAATGTATGAGAATATTTATATAATTGACTCCCAAAATGAACCATGTGTCATATGAGCTAGAACTGAGCCTGATGGCTGTGGACACCGTACTGTGTAGCTCCTGTACTGTTATCTAGTAAACATTTTCTAAATTGACAATGACAGTCTTGTTTCTCTTCTATGAGTTACATGTTACCATAGTAAACAATGCAGTATTAAAAGATCTAGCACTGCTTTGAATGCTTTTGTTGACACTGTGTATGCACCTATGCACATATTCACATAGTCCTTGATTTCTGGCTTTACCAAGATTAAGAAACAAAAAAAACTAAGAATGACCAAGAACAAACAAACTAAAGAAACTTTGTTTTTCTTTCTCAGAAGAATAGGTGAGGAGGGGATACATTGTAGCTCAGTTGGTAGGATGCTTGCCTTGTATGCTTGAAGCTCTGGGTTGAATTCTCAGCACCTAGCACCAAATAAACTAGGCATGGTGGTACACATCTATAAGCCTTTGAGTGATAGTGGCAGGAGGACCAGAAGTTCAAGGTTCTCATGTACATAGAGAATTTAAGGCCAACCTAGGATGTGTGAGCTTGTTGTAAAATATTAATAGTGATAGTTGGACAAGTGTGCTCACACACGGTTACAACAGTCACTGGTGGATTCTTCTTACCACCAAAACAGAGAAAAAATCATCAGCACAATATTTGTTTTCAATCATTAAGACAACTAACATCCAAAAATACTAGAAGCATATGGAATGGTAGGAACTTCTACTCATTGCTAGGAGTTTTATATCATGGCACATCATTACTAGAGAACTTAATTGTCGGTTTCCCTGATCATGTGACTTGGTAACTGCACTTCCTTATACTTACTCAAACAAGCCAAAATGTCCATATGAAAGCAGGAACATAAATGTTTACAACAGCTTTACTCACAATTTCTGAAGCATGAAAGGATACAAGATTCCCTTCTCTATATGAACATATGAACTCTGATCAAGCCATATGATGGAATATTCTCCAGCAATAAAAGAAATGAGCTATCAAGCCACAAAATATACAGAGGAGACAAACGCATATTGCTATGTGGAAGAAGTCAATCTGCAAAGGCTTCCATCCAAATGGAACTCTGCAGAGGTAAAATTATAGTGACAATAAAGAGATCAGAGATGGTTAGGAGTTCAGAGAGGAGAGACGAGGGGAAAAACACAGATAGAGCACAGAGTACAGTTAGGGCTTTGAATCTTTTGCTGATCCTACAGTGATGTCTAATTCTCACTAGATATCGGTCCATCCACATAAAATGCACAACAACTCCATGGATGGTAACTTAAAACATGAACTATGGATAGTAATGTATCATTTGTTAGGTTTTATCAAATGTTTCACACAAATTTTAGTAGTAGGAGAAACTATATATGTCTTGAGAGCAAGGCTACTGACAGAATTGCTTGTACTTTTTACCTAGAGTTTTATGTAACACCCAGATTGCTCTAAAAGATAATTTTTAATTAAAAAAAAGATATAAGTAGAAGTACTTATATACTATTTTAAACCCTTGTGTGGAAAACTAATAGAATTATATCCATAAATATGTTTAAATATATATGAACATATATTCATATATATTTACCTGTTTGGATCAATATATTAATATTGATAAAAATTAACCATCTAACTATTTAAACTAGGTAAACATTAACCATTTTCACTTTTTAAACCAGAAAGAATTAATATGAAAAAGTGGTTTTCTATGTGAGAGCAAGATAGCATAAGGTGGACAGAGACTACAATAGAAGCAGGCCGGGGAAATAGCTCAGCAGGGAAAAGCACTTGCTATGCATGCTTACAGAGCAGAGTCTCCAAGAGTCACACAAATTATCTGGAGGCCATGGAGGTCAACCTGCAACTTGTACCCAGAAGGCAGAGGCAGAAATCTCTGCAACAAGTTGACTAGTTAGACTAGTCAGATAAATAACACTTGTGTTCAGAGAGCCTACAGCAATATAGAGAGATCAATGAAAGAAGACATCTAGTATCCATCTCTGTCATTCACACATACATTCTCGAACACACGTGTGCACATGCAGCTGTACCTATGCTTACCCACACACTGCTATTTTGCAAAAACTGCATAAACAAAGGAAAGAAGGCATGTTGGAATAGCTGGCTATATGCACAGAGGAAACAAGAGCTGGAGAGGTCTATGGCAACTACTGCAACACATAAAACTTGATTGATATCTGAGAAAGTGGGAGAGGAAAGAAACTCCGTAGTTCTCCCTTCTGCCTATGCTGCATCTCTATGGGTATCCTTGGAGCCTAGGCAATGCCATGCAGTGATGAGCTGCCCTATAAGACAGACCAGAAAAGAGAAGGTGCTGGCAAGGATCTGGGCAGTCTTGCATCAAACCAGCATATCCCCACAGACATAAAGTAATTGTTAGAATCAAAATCAGCCTACCCTGGCTACAGGCAAAGAGGTACCTTGTTAATAATGTTGTTCTTCCATCAGTCAGGGACAGAGCAGATCGCAATCCTTTGTTCGTCCCAGCTTGATGTCTGGTTTTTGACCAAAGCTGCCTTATACCTGGGATTCATAAAAACCAAATCAAATCAAATGCAGGCAGTACAGTTTCGGAGAAGGAAGTCAGACAGAGACCTGAAGACCATTATGCCACCCATAGACTCCATATTACCATAACTAGTTCCACCCCTCACTAAATACAGTTCTTTATAGAGCTTGCCTCATCTCTCACCAGCAACAGCACTCAGAACAGGGCTCTACCAGAAAATTTAAAAATACATCTATGCACTCACAGTTGATTGCCTTTTCTTTCATTGCTTGTTTTCTTGTTGGAGACAAAGAATTTCTATATACCCAAGCTGGTTTTGAACTCTATCTCTTGAATCTAACTCCTAAATGCTGGACTTATAGCACCCATGACCACATATGACCACACTTTTTCTTTGACAAAGATGCCAGAAAGACACACAGAGGAAGAATGATGTCTTTGATAAATAGCAAAGAACTACACAGCAAAAGCAACAACTAAGAAAAGTAAAGAGACAACCGACAGTCAAGAGAGACTATTTTGGCCCTGAGGAGATCTTGGGCACAAACTCTGCAGCCGGTTCCAAAACATCCAGAGGAAGCTCCACTCCCAGGTGCTCTAACAAGCCCAGGATCACAGGATCCAAGAATCACAGAATCACAGAGACAGCTTGACTCTGAGGAGTTCTGACACAACCAGGATCACAGGAAGGACAGGCTCCAGACAGATTTAGCAAGGGCAGGTAGCATCAGAGATAACCAGATGGTGCTAGGCAAGCATAAGAATATAAGCAACACAAACCAAGGATACTTGGCATCATCAGAACCCAATACTCCCATAATAGCAAGTCCTGGACACACCATCACACAGGAAAAGCAAGATTCAGATCTAAAATCACTTCTCATGATGATGATACAGGATTTTAAGAAAGACATAAATAGCACCCTCAAAGAAATACAGGAGAACACAAGTAAACAGCTAGAAGCCCTTCACGAGGAAACACAAAAATCCCTTAAAGGACTACAGGAAAACACAAACAGGTGAAGGAAATGAGCAAAACCATCCAGAATCTAAAAATGGAAATAGAAACAATAAAGAAATCAGAAAGAGAGACAACCCTGGAGATACAAAACCTAGGAAATAAATCAGGAGTTACAGATGCAAGCATCACCAACAGAATGCAAGAGATAAAAGTGAGAATCTCAGGGACAGAAGACACCATGGAAAACATTGACACAACAGTCAAAGAAAATGCAAAAGGCAAAAAGCTCCTAACCCAGGAAATCCAGGACACAATGAGAAGACCAAACCTAAGGATAATAGGTATAGAAGAGAGTGAAGACTCCCAAGGTAATGAGCCAGTAAATATCTTCAACAAAGTTATAGAAGAAAACTTCCCTAACCTTCAGAAAGAGATGCCCGTGACCATACAAGCTCCCTTAATGTATTAGTACTTTGTTTTTGGCTTCTTTCACTAACTGTCCTTGCAAACTGAAGTGTGTCAGTCAGGATGCATTTTTCATTTTATTGTTTGTTTGCTTGTTTTTGTGTTTTGTTTTGTTTTGTTTGTCCATAAAAGGCAAAGAAAAGCGAGGCTCAGGGTTGCATGATTTGGGTCGGATCCCTGTGCAGCCAATGGCTGGCAATATGAGCTTTCTATTCAGCTTCAAGAGTGTCCACGTGGTGAGATTGCTTGCAGCATGAATAGCTGTGTTAATTCCAAGTGGAGACTTTACAACAAGAAATTTAGAGATGAGGAAATGCTGCTAGGAGAAAGTGAGTGGAGACATGATGTGTATATTAAATATATTAAACCCCCAAAACACAAAAATCCACACACAAAAAAAATGTCAAAATGGATAGGATGGAGACAGCTAGAGCAACAAAGAGTGGCAGACAGCTAAAGGATTATGGTGAAGATTTCAACAGTACCCCCTGTGGAGTTACTGGTAGAGCAAGCAAGCAGAAGATCAATAAAGATACAGTTGACAAGAACTGGGTTATCAGTCAATTATTCTAACTGGCACTTACAGATCACTGCATCAGTCCTAGACAGAGTCATTCTGAAGCTCACTGGCACTTGCCAAGTAAGTCCACAGTAGGCTATGAACATCTCACTGCATATATCGTAGAAATCAGAGTGTGGTGTCAGAACACAACAGATATAAGCACATACAAAAAATTCCCTAATATTTGGAAACTCAAGAGCACGCTTTGAGACAGCAAAAGAGTAAACTTTAAGTATTTTAATGCAAATGACTTTTAAAATAGAACGTTCCCACTGGGAAATGGGATATCATTTGAAATATAAATAGAGAAAATATCTAATGAAATAAAAAAAAAGCAAATAAATAAAATAGAACTTTCCAAAATTTGAGGTATGAAGTAAAAGCAATACTTAGAGCAGATTTTATGACACTGAATGCACATGGTATAAATAGATCTAAAATCAGTAATCTGTTTCCACTCTAAGAAGCTAAAGAAAGCAGGGAAAGAGATTATTAAAATTGAAACAGAAGTCTATAAAATTTAAAGCAGAACAGTGGGAAAGATGATCAATGAAATCTAATGTTGGTGCTTTCAAAAGATCAATGAAATAAATAGGGGTGAGCCAGACAAAAGAGAAAAGGCTTAACCAAGACATAAATTGCCAATATAAAAAGCAAGTGAGGGGCCATCACTATTGACCCTACATATGTTATGATAAGAAAGCACTATGGTAAATAATTTGATGAAAACATGAAATTAATCAATTGCTGTAAACACATAGTTGACCAAAACACAAAAGCAAAAATAGCCAGAATAGCACTTCAGGTAATAAATACATTAAATAAATTACCAACTTGTCATTGATAACTTTTTAGAAAAGAAAATGCTTGGCTTGGGGATTTTGATAAACTTCACCAAACCTTTATATTAGTTAGAGATTAGCCAACTCTCCACTATTTCTCAGAACATAGAAGTAGAAGAGGTACTAATATATCTATATATTAAGAAGAAAATGATATAGTCAAATCAAATTAGTCTTTTGACAGAACCCTGTCTTGTAACTCTGTATTCCTAACAAGTTGTAAAGTAAATCTTTCTCAACTTATAAATAAACCAGTAGCTGACATCTCACCAAATACGAGAAAAATGAATACTTTCTTCTGAAGAGATTTGGAAGAAACCCTTTCTTAATACTCTTAGCAGTACTCTTGTAACTTGAGATCTTAGCTAGTGCAATAAGATAAGCAAAAAATGATAATGATATAAATCAAGAAGGAAAAAAATCACATGTTAGATAACATGATTAAAATAAAAAATCTCCTAAATAAACAATATAACAAGATTATAAGACAAAATTAATATAAATATTTTTCCTAGATACAGGCAAAAAAAGAACAGAAAACTTGGAAATGTACCACGTTCTGTTTTAGCAAAGAAACAAACACTTAAGATATAGAAAACCAGGTAGGCTGCCAAGAAACTCATCTTCTCTCTCCTTTCCTCCAGATCCAATCACCCAGCATCCCGAGTGCTGCAACAGAGCACTAGCTTCAGCCTCTCCTCTCCAATTCCCACAGCTGTGGATCCCACAGGGTATCCCCACTTTACCCCCTGATGAACTCAGTTGCTTTATCCCATTTCCCATTTCCAACAGGAAACCGCTGCTGCTAACCCACAGACAATGCCTGCCAGAAAACCAGGAAGGCAGCCCACAGGCCTGCTCTTCTGTCTCTGTTCCCCTAGATCCTATCCCCCAGGCTCACTCCCAGCTCTGCAGCACAAAACCTGGGACAGCTTTCCCTGTGTTCTGATCCCAGACCCCAATTCTGTACTAAATTTAGTACACCCCCCCCCCCTGCTAAACTAAGGGCTTCACTTCCCAGGGCAACAAGTAGGCTGAAGGCAGACCCACACCTCTCCTACTGTTCCTGAGATCCAATCCTCCCAGTCTCATCGTCAGTTCTGTAGAAGGAAACCTCCTGTGGTCTCTACTCTTTGATCCCATCCCCAACAGATCTGAAAGACCTTCTCCCAACTCATCCCAATATCTCAGCCCTGAGCACAAGTAGGCATTTCTAATGAAGACATCAGTTGAGTAGGCCAAGAAGACAGGGAACACACAGCTATCATACTCTGAAAATACAAAGAAACAGAAAACAGGGAGCTAAACACCCACCCAGTAAAGACAAACTCAGAAATCATGCCTAGACCTATAATCATCCAAAACCTAGATGCCTACATGCCAGAATAAAAACACAATCAATAATGGCAGGGCACTATCTGTGTTTCCATTAGAGCTCAGCTATTCTACCATATCAGGTCCTGAGTATTCCAGCATGGCTAAACACAAGAAAAAAAAAAAAGATCTTAAAAGTGACTATATGAAGATGATAGAAGTCCTTAGAGAAAAACTGAATTAGTCTCTTTAAGAAATACAGGGAAATTCAAACAAGAGGAGGAAATTAATAAGTCCATTAAAGAAAGCCAAGAAAACACAAGTAGTTGAAGGAATGAATAAAGCTGTTTGCTATTCAAGGCTTGACAGTGGAAATACAAGCAATAAGGCAAACAAAAACTGAGGGACACCTTGTAATGAAAAATTTAGGATTCCAAACAGAAACAACAGAGACAAGGTTCACCAAGAGAACACAAGAGAGGGAAGGGAGAATCTCAGGCACTGAAGATATGATATTTTTTTAAAAAATGCATAGATGAGTCAAAAAATGTTAAACCTAAAAAATTCCTGACCCACCCCAAATCCAGGAAATTTAGGACACTGTGAATAGACCAAACATAAGGGTAATAGAAATGGGGTGGGGGGAGAAGCATCCTACTTCAAAGGCTCAGAAAATATTAGCAACAAAATTATTGAAGAACGTTTTCATATCCCAAAATAAGGGCATGTATATAAAGTAACAAGAAGCATGCAGAATACCAAGTAGAAGAGACCAGAAAAGATAGTCCCCTCTCCACATAATAGTAATAAAAACACTAAGTGTATAGAACAAATTTAAAAGCTTGAAGGGAAAAGTCCAAGTAACATATACAGTCATCTATTAGAAATACACATGAATTTGCAATGGAGAATCTAGATCCTAGAAGAGCCTAGACAGATGTGCAGCAGACTCTAAGAAACCATAGATGCCAGCCTAAAACACTATACCTAGCAAATTCTCAATAGATGGAGAAAATAAGATACTTCATAATGAAATAAAATTTAAACAATATACATCTACAAATCCAGTCCTACAGAAGATGCTAGAAGGGAAGCTCCAATCTAAAAAGATTAAAGACACCAATGAAAACACAGGAAAATCCATAATCCTCATGGAACTTTCTCCAAAACTGACCACATACTCGGACACAAAGCAAGTCTCACCAGATGCAAGAGAAATGAAATAACTCCCTGCATCCCATCAGAAAACCACAGACTAAAGCTAGATATCAACAACAGAAAGCTTACAAACTCTTGGAATCTGAACAAGTCTTTACTGAATGGGCAAAGAATAGGTCAAGAAAAACAGAAAGAAAAAAATTCAAGGTGTTTTAGAATTCAATGAAAATAAATACACTGTATATCCAAACTTACAGGACACACTTAAAGACATGTTAGGTGCTCACAGCACAGTACTAACTGCCTGCATAAAAAGTGGGAAGATCTCATTCTAGCAACTTAAAAGCATACCCGAAAGATATAGAACAAAAAGAAGTAAGCATATACAAAAGGAGATGATGGCAAGAAATAATCAAACTTGGGGTGAAATCAATAAAATAGAAACAAAGAAAACAACACACAAAAAATCAATGAAATAAAGAATTGACTCCTTGAGAAAGTTATTCAAAATAAGTAAAAAGGCTTAGAGTGAATTTTCAAATTAAAAAATTTAGAAACAATCAAGTGGGCCAAACAATAAGACACCAAGGAAACCCAGAGGATCGATTGCAAGGACATACTTTGAAAACCTGTACTTTAAGAACCTGTATAGAGAGGAGGGCCCACCCACTCAGAGGAGAAAGGGAGGGAGGGAAAGATTGTGGGAGGGAGTGAACAAGAGGGGGTCAGTTAACAGGATGTAAAGTGAATAAATAAAAAAATTAAATTAAATTTGAAAAAAAGTAAACCTGTACTGTACAAAATTGGAAAAAATCTAAAGGAAATGAATAATTTTCATAATAGATATCAATTACCAAAGTGAAACCAACATCAGTTAAACAATTTAAATAAACCTATAATGCCTAGCAAAATAGAAGGCATCATTAAAAGTTTCCTAACCAGGAAAAGCCCAGGGCAAGATGGTTTTAGCACAAAATTCTACAAGACTTTCAAATAAGAACTAATGTCAATACTTTTCAAATTATTCCACAAAACAGAAGAAATTTTGCACAATTCATTTTATGAGGCCACAGCCACCCTGATATTTAAACCAAATAAAGACTCAACAAAGAAAGAGAATTTCAGATCAATTTCCCTTATGAGCATAGATGCAAAAATACTAAATAAAATACTTGCAAACTGAATGTGAAAACACATCAAAAAAGGTCATCCACCATGATCAAGTAGGCTCTCTCCCAGAGGTACATGGATGGTTCAATATATAAAAATCAATACACATAATTCTCAATATTAACAAAGTGAAAGAAAAACCACATGATCATCTCCTTAGATGCAGAAAAGGTTTTTGACAAAATCCAACCTTCTTTCATGGTAAAATTCCTGGAAAGATTAGAGATATAAGGGATATACATAAACATAACATAAACAATTTACATCAGGCCTATAGCCAAAATCAAATTAAACAGGTAGAAACTCAAAACAATTTCACTAAAATTCGGGAACAAGGAAAATGTGTCCACCCTCTCCATACCTATTCACTTGAAATTTTATCTAGAGCAATATATGATAACTGAAGGAAATCAAGAAGATACAAATTGAAAGGGATAAAGTCTAAGTATTGTTATTTGCATATGATGTGATATGACATCATATGATATGATATGATGTGATATGATACATAAGTGACCCTAAAGACTCCACCAGGGAACTCCTACAGCTGATGAACTCTTTCAGAGAGTGGCTGGATATAAGATTAACAACAACAACAACAAATCAGTAGCCCTCCTGTGAACAAATGACAAATGGACAGAAAGAAATCATGCAAACAGTACTTTTCACAATAACCTCAGATAAGATAAACTAGCATGGGGGTAACTCTAACCAAGCAACTGAAAGACATGTATAATAAATCTCAAGTATTAGAAGAAAGAGCATATGAGAAAATGGAAAGACCTCCTGTGCTCATGGATCAGTAGGATAAACACAGTTAAAAATAAATGGCCTTCCTACCAAGAGCACTCTACAGATTCAATAAAATTCCCATCAAAATTCCAACATAACTGTCCATAAAAATGGAAAAAACAATTCTCAACTTCATATTGAAAAATAAAAAACCCAGGATAGATAAAACAACCCTGAGCTATACAAGAAATGCCGGATGTTCCACCATACCTGATTTCAAGTTTTGCTTCAGATCTATAATAATAAAACAACATTGCATTGACATTAAAAACAGACAGGATGATCAATGGATTCAAAGTGAAAACCTAGATATAAATCCACACACTCAAGAGCACCTGATTTTTTTTTTATAAAGAAACCAGAAATACATACTAGAAAAAAAGAGAGAGCATCTTCAACAACTGTTGCTGGTCTAACAGAATATCTACATGTAGAAGAATGCAAATAGATTCATACTATCACCCTGTACAGAACTCAAGTCCAGGTGGATCAAAGACCTCAACACAAAACTATTTATACTGAACCTGATAAATTGGCACAGGAGACAACTTCCTGAACAGGACACCAATAGTGTAGGTACAAAAGTCAACAATTACTAAATGGGACCTCATGAAACTAAAAAACTTCTTTAAAGAAAAGAACACTATTATTCAGATAAAGTGGCAGCCTATAGAATGGGAAATATTTTTATCAACTCTACATCCAATAGTGGACTAATAACCAAAATATCTAAATAACTCAAGAAAGGAGATGACAAAAAAAATATGTAATTTAAAAATGAGGTTCAGATCTAAACAGAGAATATTATCAAAAGAGGAAAGCCAAACATCTGAGAAACCCTTAAACGTTCAACATCATTGGCCATCAGGAAAATGCAAATCAAAGTGACTTCAAGTGTTCATCTTTCATCTGTCAGAATGACTAAACTCAATAATACAAGTGACAGTTCATGCTGAAGAGAATATGGAGCAAAGGGAACACTCTTCCATTGCTGGTGGGAGTGCAAACTTGTATAGTCCCTAAGAAAATCAATATGGTGGTTTCTCAGAAAGTTAGGAATCTCTCTACTTTAAGACTCTTCATTATATCCCCATAGGATGTAGCATTCTACCACAAGGACACTTGTTCAGCCACATTTATTATAGCTTTGTTCATAATAGACAGAAACTAGAAACAATGTAGATGTCCCTCAACCCCCCAAAAATGGATAAAAAATAAAATGTACATTTATGTAATGGAACATTACTCAGCTATTTTTAAAAATGACATCATAAAATTTGCTGGCAAATGGATAGAACTAGAAAAAAAATCCTGAAGGATTTATCCCAGATCCAGAAACATAAATAAGATTTTTATTTGTTTATAAGTAGATATTAGCTACTAAATAAATAATAGCAGTGCTATAAATCTGTAGAGTAATGGTGGCATAGAACTTGTGGAAATAGTCAAACAATGTCTGATTTTTTATTGGATAATTTCTTTATTTACATTTCAAATGTTATCCCCTCTCCATGTCTCCCATCTGGAAAATCCCTATCCCATCTCCTCCTCCCCACCTCTGTGAGGGTATTCTCCCACCCTCCTAACCACTCTTGCTTTCCTGTCCTGCCATTCCCCTACACTAGAGTATCAACCTCCACTACAGGACCATGGGCACCTCCTCCCACTGATGTCTAACAAGGCCACCCTCTGCCACATACATTGTCAGAGATATGGGTCCCTCCATGTGTACCCTTTGGTTGGTGGTCCAGTCCCAGAAAGCTCCGGGTGGTCTGGCCAGTTGACACTGTTGCTCCCCCCATGGGGATGCAAACCCCCTCAGCTCCTTCATCAAGGACCCCACACTAAGTCCAATGGTTGGCTTCGAGCATCTGCCTCTGTATTTGTCAGGCTCTGGCAGAGCCTCTCAAAAGACAGCCATATCAGGCTTCCTTCAGCAAGTACTTCCCTTCCCAGCATCCACAATAGCATCCTGGTTTAGTGGCTGTATATGGGATGGTTTCCCCAGATGGAGCAGTCTCTAGATGGCCTTTCCTTCAGTCTCTGCTCCAGACTTTGATTCCATATTTCCTCCTGTGAGTATTTTGTTCATCCTTCTAAGAAGCACTGAAGCATCCACACTTTTAGTCTTCCTTCTTCTTGAGTTTCATATGGCCTGTGACTTGTATCTTGACTATTGCAAGCTTTTGGGCTATGATCCACTTATCAGTGAGAGCATACTATGTGTGTTCTTTTGTGACTAGGTTACCTCAGGATGATATTTTCAAGTTCCATCCATTTGCCTGAGAATTTCATGAAGTCATTGTTTTTAATAGCTGAATAATATTCCATTGTGTAGATGTACCACATTTTCTGTACCCATTCCTCTATTGAGGAACATTTGTATTATTTCTAGCTTCTGGCTATTATAAATATGACTGCTATGAACATAGTGGAGCATGTGCCTTTATTACATGTTGGAGCATCGTCTGGGTATATGACCAGGAGTGGTATAGCTGGGTCCAGCCACACTCAGGGAGTACTACATCTAATTTTCTGAGGATCTAACAGACTAATTTCCAGAATGATTGTACCAGCTTGTAATCTTACCAGCAATGGAGAAGTGTTCCTCTTTCTCTACATCCTCACCAGAATTTATTGTCACCTGAGGTTTTGATTTTAGCCATTCTGACCGGTGCGAGGTGGAATCTCAGGGTTGTTTCGATTTGCATTTCCCTGATGACTAAGGATGTTGAACATTTCTTTAGGTGCTTCTCTGCCATTCATGTTTCCTCAGGTGAGAATTATCTGCTTAGCTCTGTTCCCCATTTTTAATAGTGTTATTTGGTACTCGGGAGTCTAACTTCTTGAGTTCTTTGTACATATTTGATATTAGCCCTCTATAGGATGTACAATTGGTAAAGATCTTTTCCCAATCTCTTAGTGGTCATTTTGTCCTATTGATAAGTGTTTTTTGCATTACAGAAGCTTTGCAATTTTGTGAGGTCCCATTTGTTGATTCTTGATCTTAGAGCATAAGCCATTGGTGTGGCTTTTCCCTACTTTCTCTTCTATTAGATTCAGTGTATCTGGTTTTATGTGGAGGTCCTTGATCCACGTGAACTTGAGCTTTGTACAAGGAGATAGGAATGGGTCAATTTGCATTCTTCTACATGTTGACTGCCAGTTGTACCAGCACCATTTGTTGAAAATGCTGTCATTTTTCCACTGGATGGTTTTAACTTCTTTGTCAAAGATCAAGTGACCATAGGTCTGTGGGTTCATTTCTGGGTTTCAATTCTATCCCATTGATCTACCTGCCTGTCTCTGTACCAATACCATGCAGTTTTTATCTCTATTGCTCTGTAATATAGCTTGAGTCAGGGGTGGTGGTTCCCCCAGATGTTCTTTTATTGTTGAGAATAGTTTTTGTTATCCTGGGCTTTTTTGTTATTCCAAATGAAATTGAGAATTTCTCTTTCTAACTCTATGAAAAATTGAGTTGGAATTTTGATGGACATTGTATTGAATCTGTAGATTGCTTTTGGCAAGATGGCCGCTTTTACTATGTAAATCCTTCCAACCCATGAACATGTGATCTTTCCATCTTTTGAGGTCTTCTTCCATTTCTTTGTTCAGAGATTTGAAGTTCTTGTTGTACAGATCTTTCACTTGTTTGGTTATAGTCACATCAAGATACTTTATATTGTTTGTGATTATTGTGAAGGGTGTCATTTCCCTAATTTCTTTCTCAGCCAGTTTTTATAATGAGTATAGAAATGCTACTGATTTTAGTTAATTTTATATCAGGCCACTTTGCTGAAGTTGTTTATCAGCTGTAGGAGTTCTCTGCTGGAATTTTTGTGGTCACATAAGTACACAATCATATCATCTGCAAACAGTGATAGTTTGACTTCTTCTTTTCTAATTTGTATCCCTTTGATCTCCTTTTGTTGTCTAATTGCTCTAGCTAGAACTTCAAGTACTATATTGAATAGATAGGGAGAGAGTGGGCAGCCTTGTCTAGTCCTTGATTTTAGTGGGATTGTTTCAAGTTTCTCTCCATTTAGTTTGATGTTGGCTATTGGTTCATTGTATATTGCTTTTACTATGTTTAGGTATGGGCCTTGGATTTCTGATGTTTCCAAGACTTTGAACATGAAGGGATGCTGAATTTTGTCAATTGTTTTTCAGCATCTAATGAAATGATCATGTTGTTTTTTTCTTTGTTTATGTAGTGGGTTACATTGGTGAATTTCTATACTGAACCATCACTGCATCCTTAGGATTAAGCCCACTTGATCATGGGGGATGTTCAATTTATGTGCTCTTGGATTCTGTTTGCAAGAATTTTATTGGGTATTTTTACATCGATATTCATAAGGGAAATTGGTCTGAAGTTCTCTGTCTTTGTTGGGTTTTTGTGCATTTTTGGTATCAGCATAACTGTGACTTCATAGAATTAATTGGGTAGTGCTTCTTCTGTTTCTATTACAATGTTTGATTTGACTTAAGGCCAGTCAATGAGATGGAACCTACACTTGGTAGTGCTTGAGTAAACAAAAAACAGACACTAGATAGCCCACAGACCTAGGATAGAACTGGTCTAAAAAATAAGTTATAAAAAAAATGATTTCTGATGATATTCCATAGATCAGTGTCTTACACAGTCATAAAGTTTATATGAGCCAGAGAATATAGAGAACATCATGAGAACAAGGTCCTCTTAATTGATGAAGTAAGGCACATATGAGTTCAAAGAGACAGCAAGCACAAGTTGGTATCTCTTAGATTACTGTTCTTTTCTAGTGGGGAGACAGAAAGGGACTGGATCCAGAGGGGAGATTGTGTGAAGGAAGATGGTGAGGAACTGGAAGAATTAGAGCGAGGGAAAATTATAAACAGGATTAATTGTATGAGAAAATAATCTATTTTCAATTAAAAAATGTAAAAAAGATAGAAACTCAACCAAATAGGCACAGGAGCTGCATATAGAAAAATTATAAAGCCCCCCCTTTTTAATTAAAGCTCTAGATAAATTAGATGTAATGAATATTAACACAAATAAAAATATGCTTAATACAAGTTCAGCAAACTGTTAAAAATTAGACAAATTTTAAAGTTTATAACATAAGGCAAATATTGATAAATGATGGAGTCAAGTCCTTTATTATTAGAGTGAGTGTTTTCAGAGAGGAATTCTAGAATATTCTGTATGGAAGTGGATTAGAATTAGACACATTTTTATGAACTTATTTTAGCTAATATAAATACAAACAAATGTTCAAAGTCCTTAGTGATCAGAGAAATACAAATTAAAAGGACCCTGAGATTCCACCTTATACCAATCAGAATGGCTAAGATCAAAATCTCAGGTGACAGCACACATTGGGCAAGATGTAGAGAAAGAGGGACCATTGTTGCTGGGATTCCAAACCGGTACAACCACTCTGGAAATCAATCTGCAGTTCCTCAGAACATTGGAAATAGATCTACCTGGAGATTACTCTTAGGAATATACCCAAAAGATGCCCCCCATGCCACAGGGGCACATGTTCCACTATGTTCATAGCAGCCTTATTTGTGATAACCAGAAGCTGGATAAAACCCAGATGTCCCATGACAGAAGAATAGATACAGAAAATGTGGTTTATTTACACAATGGAATACTACTCAGCTATTAAGAACAAGGATATCTTGAGTTTTGCAGGCAAATGGCTAGAGCTAAAAAATGTCATCCTGAGTAAGACATCTCAGACTCAAAAGGATATGCATGGTATATACTCGCTAACAAGTGGATATTAGCCAAATGAAAAAGAAAGAAAAAAAGAAAAGTAAAGTACAGAATACCCAAGATACAGTCCACAGAACTCAAAAATATCAACAAGCTGAAGTTCCCAAGTGAGGACTCCTCAGTACCACTTGGGAGGGAGAAGAAAGCAATCATAAGTGGGGAGGGTAGGTGGGAGGGAGAGAGAGAGGGAGAGAGGGAGGGAGTGGGGAGGAAAGGGGAACCTGCTCTGGTATTCGGTGAGGGAAAAGGACTGAAAGCCTGAGGGTCAGCAGAAAGAATGGAAACAGACAACCTCAGGAGGTAGGAGGTTGGGGGAACCCTCCAGAATGCACCAGAGACCTGGGAAGTGAAAGACTCTCAGGACTCAAGGAGAGGGACCTTAGATGAAATGCCTGACAGTAGGGAAAGGGAACTTACAGAGCCCACCTCCAGTAGAAAGGCATCAAATGAGGGAGGTGGTTGCCATCCCACAGTCAAAACTCTGACCTATAATTGTTCCTGTCTGAAAGAACTGCAAGGATAGAAATGGAGAGGACCCTGAGGAAAAGAAAGTCGGGAGACAGGCACAAAGTGAGATCCAGCTCAAGGGGAGGTCTCAAGGCCTGGCATTATTATTGAGACTATGGAGAGCTCCCATAAAGGGACCCTATTATGACCACACTCCAGAAGATACAATAAGTAACTGAAAGAGTCAGATGCAGGTATTTGTACCCAACCAACCAATGGACAGAAGTTGCTGACCCCTAAGGTTTTATTAGGGAAAGGCTGAAAGAGACTGAGGTGGAGGGTAGCCCTGTAGGAGGACCAGGAGTCTTAATTAAACTGGACCCCCAAGATTTCTCAAACATTGGACCTCCAACCAGGCAGCATACACCAGCTGATACGATGCCCCCAACACATATACAGCAAAGGACTGATGGGTCTGGGTTCAATCAGAGAAGATGCACCTAACCCTCAAGAGACTGGAGGCTCCAGGGCATTTAGAGGTCAGGTGGGTGTGGGGTGGGGACATCCTAGTGGAGAAGGGGTGGGGAGGAGCTATGGGAGGTGGAACAGTCGGAGGGTGGATGGGGCAGGGGAATAAAATCTTGAGTGTAAAAAAGAAAGAAAGAAAGAAAGAAAGAAAGAAAGAAAGAAAGAAAGAAAGAAAGAAAGAAAGAAAGAGAGAGAGAGAAAGAGGGAAAGAGAGAGAGAGAGAGAGAGAGAGAGAGAGAGAGAGAGAGAGAGAGAGAGAGAGAGAAGAAAGAAAACTGCTCACAAACGAGTACATCTTACTATGAACCTGAAATCTTAGCACCGGGAAGTTAGAAGGAAAAGTACCTCTGAGTTTAGTCCCAACCTGAGATATAACAACCTTGAGAGTAATTTGGAATCTACCATCTAAATTAACCAAACCAAATAAATACTGACCAGTGTAACCTAGAAAACCAGGGACTCGGGAATGCATTTGAAATATTTATTTTGAAATAAATATTTACTTTGGAATCCAGTCCCCCCAAAATACAAATGGCTTCATACAAAACTATCTTAGATATAAGTGTATTTGTGTGTGTGTGTGTGTGTGTGTGTGTGTGTGTGTGTGTGTTTGCTGTGAGAATATATCTCTTCACTATTCCCATGTTCTAACTTCCAAGGGAACCTAGAAACAATGACATCAATTAGCTATCAGAATATCTCAAAATCTGGCATCAAAATCTTGGCTTTTATTTCCAATTTTCTGTAAAAGAAACTGGAGCTCCCTAGGGGAAAAAATGGTTAGTTCTAGGACTAAGGCAGGGAATATGCAAGGTTAGCCTAGAATACCTTATAGCACTAGAAAATAAGAAAGTGCAAAAAAAAATAAATAAACCTTGAAATACTTGAATATGTCAAAAGAATATAAGAGCCATTTTAAAAGGTTCCCAGTGACCAAGGGTAGGACAATTATAGCAAGAAAACAAGTAATAATGTATCACAAGCCAAAATAAAATGTCCATACTGAGAAAAACAATAATTTAAAAATCAGGAGACTATACAAATCTTCCCTGCAGAAATCAAACAATTCATGTTGACACTCTATCCTTAAGCAAGTACAGTATCATTCCAATCTTTAAATGAGCTGGGTGTAATAGCATTGTTTGAAAATAACATTTATTCTCAAGAAATAAAAAGGGAGGAGAAATAGAAAGAACAATTTATGCTGTAGGGACTTGACAAGGTGCCATAGATAGGATGAGATGAGACGGGAATGACTGATTGTACCTACAGTCTTCTCCAAACCAAAGTATTCATTTTGATAAGAAAACATGAGAAAAATGCTACTAAGGGATTTCCCAAAATGCACTGGAGGGGACTCAGTGATGAGCGAGTCACTGAAGACAAGGAAGACAAGACAGGCAAACCAAGAGGAACATGAAGATTCATAACAGTGGAATCTTAGTATGATTCATGGATGGAAAGATGGGCAAGCAGGAAAAAAGGTGAATCAACTGTGAACATAAAAGAATATACAGAAAAATGGACCTCAGGAAAGTTTAAAACTTGTGCATCGAACATACTACCAACACAGATATGTGGCAAGCCATAAATGACATAATTATATTTGTATAGCATATTAATTTTACATAGTCAATTATTATATAACAATGTATTAATTATTAATACTTTAATCAATTCTTAGTGTTTATTGTATTGATATTTTTACCCATATAGCAGCACCTTTATACCATATGTATAATCAGGGAATTCATAATCAAATCACAGAAAACTTCTAGAATTCAATGATGAAATTATTCTACCTCACTCAGAAATAGGGAAACGAATAGACATATTTACAAAATAAAATACAAGTGGTTAATAAGTATATAAAAATTAGACGGTAAGTAAAAACTACAGTGAAATATCAGTTACACAATTGTCAGGACAGAGATGCTATCAAACAAACAGAAAAGCAAGTACAGGTGAAGGTGTGGAAAACAGAAAGGTAGCTTATGAGATTACATTGAAAGCATTTATGCAGAAAAACAAAGTGAGATATCTTCCAAAGGACAGGAGTTCAGGCTTGGTCACCAGAGTTGGTACTGTGTGAAGCAGGAGGAACCGTTAAGAGATGCAGTACAATAGAAAGACGCTAGATCAAGATGGTGTTCTTAAAGATGGCGTGACCATGATCCCTCCCTCTTAATGTTTGTTTCCTGGTTACCAGGACATGAGAGATTTCTTCTACCATGTAACCCAAACCACAACACAGCCTCCCCCACACCCTGCTGTCCAAATGATTGTGGGCCAATCAAATGGAGACAAAAATTTCCAAAGCCAAGACTTCAAATAAACTACTCTCTTATGTAATATTATTATCTCATACATTTCAGAATTATGACTGAAAGCTGATTAACACTAAAGGTGTGTTTCAAATAAGTTAATGATAGAAATATTAGAACACATTAGAATATGGTACTACATGGAACTATATATGTGTATTTCTATATATCTAGATTCATAACTATAACTGTGCTTCTATGTATATGTACAAAGTTGTATTATGAATGTATGTATATCAAGTTGGATCCACCAAGTTTTAAAGACAATGCAGATGAATATCAGCTTTTGTGCAGAACTGAAGATGTAGAAACTTGAGTCTTTCTGGAAAGCAATCTCATTCTTAGTGAAATCATGAATTTTTATGTCTCAATCCTCCTGGAGAAGATTACATCTCTGAGAAACTCTTTTAAAAATCCTGCAAGAAATGCATATGAGCAGACAGTTTTCTAGTGGTAATTAAAGTTAGAGGTTTGTATATTTATAAGTAGAGGGAATAAATAGTCACCGTAGACACTTATTAAGAAAAGTCACAAAGCAATAGAAACTGTGCCATATATACCTGGACCAATGTGGTTAGGCTTTTAAAACAAAATGTGCATGAAAACATTTTTTTTTAAGTAAAAAGAATCAAAATGAGATTATCAACTAATCTTTGAGCTGTTCAAGCATGCCTACATCCTCTTATGTGCACATATATGTGTATACACATGTACACAAAAAGTCATTCTGTGTAGATTACATACATGAGAAAATGTACTGAAAATGAGAGATGATGCAATATTTTTAACCTGGAGTAGGGCCTAATAGAGAATTGGGTCAGTGCGCACTGCCCTTGTTGCCCTTGGCTTCCTGGACATGATGATGAGAGCAGCTTGGCTGTGCCCCATGCTCTCACTCCACAGCGAACCTTCCTTTCATGAAGCTGTTTAGCTCAAGTATTTTGTCACAGCGGTGACAGGTTAACCAACAGAGATGAGAGGACTAGAGAATGGAGAAAATTCAGAAGTGGGGAGCATGGCACACACTTAGATGTATATTTGATTAATTTTTGTGACTTAGATTAACAACCAGAACCCCTTCAAAAAAAATATGAACTATAGATATGGAAAACCCTTCTGTCTTGAACTCTGAAAACTGAGCCTCTGGGAAGTTAAGATGTCCTAGTTTTCTTTCTATTGCTGTGATAAAATAGATGGACAGAAGTCACTTCTGTGAGAAAGGGTTTATCTCAGCTCACAGCTCGAGTGGATTCAGTCTATGGTGGTAAGAAAGACACGGCAGCAGGGAAATAGACTAGCTTGTCACACTGTGTCAGCACTCTGGATGAAAGAGTAAACAGGGATTCAGTCAGGCTATTAAATCTCAGGGCCTGGCCCCAGTGACATATCTCCTCCAGCAAGGATCCATCCTCTAAAGATTTCATAGTCTGTGCAAACAACACCCCCAGCTTGTGTCCAAATACATGAGCCTTTGGAGAACAGTTCATATTTAATATACAACGGCTAATTGGTGGCTGCTCCAACACAAAAACAAACCTAGAAAACCCTTCAAGAGTTTTCTAATTAGGCTATAAACAATGGATATAATTATACGTTAGAATCAATGAGGTCAGTATGCTGTTAATGTGACTGTCGTGTATTTTAAACCAACTTGTCTATAGTGTACACTTGGTGTTACGGGTATCTAAGGTCTTGTGCTCCTTTTGAGTCTTTGTTCCCAGCTCAGTTCATGTGTTTCTGGGGGTGGGGAGGGGGGGAAAGGATGTCACCATTCACAGCAAACCCTTCACAACCTCTAATCAGTATTGAGTCAGTTACTAGGGCCATGAACATCCCACTCTCAGAGAAACGAACACTGAGATGTAACAACTAAGCATAGCTGGCAGTGCAACCCGAGCAGGCAGCTCTGACACCTTGTTTCAGGGCTGGAGACAAGGTCTCTGTGGTCCTCAGTCTGCCACTTCAACTCTATCTTGCATTGTGTAGATGGATTATGCTCCCCTCAGCAGGTTTTTTTAACTCACTAAATTAATTGTTTTGTATTATACTGTCTGAAAGTAGTGTGTTAATTACAACTAACTTTAAACATTACATAAACAGCAATCCTTTCAAAGAAATTTGAAATGTGCCTGAGCCATAGAGGAAGCTAGATGGCCCAGGTTCTTAAAATAAATTTCTATGAAACTCTGATTAGAGAAGTGTATCTTTTTATTATATAGATAGTACAGGAATTCAGATCCATCTTACTCATCAGTTGTTCAAAAAGGACATTCCAGTGTCTTCATGTTTACTGAGTATTAGGATGTCTAGAATTACTGGACTCTGAAAGCCTTTAACATGTTTCTTTCTTTGCCCCTTCCAGACACAGCTCCCTGGTAGCTTGTAGACAATGGTGTAGTATTTAATAGCTGATTGTATATTTTCCTGAAAATAAATTAAATACTTTCTCTTTCTTACACTATTGAAACACTGCCCATTTGGGTTGTGCTATAGATGTCAGTAAAGAAATGGATAAATACATAAAAAATAAAATGTTGCCATAGCTACATGGAGCAGAAATCATAATTGCACAAATGCATATGTTGTTTTGTTTCATGGGACTCAAAATATTTCATGTATTATATCACTTAACTCTTGACATGCCTGTGAATCTGGTATATAACCTTTAGTATTAAGCACCATTTTTCTTATAGTCTAAACATTGTATACACACACACACACACGCACACATGTATACATAACTTCCTCAAAGCATATGAAGTATCAAGAAGAGAGAGAGGAATGATGGAAATGTGCTCAGGACAGGTGCTGTTAAACTGTAATCTAGCCACAAGGGTAGACACTGTGATACCCAAAGGATCTCCCACAAATCCACTTAAGGAACTGAGAAATAAGTCACAAAAATGGAGGAGGTCATCTCAGCCAGAGGCTCCACTCAGCCTCCTGTCTTTCCTGCCTTGGAGCAGAGGGTGGCCATTGTCCTTTCTACATTAGCTTCCACTCCATTATGTAAGAAGTTTGCTCAAAGGTGAAGTAGGAAAACGTTGCCTAAATCCACTTTAGTTGTTCTCTCTGAGTCCCAATGTTTATATGGCATGTTAGATGTCTAAATGCTTCCTTTGAAATCTGTAATTGCTGGCTGAAAGCTGGAAAGAAGGGTTTGGACTTATTGGCCAGAAACTAAAGGTCTAGCTCCTTCAGGCACAAGGACCAGTCTTCTGGGTCAAAATGACAGGATGGTGAAGATAATGAGAAAAGAATCCTTACGGCTTTTCTTTCACCTTCCACACCAAGGAATTTGAAAACCAGTGAGCTATCCAGGTATAATGAGAGTTCTCCTCTAACAGGTGACACCATCTTTCTGTGTCTTCTCTGCAATGGTTCTCATTTGTCACTACCTGTAATATCTTACTTTATATATTCATTTGGAGGGAAATTAACAAGAGCACTTGATTTGGGCCTTATTAAGTTTCATTTTGCCAATTCTAGCTACTCTTGGCCTGGGCCCATTTCACTCTGTTCTCTTGCACTCATAGAGAAAAGAGGATGAGAGAGGAGAGGATGCCTTGAAAAGTAGGTGAGCACTGTTAGCTCTGCTATTTGACTTGTGAAAGTCAAGGCAGTGAATTAGCATGGGATGGAGATGAGTCATTAGCAGGCCTTGCCTAATGACAGGGGATTTGCAAGGCCACACAGGAGCCCTGTCAACACCCTCTACACACACAGCTCATCAGCAGGTTTGCCTGCCATTAGTCAAAGTCCATAATATTAAATGAAAATTTCAAATATAAAATGGCTGAGACTGCAGTCGGTGGTAAAAAGCTTGCCTACCATGTCCCAAAACTCTGGGTTTAATAACAAGTAACACACACACACACACACACACACACACACACACATACATACACACACACACACAAATTATTTCTAATTATACACCATTCTAAATTAGCATAACATGTTCTTGGGCAATCCCACTGTATCTTGCCCAGGACACACATCCACACTGAATATATATTACTTTCCCATTCACTCAAGTAGAAGCTGTCATTATAATATGGACCATAAGTGTATTACATGCATGAATTATAATACCTACCTCATTTATTTGTTCATATTATCTCATCATATAAGAATTGTATCCCATCAGATTATTACAAGCAAAGGAGTATGGCAGTTTTATAGCAAGTTAATTTCAGACAGAAATTATATTCATATAACTTTATTAGAGTATACAGCTATATTATTCTATTTTGCTATTAGGCATGATCATTCATCTCTTACTCTACCTAATTTATAAATTAAGTTTTACCATAGGTGTGTGCAGGTTGGAAAATGTAGGAATTTGAATCACCTACAACTTTAGACACATTAAAATGTCCAGTATATTTTTTTCTTTCAAAATTAGATTTTTTCAAGGACATCAGAACCCAAGATAGCTCTTGTCATAAAACAACTACTCCCTTGAACTTTCTCAGCAAATTATGACGAGTCCTCATACCAACTCTTTCCTCACACTCTTAGTAAAGATTAACAAGTGATTTCCTATTTCTGTTTTGATCTGAAAGATCACCATGTGCATTGATTTGGCCTATTTATGATCATACCAACAAATTCCTTAGTTGGGCAAAGATTATTTTCTGTATAGATGATGGCCCACAGGAAAGAAACAGTCTTTGCATGGATCTGGGAAAACTATTTGAATTAGAAAACTGGTCACTTGTCAGATATGATGGGAGTTATCTCGGTGTGTCATGTTCCATTCTACTACAAAATCAACTCACAGGCACAGGGAATGGGTCATGCTAGGACAGGAAGAGAGTCTCTCAAAATAAAAATGGATCTGTGGGGAAAAGTTCCTTCTGGACAGTATGTCCCTAAATGTATTTCTAACTGGTTTTGTCTCTACGATAAAAGGACATTTTAACTCAGCAACTAAGCAACAACTTTGCTGTAACTAGCTACAGAGAATCTCCTCATTGACTTTTGAGTCAGAAACTGAGCCGAAATGAGAGAATTTGGAAATGGTGATGTTTTTGTAGAAATTTAGTTTCAAGACCATAAGAGGAACACAGAAGTATGTGGTGATCCCTTCAACAACTGTGGAGCCTTTTTGTTTCTATGCCAATCTACCGTTGCCACACGTACCCACCCCTTTAGCTTCCAAGCACCATTGCTTCACATTTTTCACAGAGTGAGGCCTCAGACAATCAGAAGCGCTGCTCTGACCACATACAGAAGGTACAAGTGCCTGTGAAGAGAGTTCCTTGCTTTCTTTCTCCTCTTAACTCACCAGGCCAAATGGCCAACTAATAGTAAACTATCACTGCCAGCTGTCTTTGTTTTGGAGTCAGACTGACCCAAAACAATCCTGCCAAATCCCACCTCTGTTTATTCTGCCCAACTTCCCTCTCTCCCATTGTAACTTCCACTAGAAACAGTTCCTTAATAATTGGCCACAAAGCCTCCTGTCTGATTATGCTTTGAGGAAACTTATTCTGAAAAGCTGAATCTAACTCAAAATCATTCATAAAAGGATGTCATTTGCATTTCCCATCTATCGTTATTAATATGTGCATATATATGGGTCTAAATTAGAAATTCCTTGGAATTAGCTTACATTAACCAACCAGTCTTCCCCATAGTCTACTAAGAACATTTCTTTACTATACTACTATTCAGAGAGGATATAAACTTAGGCTTAATCTTATCACAAGTAAATATCAAAAGTAAAATTGTAAAATACAAATTAGTGTAGATTTTTAAAACCATATTGTGATTTGTAACAACTTATTTGAGATTCTTTCATAGAAAATAATTAAACTGAATTCCTTACAAGTGACTTTTTAATGATACATAAATTATTTCTTTGTGCCCTTCAAAGGAGATTTGGCTACTTTCAAATTGACATAGCAGTTGTTCAGTTAATTGAGTTCAATTTTTAAAGTAAAAATAGTATTAAAATATTAAAGAAAAATTCATAATAAATCAGGAATTTTTAAATGAGTAATACATGGTTTTTTGACTCACTTCCAGCTCATTAAAATTTTTCTGAATCCAAGCTAAATTCTTGCCCCAGAGCCTTAATACTCTTTAGTGAGAGAAGTGAATTGACTTTTGAGTTTAACATCAAAACAGTCAAAAAGGTCATGCATTTGATAACATTGGAAATTAAGTATTATTTTATATTTTACTGTGTAATGTGTGACTCATTTATTATGAAATAATAAAGAAAATACTTTTATGCAGAAAAATGATCATCTTTAGCTAGAAAATCTATCTTCTTTGAAGATTAGTTTTGTATCTTTTATTTGGAAACAAAGAAGTAATCATTTCAAATATATGGGTTACATTTTAAATAACAGATTAACCTACATGCAAACCAGATTACACTGGATAACAGAAACTAGAGGTTTCTCCTAAAAGATATTTTGTATTCATATCCACCGTTTATCCATTTCATAAATACTGTTGAGTACCTAATATGTATCAGACAGACACATGGATCCTGCCCCAAGATCTTAGTCTGAGTATTCTCTCAGCTTTATATCCCCGTGAACTTCTTTACAATGTTGATACCGTGCATTAGTCCATTCCTCGTAATAGTGACCTTTATTTAGGGTCTAGATCAGTTGTTCTCAAAACATCCTAATTCTGCAGTCCTTTAATACAGTTCCTCATGTTACTACTTCATAATTGTAATTTTGCTATCTATTATGTACATGTAATTATGCATAATAATCTAAGTAACTGATATGCCACCCCCCCAAAGGGTCACAACCTACAAGTTGAGAATCACTGGTCTCCACCTTTCAAATACTTACTTTACCTGATTTCTTATTTTATTTTTTTTATCTTCCTTTGCCTATTCTGCCATTTGTTCATTTCCAAATGTTGATTTTTGTCAATTCTTATCTGGCCATTGCTTGACTATACCTCTACAAGCTTCTAATACCAGATAAATATTCCTGAGCTAGAATTGTCTTATATGAATGATTTCAAAGTGTCTATGTATAATACATATTAGATGCTCAACAATATTTATGGAATGGATAAATGGATGGATATGAATGCTGAATTTCTCTTGGGAGAAACATATAGTTTCTGTTATCCAATGTAGTATGGCTTGTATGCAGGTTAATCTGTTATTTAAAATATAACTCATATATGACATAATCATTGCCTTCTTTCAAATAAAAGAAACAAAACTAATCTAGAAAGAGCATACATTACTAGCTAATATTCTATCTAATTCAAAGTGCTTATTTTCAATTATCCACTTCACTACTACTGTATAACACAAAACCTCAAATTTGAGGTGTCCTATTCCTAAACTTAAGTTCCATAGGACACAAGATCTCACTGATGCTGCATGCTAATTGTCTTAGCCACCTTATACCTGTTTGCTCAATTACTCTAATATCCCTTAATATCGCTTCTCTAGTTGTTTGGGGTCTGTTCTTTTTCCTCCACTTTCCTACCAAACCACATCCATGGAATACCATCCAGGCATCAGTTTAAGTCAGACATAAGTTGTATTATTCTTTTCTTTAAAACCTCTGCAGCTTTTTAATTAGTTATAGTGGAAATCCAAATTCAAAGTAGGGTGTGCAACGTTTTTCTAATCTATTCCAACTAAGCCTACCATGACCCCTTACCCCATCACACACTGCCATGTGTTGAGTTGTCATTGTCCCTTACAACTGCCAGGCACTTAAAGCCTTTAATAGTTTCATTCATAGAGTGTGCTCCACCCAAGAAATGTCTTCAACCTGCATCTGACTTGCCAGGTAACTGAAAAAGTCTAAAGAGTGTCATTTTAGTTCAACATCGGATACTCACAGTGTTATACCATATTTGCATTCTTGTAGATACTGAGTGTTGAATTTAAAACCCTTTACTGTGTGCAACTGACTCTCCTCATTGATCCTATCCCTACCTTTTTCCACAGTTCAACCAATCATTCAAGCTGTACATCATGACTGATGCCACACTCTTTCATGCCTCATCATCCTTGTTAAATCCTCTTCAGTCTGGAACATTCTCCTCCCCTCTACATCAATATTCCCCTTTGCTATGTGGTCAGTTTCCCCCTTTCCTCCATGATACAAACAAATAAAACTACTTATCATTTATTCTATGTATCTTATTATTTATATTATCAAGTTGAATCATTTATTGTAAACCTTGGTCTCACCTGCTTAATCATGAGATGATAATTTTGCCTCATCTGATGCAAGTCCAGCAACCAGCATTTACCCAGGAAGTGATTAAAATCTTTAGCTCAATTCAATGCCATTGAAAACAAACCAGGTTAATTGAGCCCTAGGCTTTTTGTGTATAATAGTGTATAGCTATGGCTGACATTAAAGTAGCATGGAGAACTTTAAAAAAAAAAACCAAGTACTGGAACCCTTCCCTGTCTCTGGGAGAGCATATTGGTCCATGGAGAGTCCTACACTGGCTCCATCTGCAATGTTTTCTGAGTGACAAACATGGATGGTGCTGTGCAGCATTAGGGAAGCAGGTGGGGGACAGACTATTAGGCTCCATGGATGACAGTGAAGGCACTAGCTTGCTGACATGTCCTTACTGTAATTTCTGGTTGATAACAAGTCCTGAGTAAGTGGCAGTATTCCATAATAGTAAAAATGTAGCATGCCCTGAGGACTGCTAAACTTAAAGTCCAAACACATAATACCAAAACATTCCTTACTTCTGCCCTTCCAACTAAATCGAGGCTCATCTGACCTTCATGGAACACGAGATTTGGTCTCTAAAACATGATAGTGTTGAATCTCAGACTCTTTCCATTTCTCGGCTCCTCTACTACCAGAGCATGTATGAATGAGCCTCACTTTCCTCTCCATCCTTCCTGTGTCCTTTGACATTTTAATAGGGATAGTTCTGGCATTTATAAAGCTACCAGCTAGAACAATGAGTTTCCATGACACACCCGTCACACTGGCTCCCAGTTTCAGTGTAACTTCTAGCTCAGGCTTCCATGAGAATAGGTATCCAACCTGTCTTCCATGTCCCAGACCCATCTCAGAGAAGCTCTGTTTCTACAGTCCCTCCCACCTCACATGCCTCCTCACAAGACTTTCTCAACTCTTTGGCACTGAATGTTTTCCTAGGATCTCTCAGCTTCTGATGGATCCTTCTACAACTATGATATAGGACTGGGTCCCTGCAGACCATACATCTTCTGTTTTGCTGGCTGGTCTGGTTAGATGCTTTAAAAAGGAGTGTTAGAGGGACTCTGCATGACTGGAGGAGGAAAGGAGTGGGATCATTCCTGTGCAATTTCAGCTCTTGACAGCACCATACTGCATTGTGTAATGATGTTTCTTCTTTACCCTGATCATTCCAATGAATCAGACATTTATCCATCAAACCCAGTTTTTAGGTATACAACCATTCTCTCTCAGAGGTGCCCACAGCACCTAGGGTACACTCTTTGTAAATCTAGTCATGGGTACTCAGGGGTCCTACTCTGATCATCAGATGCCAGGATTAGCCAAGAAGAAATCCCACCCCAACTCAAAGTGCTGGAATCTTACCCTACTGATGCTATGCACCTTTAAGCTTTTAGGTTCAAATAACCCAGTCTAACCTCTCTTCCCTCCCAATTCTGAAGAAGATAGATTAATAGAACCCAAAAGCTTCCTATAGTTTTCAATAATTTTTGGTACTCTTTGTGTCTTGTCAAGCTTTCACTAAATAATTTAACTTATTTTATTAGATTCTCAATGTTAAGGTAACTGGTGTTGTTTGTCCTTTATACAGTACCCTGTTACTCAGATCCTGACTCCAATAACAATAACTGAAGTAAGTTCAACTATTTCTACTCCTTGACCTCCATCACCATCCTCATTGGAATAAATCTCTATAGCAACAGAATGGCATGAGTTGTAATATTTGATCTATCACTGGTATACTATAGCCAAAAATTGTGACTTATTTAACTTGAAATGACTAATAAGGGTAATAAGGGTGATATTCATAACCAACTAACTTGGGGGCAACCAGCATAACTACAAAGCCTTTTCATTCCTCTCCATGACTGTCAGTTGGATTGAGGATCAAATGCAGAAGAAGAAAAGTATGGCTGTCTTCAATAACACTGACATCAGATGTTGGAGAGAATGTGCAAAATAAAGGAAGCCTTCTTTCCTGTTGGTGGGAGTAAAAATTAATACAGGCACTGTAGACACTCATTTGCATAATTCTCAAAAATTCCAAATAAGGTTACCACATACTCCTGCCTGTGAGGTCTAAGCTCCCTTTCTTGCTAAACAATTCAATCTTACAGCATGGTTTCACAGGGGATACGATGTTAACACTCTTAGTATGCTTTAATATGAAGTAGATTTTTATAGACTGATTAAAAAACAGTTGAAATTTTAAGCAGATAAACTTATAAAGGTAATAATGTGTGCAAAATTATTATCAGAATTGATGTTTAAGGCTTAATGAATGATATTGTGTACTTGTGTTATTTAAGCTAAACTTTGCAACAAATCTGTGAAGTAGCTATTGTTACTGCTGCTGCTCTCTTCTTCTTCTTCTTCTTCTTCTTCTTCTTCTTCTTCTTCTTCTTCTTCCTCTTCCTCTTCCTCT
>NW_022196905.1:215217560-215258337 GCF_008632895.1 Mastomys coucha
CTTCTCCTTATCTTATCATAAATCAAAAAGCAAAATCTGTTGATATCTTAAAACTTAAAAATGACAATCACAGTCCACCCCTGGAGTCCCTTGTCTATTTGTCAATCTATTACATTGCTTTAGCTCATTTACTTTGCTTTAGAATGTGCTCCTACCTTAAACACTACATGTGTTTGTTTTCATTAAGAATTGAATGTATAATTCGCTAAGTACATTTTTAAATTTATAAATGTATTCCTCTATCTAATATATATTAAAGTTCTTAATTTATGAAATTACAAAAGATAATCCTCAGATCATGGTTTCTGAATAAAATGTATTGTCCCACAGGATTTCACATAGACACAATGAGAAAAATGTTGACATAAATCTACAATGAGAAAAAAAAATGGGAGTTGCTAATTATAAATTGTGACTAAAGTCAAGTATATAAAATCTGAGTTTCTTTTACATTTAATATTATAGAATTAATTTCTAAGGCTGAAAAGATGGCTCAGTGGTTAAGAGTGTTTGCTGATCTCCCTGAAGACCGAAGTTCAGTTCGCAACATCCAGGCCAGGTGTCTTACAACTCTTTATGTCTCAGCTTCAGGGCATCCAGTGACTTCTGGACCAGACAATCATCTGCATACACTTATTTCATACACCTACAGAGACACATAGGATAAAAGTAAAACAAATCTTTAAAACTTCGTATCAAAGTAATGTTTTATAACTTTTTAGAACTGTGGAATTCAGCTGGATGGTAGAAAAATCTGCCTTCTTGACAGACCTTTTGATGGGAAGTGGAAAGAAAGGAAGTTACCCTGAGCCCAACACTCTCTCAAGAGGGAAGATGCTACTCCACCTGCCTGCCTGGTCACCTACACACACCACCATCAGCATGGCACTTCCTTCCCCAGGGGATATGGAGGAACATAAGTTGGTCGTTATGAGCCTATCCTATGAATGTAGAAGACAGCCACAGTGGAGAGCCAAGTTTAAAGGGCAAAAATTGACTTCCAAACTTGACCAGGAGGGTGACAGGTGTAAGGTGGGAAAGAAATCTCTCCAAATAGCATCTTTGTAGTTCAACATTATAAGGTTAAAAAAAAAATAGTGCCTGATAGACATCACCTTGCCTGTGATCCCATGACAGCAAAAACCCACATAATTAGTAAACCACGGCTAAACTGTGACTTGCAGAGGCTAATCCAAGACAATGCTTTTAAAATGCATGTTTAGCCTTGGCTTCTATTATTTCTTATTTAGATAAGGCTTTAAATAGATCTTGTTTCCAGGGAGAATCTTGTAACTCAAACACACTTTTAGCAAAATGCTACTAATAAGGAATGAGTCTCAACTGTTTAAATGAATTCTTAAAGCATCTTGCTATTTTAGTCTCATTCATTCATTCAGACAAAAGCTATTTATGATATGCTACATTTAAGGCACTGTTCCGGATGCTGGAGGACATAACAGTGAACAAAACTAATGAAATGCTACTTTTGAAAATTTTATAATTCAATTTTGCAATTATTGGTGATTCATATATAAATAAGTTATTATCAAAAGCATTCCTTCACATAAAGCAGCTTTCCTTAATTGGGGGGAATTTATAAGTAGGATTAATCACATTGTCTAAAAAAGTACATTATACAACCTTAAAAAGAAAACAGCCATTTTAACATTTGTCAATACATTCTTTTCTTTTTTTATTTATTTATTTTATTTTTTATTTTTTTTTAGATATTTTCTTTATTTACACGTAATTTTCTCCTTTCCCAGTTTCCCCTCCAACAAACAAACAAACAAACAAAAACAGCAAGAACAAACCCCTGTTGCCTCCACCCTCCCCATGCCTGCCACCCCACCCTCTCCCACTTATTGGCCCTCACATTCCCCTACACTGGGGCACATCTGATTGTTCTGGCAGCATGTGTATAGTAGAGGATTGCAAATTCGATCATCCATAGGAGGAGAGGACCTCGGCCCTGTGAATATATTATTTTCTTAAAGGAGTTCAGATAAATATGACTTGTAACCTTTTTATTTTATCTTGCTGCTGTTGGCTCATTCAGGCTTGAACTACTTAAAGCTGCTTTCTAGAATACACACAGAGGAAAAAAAAAAGAATACACACAGAGAGAACGGGGAGTGGAGGGGAGAGGGAGAAATAGGTGTGGGAAACATGAGAAACATATGGTGTATAAACTGGAAACCAAGAAGTATTTTCCACTACTCTACATTCCTGCCTATATGAACCAAAAGCTTCCCTTGGTCTTTGAATACTTCATATAGTATGTGAGGAGTTTCTGCTAGTGAAATAGTAGCCAAATATCCATTAGATACATACAGAAGTCTATCTAGAGTTGTTCATTCAAGGAATAAAGCATTGAATGTAGGTTTCTACCTAGGGCTGGAGGAAATTATTTAACAATGACAAAAAAAGGAGATAATATTCCAGACACATGAAATGTCAAGATGTCAAAACTCCTTCATACAGATTCTATCAATCATCTTTGCTAAAATAATCAAAAATTATTTGATAGAATGAATGTCAATATGTTTTTCTCTAAAATGGATGATCCAGATGATGATAAACTAGAATTGGATGGGAAAACTAGCTCAGCCAGTAAAGTGATAGTCTCACATTATAAGAACCTGAGTTCAAGTCCCAGAATCCACATTATTTTTAAAGCCAGGCATAATAGTGCATGTCTGAAATCAATCTCCAAGAATCACTACCTTACAATGACCTCCAGAACAGTAAGAGACCCTGTCTCAAAACAAAATAAAGCAACCAACAACAATAGCAACAACAACAACTGAGATAGGTAGTGACTGAGCAATGACACTCTGCTGGCTTCGGTAGGCATCCATGAGAATGTATACCTGCCCATATGCACCTGCACACACATGTGTCATGGAAACAGGTATGAAGGCTAAAAAAAGATGATTCATTTTATCTTCAGTAAGTCACAGTTGGATCCATGAAGCATCAACTCATTTGTCTCTGATCCAGTTTGAGATGAACGATCTTCTAGGTCAAAGGTTCTTAATTTTCTACAAAGCTCCCTGGGGATACTTTTGTTACTGGATCACAGATGTACTCTGAATGGCAAGAATCTGAATATATCCGTACAAATTACCTTGTAAGGAATATGATGACCCAGCCCAAATACACGTCCCAAATACAAACCCATTGTTATGTTAAGCAGTCTACTTGGCAACATGCTGCAAGCAGCTAATTGGAATTATTACAAATTCTTAAAAATAAAAACAAAGGTTTCTTTGGAAAATAATATTTACCTCACCAATTTTTCATTCTTCTTTCATTCGTTGACATCACTTTTCCTTCAGTTAATGAGCATGCAGGATTTAGAACACTGAATGAAGGAAAATATCACCACATCCACCATTCATTCTGTGCTTGTGTGTCTGTGTGTGTGTGTGCACCTGTGTGTGGAGGTCACAGGCTGACAGTGGGTGTCTTCCTCTGTCACTCTCATCTTGTAGTTTGACATGGAGCCTCTCCCAGTAAACCCTGTGCTCACTTATTCAACTCTACTGAGCTCTGGGGACCTGGGCTTCTCTGCAAACCCAGCACTGGAGTGACAAACATGGACTCCCTTGCCCTGATTATTTTGTACAGGGATACTAGGTCCTCAGGCTTCAGCAGCAGGAACTTTGCTGAGTGAGCCATCTCCCCAGCCTCAGGTTCCCTTCTTTAACCAGTTTGAGATCTCTCAATATATATATTCCTCCACAAACCAGAAATACACTGCTGAACAAAAATCCTGAAGAAGCCACTTAAGTACGAATCATAAAACAGCTTTCCCCAACCTCGCTCAATACTTGGCAAACTAATATTTTAAGATAAATGTTATATATAAGATTTAAAATAACAATGCATTAATGTTGTAGGATTCTTACACAAGCACATGATCTGGATGGAAACTCCTTCCTCAGAGACATGGGATTTATTTCCCTCAAACAGTCATATAAGAATCTGCTACCCTAAGTACAACTCCATGATCACTGGGCTCACCTTTCCTGGAGGAGAGAAAATAATATAACTATAATATAAACAATATAAAATAATAAAATGTAATATAGTAAGCATTTTGATAAATTCAGTACTTATGTTTTTCATAGTAATTTGGCACATATTGGGAAGGTACACTGGATCTAAGACCTGAGACCCTTGATACACTTTTTAGACAAGGCTCATCTCAGAGAGAAGGGAGCACTCACAGCATTGATTCATGGCAGAGATGGGTGTGCCTGACTTGGGATCTTCTGTGATGTCTACCTTCCAGGAATTATATGAGGACTAAGAAAAAACGATGCTGTCCATGGCTTGTCCTAAAAATGCACAGATCACAGGTTCTGACTCCTCTCATATTTAGAAGGTATCTTTCTAAAGATGATCCTTAAAGAAAGAAGGGAAAAAGAATTACCTCAACCCTTAGCTGGCTGAAACTTGTGGGTGTTTCTTCTTTTCTCTATTCTCTCCTTAAGGGTTCTCTCCTGTGACTGATCTTTGTACTTCTTGGGAATGGCTAAAAATGTGTGTTGAATTGAAAATATGGACCCTGTCTGGCCCTGAAAAAGACATTCTCTGGAAATGCACTACTAAAATACTCAGGTGAGCATGGTGTTCTCATTCAACTCAGTATTCATGTCTCCAATACTCAACAAGACACAGCACACTAATAGCAGCCATTGATCCTCCCCAACAAACAATCTTGTCAACAATGAGAGATCCACACAGAGGTCTCAAGAGGGAATCTGGAAACTGAGAGTGCCCAGTAAATTTCCTAAGCAAAGATGGAATGACCTAGAAGACTTTCTTGGAATTTTACCCATGTCACTCATTTCTATTTCTTCTCTCAGCCATCTCCTTTGATCATCCCACATCCTGTATCCAGTCCCTCTTCCTATATCTGAGAGGCCAGGACACATTCACTCTGATGGATCAACTCTGCTTTGAAAGGACTTCCTTGAATGTTGCCTTACCTGTACAGAAGGTTATAGGACAAGAACAGTGTTGAAATGAACACAGCTTTGAAGAAAAAAACTCTGATAAACTTTACCATCACAACCTCAATCAATATAAGCACACAGTCTGCAGTCAGAAGTGTTCACTCAGTAGCGGGAAAGGGAGACTTCTCTAGTGCTCCTAAGAAGAGGGCATGCATTGCTGAGTTGGCTAGCAAAGCTAGAGGTACTGGCAGTGATTTATCCACCCAGTTAATCTGCTCAGTGCCCCTGCAATAGAGAACCAGTAGAAGTTGTGTTTATTGCTCTGAGTTAAACTGATGTCTGTTGAGTTCCAACATTGACTTAGTCAGATTGCCCTTTCCAATGGAAAAAAAAAGTTTGACTAAGGTGGCACATAGTTATAACCCCAATTCTTAATTGGAAAAACATTTGTAGTAACAATGTTTGCAGTGAGCTAGAGGTTTTGAACATAGACCTCAAAATACCTGTAGACTTAATTATATTAATGCAGGTCTCATAATACTAATAAAGCCCAGAATTTGCTAATGAGAAAAGTGTCTGCCAAAAATTGTGAAAGGACAAACATTAAAAAAAATGATATTTATAAACACATAAAGCTTCAAATTTTTAGCATTAATCTTTTTTACTTTCCAAAATTAAAATATATTTTTCTACAAAATAAAAAAATCTTCATAGTTATTTTTTTCTCGCTTAACATCTTTCCTTTCCTTAATCTGCCGGTTACTCTACTGTTCCAAATGGAAATCGTGTAACTTATTTATTTCATGTAGATATCTTAAATGTAAATTTTCCAGGCAGAGCAAAATATTGTCCCTTCTTTTTGGGAGAATGCTTCAGTTTCTATCTCATCTAGTTATGGGAAACCCACCTTATATTCGCTGTAGCTCACTGTCTGTCCCTCGGTGCACATAAAGAAACTGTTTGTAGAAATTTAATGCCTGTCATTTACATGCACTTAAACTTTGTTTCCCTGAACTTGATTTCCATAACTGACAGAAAATAAACAACAACCTAAGAAAGCATATAAGATACCAACATCATTTTTATATTGGTTACTGAGTGGGGCCCTAGATGAATGTTGTGGCATCCACATTTAGAGATGAGGGCAGAGAATAAAAGCATCTATTTCAAAACTTTAGATTTGAAATATATTTGAAATAAAACTTCTTTTATTCTTCAGTTACTAAACTAGCTGGATATCCCTTTCATGTAATCTCCTCACCTAGATTATTACCTGCCTGAGCCACAAATATATTAGAGTCAAGACAGAGAAGCAAAGGAAGAGATGACCAGCAACATGATATCTATTCACATATAACCATAACATCATTTAATTTAATGTTTGCTCACTAACTTTTAGTTCTAAGCCCAGAATTCCTTTCCTCCTAACCCATTTGTCAGACATTCTTCTGAAACCATACTGTACTTGGGAATGAATCTCCATAATACAAAAGATAGGTTTTTTTATATTCCCTGTTAAATCATATCATTAATTTAATTTAATTTTTGAAAGTAAAACCATACTTTTGCCTTTTGTCCTCATAACACAATAGTTTTTATTCAGGGACAGTTTTTGTCTTCTGGGAGACACTTGCCAAAATCTGCAGCCATTTGTGATTGTCACAAGCTGAGGAACTGACAGGGAGACTGCTGTTGGCAGCTGGTGGGTGGAGGCCATGAATAGTCAGTCAAATATCCTAGAATGCCCAGGAGAGCCTCCTTTAAGCCTGCCATCCAAGAGTTAGCAAGTCAATGCTATTCCATGAGCATTGGCTATCATACTTAGAATGATAGCCTATTTCACTGTAGACACAGTGGTGTGAGTCAGCCCCTCCTCCAAAGAGCAAATGAACATCCAGATGTAGAAAGTGCCATCAGCAAATGACTATGGCTGACAACTTCTTCAAGATTTGTTCCCACAAACTAACCAGATGCAGAGAATTATCTCAGCCAAGACCACAGTTTCCCAGACTTGGACCACCACAAATACCCTTGTAGCAAGAACATGAGGGCTTGACCATTTCATGCACTGTGGAAAAGCTCCAGTATATTGTATGGCCCTCCAGACCTCTCAGAGTATGCCAGGCCTGAACTTCAGATCGACTTCTGGTCAACTGTACCCATAATGCACATCTATCTCTCCCATCTTAATTACTATGCCCTCTCAGAAACCCAACACGGGGACAGGATTTTTATGGATTATAAAGCCTCTATTATAAATTAAAATGTAAAGTAATGATACTTCCAACATGGATGAGCCATAAAACTTAGACTTTCATAAGTGATATTCATCTATGAGGAATAAAAAATAATAACTGCATTTTTGTCAGGAGAGAGTGGGCTAGAGAAATGAAAAGTGATTTAAAGCTGAATACGGAGTTTGTACTGCAGGACGTGTTTTATGGGTCATTATAACTCCTGTTCTTATGGAAACAGTTTTCAAGCACTGTATTTTTGTGTATCTTTGATTTAGCAGGTAGACATTTATTTCTGACAGATGATTTCAGCTTTTAAAATGCAAAACATTTGGGGGAAATTGTATATTACATGAATCTTCATAAAAGTAGAGTAGAGGCGTTTACATTTGTTGGTTGGAAAATATTTAATGTCAGTGAGATAGTCTGATGAATGAGCAGGTAGCAAAGGGGAGCAAGGCTCCTGAATGTTTAGGGAGAGTGACAAGCAAATGAAGCTGAGAAGGGGTGACCCTCCAAGTGCTGTCCCTTATGCTCATCGCCAAGGTTTCCCTAGTAGCTATCCATTAGAAAGTCAAAACGCCTTAATTTGCGTACACCATCAGTTGAGACCATAAACCTAGCATTGAGGTTTTCAAGGTCCAAGTCAGATGAAATTGCATACATTTGACCTTATAACCCTGTGGACAGCTACCCTTATGAGTACAGAGCTATGAATGTGAGATCTCCATTAGTAAGGACAACTGCTATTGAAAACAGCACTGCCCCTCACAGGTTCATGTGTTGAACAGCCTTCTCCCAGTGGGTGGTGCTGTTTTTGGAGACTGTGGAACCTGTAAGAGTCAAAGCCTGACTTCAAAGCCTTTGAAGGCCATAGCTGCGCCTGGTTCTTGCCTGTCTTCTGCTGTCCTGCCTACCTTCCTGTGTACGGTTCCTGCAGCCATGTGCCTTCTGTCACACACTGAGCCACTGTGCCTGCCTTTCCTGTTATGATGGAGTGGAATTTCATGTCACCCAAATACATCTTTCCTAGCTTAGGTTGTTTTGTCAGGTACTTGAGTCAAAAGACACAAAAGTAACTAATATACATTCTTTCATAGCACCTGATCCCAATGGAGCAGGGACAAAGACGAGATGCATGTACATTCTCCACTGGGATAGAGGTTCTAGGAAGACTCCTGTAGATTATAAAAGGGTAGGCCTTTTGGAAAGATGGAAAGAGAATTAGTCAGAAATTTCCTACCAGGGAGTGTTAAGTGCATGGTTATGTCACATGATGTTGACACTGTACTACATATCCACACATGAAAATACATGCAAACGTATATTTGAACATGTGTGTGTAGTAATACTCACAAATGCCTATGAAGAGATGCATACACATATATACCCATCCACGATGTATACATAAACAAGACAGATACTGCTTGATTTATGTATTTATAGCATCATAAATTGAAAGCATCATAAAGTTAAAAATGTCTTTAGTACACTTAAGTTCCTGACTGACACAGCTACGAGCACTGTATTATATTGGTTCTTTCCCTTCAGAATGTCATGACTGAGAGACACAGCCTGCCACCACTGCCCACCCTCACAAGACAGTTTCATACCACATGTCATTAGATAGGAAAAGATTGCAATTCAAAATCTGGAATGCAGTTTCTACTGAATGTGTTAGCATTTCATTCTGGCATAAAGCAAAATAAAAATTATAAAGTAAATCATTGTAATTTAGGAATGTCTACATTGAACTGCCTAGAACTCTAGTTTATAAGGTAATGTTCCTGAGAACCGAGGTTTCAAGTCATGGGCTTATCAGCAGTTAGATCTTTTATAAGCTACCTTTGGTACCTTGTAGGCGCTACCTGGTACTAGCCTCATTTTTTTGAGGTCCCTAAGCATGCTGTATTTCTTGGACAAGTGACAAAAGTGATGGAGACTGGCCTGGCATGGTGTATTTTTACTTTTCTATATTCTCTTCTTTGTGGTAAAAGTAGAAAAGGATTTCAGAGATGCCATGTTAGCATTTGCATTAATTCACACTTTCTTTGGAAGTTTAATCCAACCAGTCAGGAAATGCAAAATTTGAGGTTCTTCCATTTTATGTAAATTTGCATGGTTTTAATTGGCTACGTTTTTAATTACTTGGGAGCAACTATCATTTTATTTTCCCATTTTCACACACATAAAAAATGGCAACTTAAATTTCTTCATAGCACCTTCTTATGTCATCCTTCAACTTTAAGCTCAAAATGACTCTTACCATTGCTCAGTGAAGAACAGTGCTTAAGAGGCTAGACATTTTGCACATCCAAAATGTCTTTGCATGTGCAACTTACAATGCTAAATGAAGTCATGGGACATTAAAGAAATCAGATTAATAAGCCAAAATCTGGAGGCTTTTGCAAATGTACAATTGTAGCTTTCAATTTATCAGCATCCATGGCTTCTTCTCCCCTCCCTGTCTCACTCTGCTTTGGGACTCTCAGCGATCATTCTTAACCAGAGATATGTTAGTAAAGAAAAATGCCAAGAAACTTAAAGCATCACCTTACTTTTGGTAGCCTTTCAATGCTTTGTTGAGTTAAAAAGTAAAAAAGTATTAGTAGCTATGATAATCTCTGGAGAACATGTTGCATTTTATTATTCCTATCTTCCTTTTTTGTCTAGCTCATCAGTGCTGACAACTGAAACCTGGTTTAGTTTATATAGCACAGTCAACAATGTTGTTACTTTCAGTCAAGATCACAAGGGAAAACAGAAATTCAAATTGCTCCAGCACAGACAATTTCAGAAGAAACTGAAAGACTTCAATTCAAGGAAATCAAAGATTCTAGTCACTAAGAAGAGTCACATAATTATCCCCTCTGAACTTTCTAAGGAACCAAGTAAATTTACCTCTTCCACTGAGGCCTTGAGTAGATATAGAGGAGTCCCTTTATAATATCTGAAGACCCTCTTCCCTACAGTTTTCTGAGATTTTTTTCATTCAAATGTGCAAATTGTTGAAGATTGTAAAAAAAAAATATTAACTATGTTTTAACTGTACAATTTAGAAGGAAGGAAGGAAAAGAGAGAAAGAAAGAAAAAAGGAAGGAAGGAAGGAAGGAAGGAAGAAAGAAAGAAAGAAAGAAAGAAAGAAAGAAAGAAAGAAAGAAAGAAAGAAAGGTTAGAGCTGTACACAATGGATGAAGATAAACTGCTGCATTTCTCTAAATCCTGTGTGCTAGTTGACCACATGGTGAATCATAATTATAACTATCCTGCCTCTGCATTTCCTGAAATTACAGCAACTGAACTCAACCTCCCTAACTAAACAAGTGTTTACTGGATATACTTACCTACTTTTCACATCTATTGCATGTGAACATGGAAAGGGTACCCAGCATGCTTCATTAGCAGACATGTGTAGCTGGAGGTGATTAATGTTACTCAAATTGTCCCAGCAGTGGCAGCAGACAGCATACATTCCTCGCTGCACACCCCAGTGTTCTGGGTTCCCAAATGAAAGACACACGCACACACACACATGCACATGCATGCATACACACACACGTACACACACACATACACATACACACACGTGCATGCACACACACACACACACACACACACACACACACAGCTTTATTTTTTTAATATGCCTTAAACAGTTCAATGGCTTGGCCACTCCTAAACTTCTACTTGACTAATACCTCTCCTCTGATACTTCTGAGTTATTACTTACTAAAATCTATATTCCATTTTTGTTGTCCTAGACCCAATGAGGGAGGCCCCTAGGGCAGCTTTTAAACATAGGAATGGTACAATTCTTCTCATGATTTAAAAGAGTAATTCTGAAAATATATTGTAGAAGAGTGAAGCATGTTTCAATCTTTGAACACTACTTGCAAAGCATGATTGTATTTTCTTTAAGGTCTAAAGTATAGTGACCCAAATCTCCACATTCCTAGAATAGTAATGTTATTTCTCCATATGCAAAAGCAGAATTGGGGAGGGGGATTATAAAACATCCCCAGGTTACTTTAGAATTGGCAAAAGAGGAGAGAAGAGATGGAGGGAGGGAGAGAGGGAGAAAATAAGAAGAGAAAGAAATCTTTCCCTGAAAGATTTGGAATTTGATCTGGGTTCTTGAGTTAAAAAAGGCTTGTTCAGGACCAGTGGGATAACACGAATAAACTCACCTAGACAAGAAATTACAAGGACCAAATGTGTAAGGAACACAAACAAAGTATTTACCTGAGCGGGTCAAAGTGTGTGTGCACTCTGAGGAGAAAGTTGATGCACAGTGAGCCTCTAGGAGTCATGTGAGATGGAATCTAAGAGATCTCACGTGGATCACTCAATAGTTTTATTCTGATATGACCTTAGCTCAGTCCTCTTGTAAGTTTTAGGAAAAATGAAGTAAATGGTATTGGGTACATCTCTACTGCTGTACAGGCTTTTCCATGCCAGAAATCACCTCTCCTGTTTGAAATTTCAGAGTCATGTACTACACACATTTGATAAGTTCTCAATAAGCATGTATTGTAAGTTGAAAATGGATGGATGGACGATGGATGGAAGAATAAATGGACAAAAGAATGACTTACCAGGTGAATTTTTGCACCATGCAGGTGGAGGAGCTGAGGATAAATTTACCTTAACACACACAAAAAAATACTAAGAAATATTAGCCAGTTATTGGGACTCTCATCATGCTCTGAAAAATAAAAAGATAGAAAGTTAGTTCCTCGTAGTATCCCAAAAAACTGCCTTGTGAGTTCTCAAGATTTTCTTCAAGATGATTTTCACAATCTGGAAGTTTTACAACCCTGGATTCTCGCTTTGCCTGAACAAGAGGGCTTCCCTTTCTTGGAATCCAATGCTACAGTTTAGAGACAGACATGAAAATACAGTACATTGTGTAGGGTGATCATACATTTTTCCCCCAGAAATCAACACCCCTTCTAACACCTAAGATAAAAAATATCAACCCAGCTCCTTAATTAGGAAGAATAAGTTGTTTTCTTGATTAATTGCACACTACAGAGGAACACTATGTAGGAGGTAATAATTTATGGTAGCAATTTTTGGTGATTTTGTCAAACTTTGCATGGTTTCATACTATAGATTTTGGCAAGCATGATACTCTGTCAAAGGGGAGGGAGCTGTAGAAAGTAAAATAAATATTTAAGCCCAGAGAGATCCTTCTGACAAATGCTCATTCTCAGATCATCTGTTCCTCATTTCGTGATATGTGTTATGAACAACAGCCCCATTCCAGCTCTCACAGCCCCTTCGTAATTTAACATCCAACAAATATGTTATTGCATATATATGTATGTATACATATATATAATATATTGTTACGATTTGCATTCACAGATAGCTATATAATGAATGCATGTGTATATATGTGTATAAAAGTCTTCCTCTGACCAACCATCTTCCCCATTGGAAGGATGCTCTACATTTATACCTTTAGAAACAACTTCAGAGTCAGTCATTTTTTACGGCTGTCTCCTTGCTCAATGGGTTACTAATGTCTTTCACCTAAAAGTATGTGAGTTTACTGCCTGCCAAGTGAGGCTTTGGACTGCTGCTAAACCCAGAGTGTGTCAACAACATGGCAGGATTTTACATTATATTCCAATGTCAAGCTTGCATTTATCTGTTTCTATTTTCCTTACAGATGTTAGTCGCTTGCTATCTTCTGGTATGTTGGGAGCATCGTATCATGGAGGGTTAGCACATACTGGTCCATGGTCAGACTTATCAGTTTATGGAAAAGCAAAACACAAAATAACCTGAAAAACTTCAATGTACAATATCGCTATCTTTCCAAAAGCTGCCTTGCAACAATTGGACATTTACAAACTGAGTCCTTGGAGAAAGGTCAAGAAATTGAGAAGATGCTTTCATCACACCAGTCTGTGGGCATATCTGTGGCTAATTTTCTGTTTACTGACTGATATTTGAAGGCCCAACCAGCAGTAAATAGGTGGTGCCGTCCTTGAGAAAATGGACCTGAGCTGTATAAGAAAGGTGGCTGAATAAACCACGAGAAGAAGCTTATAAGTACCTTTCTTCTATACTCCATGGAATCTGCTATAGTTCCTGCGTCCAGGTTCCTGACTTGTTTGAGTTCTTGGCTTGGATTCCTTCAGTAACACATTGTAGATAAAGCTGAAATAAAAACCTTTCCTCTTCCAGGTTGCTTTTGGTCAATATTTTGTCTCAGGAACAGAAAGCAAACTAAAAGAAGAACATACGTTTTTTATTTCTTTACTGAAATTTACATCTAAGCAATTTGTTCATTTTGGTGCTACTATAAATGACAATAACTTGTTATTAATATATAGAACTGTGACTAGTTTTTAATGCAGATTTTATGTTGTATCTGTACTGAGATATTATTTTTTGTGTTTTTGTTTTTTTCTTGGGTTTTGTTTGTTCGTTTACTTGTTTGTTGTTTTTTCATCTTGGAATGATTGGTTTTGCCTCACATTGTATAGTTAACTAATCAGAATCACTTTACTTGATTCCATCTTATTTATGTTCCTGTTTTTATTTGCTAATTCTATATCTAAGACTTTCATTATCATACAGAATTAAAGTAGTGAGACTGGACACCATGTCTTTTTCCTGATCTTTTCAGTTTTCACTATTATATATGATCAAATCATGAGTATTACCCACATGAGCCTTATAATGTTGAAAGAATTTTCATCTTTTTGAGTGGTTTGGGATTTTTTTTATCATTAAAAAGGTACTGATTGTTCTTTGAATTTTTCTGAATCTATTAAAATAATCATATTTCATCCTTCAATGTTAGTATAGTATATCACATTAGTTTTTATGTTGAACCATCCATGCATCTTAGATTTAAATCAGTTAATCGTAGTACATAATCCTTTAATATACTTTAATATTCACTTTAGTAATATCTTATTGAGAATTTTATGTCAATATATTTATCTAGGCATTTCTTTCAAAGATCTCTGCTGCTGTAGTATCTTCATTAGACTTTACTATCTTAGTAATGCTGGCTTCATACAATGTTTTTGGAATTATATCTTCCTCTTCAAATATCTAAAAAATTTGAAAAACAGTTTTTTTCAACTTCTAGTTTAATTAACAAAAAAGACATGTGTCTTGAGCTTTTGTTCTTGTTATTGAGAAAGTTATTACTGATTTATCTCCTTGCTAATTAAAGCCATTTGTCTCTTCAACTACCCCCATTTCTTTTCTGCTCAGTCTTGGTAAGGTGCATGCTTATAGGGATCCACTCATTTAAGTTTTCTTAAAGCTACTGATCTCTAGCTTAATTCTACCATGGTTAAATCTTTTTCTTCTATAATATCTTTCAGTTTAAATGGCATATATGCTCTTGAGAAGAATATGTAATATGCTGTTGTTAACTGGACAGAGGGATGAGAGCACACAGATCAGACACAGCTGGCAGATAAACCAGCAACCACAAACTGCAGGCATATAAAAAGACACAGTAGAGAAGTAGAGAATTCAAACTTCCTTTTTGATCAATATAATCCAAATCTGTGATGTAATTCTGTAAATCAACAACAACAACAAAGTTTGGTGCCTCTGAGGTTATGTTTAATATGCTTCACAGAGACACTCCTGGATATCCATGAGTCTAGAGGGGATAGATGTGACATAGACATCCTACTTAGAACTGAGCACTCTGAGACTTCTTATTCTCTGCATGTTGACCAGTTGTGGGTTTCTATGTTAATTGCCATTGACTACAAGAAGAAATTTCTCTGATAAGGTTTAAGTTATCATTGGGTATAGCGATGAAAAATTAGAAATAGAAATAATTTTACTGTTATGTTTAGTTAGCAGAATAGTAATAGTAGATTCTCCCCTGGGGTCTATGACCTACCTAGGCATGGGTTCTTGGCTTTGTTGATAGTGCCAGGTACTGGCTCTATCTCATAATTATTTTTTTCTCTCCTGGTAATATACATAGCACTTTCACACACTGTGAAGGCTACTCAGTAAGAATGGGGTTTCCAGGTGAATACCAGTCAGCTTTATCCATAGCCTATGACTCAGTATATGGTATCTTCAGAAATTGGATCGTACCTTCAAGTTCTGAAGGGTAACCAAGAGCAATGGAAATCATCTGTAATGTTTATTTTGTTTTTTAAAACAGGGCCTAATTTCCAAATAGGTAGCCATAATAGAGCTGAGTCTGCAAGTCATTAGACTATATAAACCTAAATAATTAATAGAATATATTACTATGACATATTAGTTCACACACATACTTTATATGATTTTCAATTAAAATCACATGGCATGTTGAAATATAACCTATCTAATTTATACATTTATTTTTATTTTTGCTTATTATTTGTTAGAATGTTCTATACTGCCTAGATGGCCAGGATCTCAAAGCTGGATGGCTCAGAGACCTAGAGTAGAATGAAATACAGTAGGAGGGGGAAAAGTCAACTCAAAGATTCCTAAGACTATACTGCTATATGTGTAGATCAGTGTCTAGCCCAATTGTCAGCAGAAGGCATCAGCCAGCCCAGTTGTTATCGGTGGGGTATCAGATCACAGCAGATGTAGAGACCCACAACCAAACACTAGGCAAAGAGAGGGGTAGGATGGATTGTTAGAGCTAGAATAGTCAAGAACACCAGGAGAACATAGCTCACAGAATCAACTAACCAGGGCTCAGAAGGGCTCACAGAGACTTAAGTGGCAACAGCAGAGCCTACATGGGCCAGACCCTCTGCAAACATGCAGTGGTTGTTTAGCTTGGGGATTTTGGTGGACATCTAACAATGAAAGTTGGGGTATTTCTGCCTCTTTTGCCTGCTTGAGGGACCCTTTTTCCTCCACCTACCCAACCTTGGTATGAGGGTTTATACCTAGTCTTATTGTGTCTTGTACGGCATGTTCAGTTGATATACATGGGAGGTCTGCTCTTTTCTCAAGGGAAATAGAGGAGCAGTGAATCTGGGAGAAAGAGGAGGTAGAGAGGGTGGGGACTAGGGGGAGGAGAGGCTGCAATTGGGATGTATTATATGAGAGAAGAATAAAGAAAATGAACAAAATATAAGAAAATTCACTTCCAAAAAAGGATGAAAAAGGTCTGTCATAGAAAATAGCAAAATATTCATTGAAGACTAGTAACTAATTATCTGTGCACATAGATATTTGATTGAAATTCCTTCTGTAATTTTCACAGACAATAAAGGATCAAGTACACCCATTTCTTCTAATTCTTGTAATTATGACTAATGATGACAGTGACCTTACTGATCAACAGCACTGACTTGGCCAGCTACTTCCACTTGAGATTAATTAATTGATTCATACATTAAAAATTCACTGCCCAATATGTGCTAACTACTCAATTATATGGTGGTGCTAGTCTCTACAACACAGAGATTCAATGAAGAGAAAAATAAGAAACAAAATACTATAAAATAGGCTATTCAATAAAAGTGATGGGACATTGAAGACATCAGATGAGACAACACAGGATAGACACTTAGCGCATGCTATTTCCTCTGAGATTCCCCTTAGCTCCTTGTTATCTAGGAGTGTCTTTTTGTCTGCAACTGTGATTATTCAGGAGAACTCCCTCTACAAAAATACACATGAGCTCACTCCTCAGAAGCTACCCTGTATTCTCAAAATAGTATATATTAAAAATGAATTTTGAACATAGGTTTAAACCCAATGGGAAATGCAGTCAAAAGATGCTAACAGAAATGAAACAGCAACATTATCTCAAAATCAAATAAATCAACATGGTTAAAGCAATAAATCATACCTCCCTCATCAACTCAATTGTTTCTTAAAGGGAGAAAGCAGTAGAATTTAAAAATTAAATGTGCACATTTCTTATGTTACTATATTATTTTCTATTAAGGGAATAAAACTGGTGATAAGTTACATAGTTATAAAAATATTCACTAACTTTTATACAATAACAGCACTCCCAATAATTAAAACTAGTGAAATGGCTTTCAGAAACTTCAAGAAAGAATAGTTTCTGGGTAAAATTAAAAAGTCAAGAATGTTATAAGATATAGCATTCAAAAAATGGTAAATTATGAGATATTATGAAGAAGTAAATAAGAAATCACTTGAATGAATTATAAATGTTCTACAACTACAAAATTCTCCACAGAAAATAATGAGGAAAGCAAATAATTATATGGCAAAAAACAACAGCGATTTCATGAAAAACCAAAATATGATATACCAGGTAAAGAATGCTTATTTGTAGGCAACACTTGCTTTAAAATGTTAGCTTTAAGCTATATATTCATGTGTTATACGTGTATGTATGTATAAGTGTTGGTCAAACATGCTTAAATGTAATCTGCTGCAGGCCTTGGCCTCTCTCAACCCACAGGAGAAACAGGATCCTAGTCAGATAGGCAAGACAGGGGAATTAAAAAATGGCAGACATGACACAAGGAAGTGCAGTATCTGAATGTATTTCTCAAAATGGCATCAGACTTTTATAGTCATTACAAAATAGAAAAGAAAAATCTGGCAGCTGAGCAGCCAAGGTACATCTGAGGCCACCTGAAACACACTGAGTCTAAAACAGCAGCTATCTCCTTTGGATTGGTATAGCAACCCAGGGGTTCTGAGCCTGGGGGTTGGCTGGTGTCCCTGGGGGCTGCAAACAAGCCATTCAGGAGAGTAGAGGCTCAAATCTCCAATGCTTGCTGCTGACTGTCACACACACACACACACACACACACACACACACACACAAACACTCTCGGCTCAAGGTCCTACCCATCCTTAGTAAACCACCACTCTGCTAATCTAGGCTAGCAGAGACGCGTCCCAGAGTTCTCATTCTTCTAACCCCTGGGAGTGGCTCAACTGTTGTACAGGACTGAAAAGTTGACCTTGCCCTGGGATTATCAACTTCTATTCTGTAAACTTCAACGTCCTATCCCCCTCATTATCTCCCTAACAATGCCAGAGGCAATTAGTCTGAATGTGTAACATTGCCTGCAAAATTCCAAACCAGGGTTTGGCTGGATGTTGGAACATTGGTGGAGGTCAGAGAGCAATGTTAAATTTTGTTTAGCTATTATAGTAAATCATATCTTGGCGGGCACCTAGCACAGGAGACTATCTCAAGGACATATCTGGGCTCCCTCTGAGGTAGGGATTGCAGGAGACTGGCTTCCTTGAAGCTTTTTGCCTCATAAACTACTGTTATGCAAAGTGTACATGGCAGTAATCTACTCACAGAGGCAGATAATCTGAGTGTAGTCATCTTTCTTTTTTCTACTTAGTAATCCTATTAACACCAATTTCATTATTATCCATGTATTAAAAACATTACTATTTTATTTCTTATGATATTGTTCATTTAAAAAAAATCTTTTGTATAGTCTCCTAATTTTTCCAGATTCTGATAACACAGAGTCATGAATAATTATATAAAGACACACAAATACACATATATGTAGTGTGTAGATATAAAAAATGAAACGATTGATGCTAAATCCAGCTAATTGCCAGTTTCAGTGGTCTCACCCACCCCCATGACCAGCCCCAAGGGGCCTACTTGCTCTGCTTCCTGTGGCCAGCTTGCTGCCAGGCCACTCACACTTCCTAGGCCATCCAACCCTGTGGCTGGCCTGCAGAAAGCCAGCTGCCGCTCACTCAGATCCCCTTAGCTGCATAAAATAACACTAGAGACTTGTAATATACCAGCCAGATTATAACAGTAACTCCCCAACCCCAAAATGACCACGCATAGAACTCGAAACTCAATTGATAAAAATACAAGCTGAACACCTAGATCAGGCAAATGTGCCCTACATTACTCTATTGCCCATCTATGAAATCCCTAGCTACTTGCAGCTTGTGAGGGCCAAGTGGTTCTGGTTCTTCTTTTTCCTCCACCTTCCCTCCATCCTCCATCTTGTCTATCTTTCTTCTTCCTCTTTCTCCTGTCTAAAACTTTTAGCTCCACCTTTTCCTTCCACTGCCCAACCACAAACTCTAGCCTTATCTGACCCATTAAGATTTCGCCTGGCCTCACCCTAGTCTGAGGACCTCTCTTGAAGGAGCAGAAAATACGAACAGCAATCCACAACACATGTATATGTATTTGAAAATGTCACATTACTTACCATGTAATCTATATCCCTATATCACACTCCCCCTTTTCTCCTCCCAGACCCACCCTCACATATCTTTCCCATTCTTCTCAGAAAAAGGGATGCCCGTCAGGGGTACCAACCTTCCCTGGAACATCAAGTCTCACCAGGACTAAGCCCATCCTCTCCCATGGAGGCCAGAAAAGGCAGACCAGCTATGGGAAAGGAATCCAAAAGCAGTCAACAGAATCAGAGACAGCCCTTGCTCCAACTGTTAAGGGTCCCACATAAGACCAAGCTGCATATCTGCTACAAATATATAGGAGGCTTAGGTACAGCCACTGCATGGTCTTCGGCTTTCGGTTCAGTCTCAGTGAGCCCCCGTGGGCCCAGGTGAATTGACTCTGTTATGTCTTCTTGTGGTGTTTCTGACCCCTCTGACTCAATCCTTCCCACCACTCTTCCACAACACTCCCTAAACTCTGTTTAATGCTTGGCTGTGAGTCTCTGCATCTGTTTCCATCAGCTTCTGGATGAAGCCTCTCAGAAGACAGTTATGCCAGGCTCCTGTGCGCAAGCATAGCAAAGTGTCAATAGTGTCAGGGGTTGGCTCTCTCCATTTGGGACAGTCATTGATTGGCCATTCTCTCAATCTCTGCTTCATCTTTGTTCCTGCACATCTTGTATGCAGGAAAAATTTTGGAGAGAAGGTTTTGTGGTTGAGTTGGGGTTTCTCCTTCCCTCCACTGGAAATCCTACCTGGCTACAGTGGGTGTCAACTTCAGGCTCCATATCCCTGGCTGCTAAAAGTCTCAGCCAGGGTCACCCTCATAGATTCCCAGGAGCCTCTCCAGAGGCCAGTGCCAGAGATGTCTTCTACCAGCTGATTTCCATTTTCTCTCCTAGCCCTCTCTTGCCCTCCCCACACCTGATCCCTATTCAAGTTCCACTCCCCATTGGCTTTCCCACCCATATCCCTCCCTGCATCCACTTCTGATGTCTATTTTATTTCATATCCCTTGTGAGTGATATTCAAGCATCCTCCCTTGAGACCTCCCTATTACTTATCTTCTTTAGGTCTGTGGATTGAGCATGGTTATCCAGTATTTTATGACTAACATCCACTTATAAAGGAGTACATACATGCATGCTCTTCTGGATCTGGGTTACCACATTCAGGATGACATTTTCTAGTTCTATTTGCCTGCAAATTTCATGATGTCTTTGTTTTTAATAGCTGAGTAGTATTCCATTATGTAGATGTACCACATTTTCTTTATCCAGTCAATGGTTGAGGGACATCTAGCTTGTTTCCAGTTCCTGGCTATTATGAATAAAGCTCCTATAAACATAGATGAGCAAGTGCCCTTGTGGTTTTCATATTTATGCCCAGGAGTGGAATAGCTAGGTCATAAGTAAGATCTACTCCCAATTTTCTAAGAAACTGCCAAATTGATTTCCAAAGTGATTGTATAAATTACACTGCCACCAGCAATTGAGGAGTGCTCCCCTTGCTCCACATCCTTGCCAGCATGAGCCGTCTTTTGAGTTTTTTATTTTAGCCATTCTGACAGGCATAAGATGGAATCTCAGAGTTGTTTTGAATTGCATTTCCCTGATGACTAAGAACTTTGAACATTTATTTAAGTGCTTTTCAGCCATTTTAGAGATTGTTCTGTTGAGAACTCTGTTTATCTCTATACCCCATATTTAAGTTAGGTAATTTGACTTGTCTCTTGAATTTTTTATATATTTTAGATTTTCACCCTCTGTCAGATATGGAGTTGGTGAAGATCTTTTTCTGTTCTGTAGGCTGTCGTTTTATCCTTTTGACCATGTCCTTTGCCTTACAGAAGATTTTCAGTTTCATGAGGTCCAATTTATCAATTGTTGGTCTTAGTGCCTGACCAGTTGGTGTTCGGTTCAGGAAGTTGCCTCCAGTGCCAATATGTTCAAGACAATTCCCCACTTCTTTTTCTATTAAATTTAGTGTATCCAGATTTATTTTGAAATCTTTGATCCACTTGGACTTGAATTTTGTGCAGCATAATAAATATGAATCTATCTGCATTCTTCTACATGCAGACCTCCAGTTAGACCAGCACCATTTATTGAAGATACTTTTTTCCCCATTGTATGGTTTTGGCCTCTTTGTTAAAAATCAAGTGTCAGTGGGTGTGTAGGTTTATTTACGGGTCTTTGATTCTTCAAAATTCTACTCGTGGGTTAACGATTTCTAATTGTAACCCAGCAAACAACACTGGAAAGAATGACTCGTAGACATGCCATTACATGTGAACTTCCATTTATATTAATGAATATTGTTACTTGAATATGAAAGGTCATAATCATGTCCTGGGGACTTGGCTGCCAGCTGGGCTTCAGAGAACTGATCATATCCAGAAGGCTCTGATCTAATCATTTGATTGATGCCTTAAGTTATTTATAATATAATGGTATTGTTGGATCAGGTTAAAAGAAGGTGATGGGGCATAGTTGAAGGAAGTTGGTCAATAGGGAAATACCCATGAGGGCTACATCTTCCCCAGACATGTGTTCTTCATTCTTTTACAGCCTGTTCCAGAGGACGAGGAACTTCTTGCACATATTGGTGCTGGAGTGATGTTCAACCTTGTTTCCAGCCCAAAGTGATGAAGCTGGCACACCATGGGTTGAGCCGAAGTGACCAAGACAGTGAGCTATGGGTTGAGCTCTCTGAAACTGTGAACAGTATCAATATTTATTTTGCTAACTTTTTCCTCTCAGCTATTTTGGTCACAGCAACACGAAAGCAAACACATATAGTGAGATCCTTATTTTGATGCCTTTGGTAAAGTGTGTGTGTGTTTTAGTTTTAAAATAACTTACCAAATTGTATCTTAAGATGTTGGAATAATATTTCTAGAGATAGTTTGTCACTTTTTAATGTTTTGGTAGTTTCTTGTATGTAATAGAATGGTTTTTGTTACTTTGACATATATTGCCTTTATTGCAAATTGTATCATCACTTCTATTGTTTTTTTGGACATTTCTTTGAATAACCCATTATGAAAATTTCATTTTTTGACATTTAAGTTGACACATATATAGCAAAGCCTATAAATCTTACATGTACAGCTACATGAAGTTTTGCATCAACATATTCTTCCCAGAGTAGCAGACAAAATACATACCGCACCACAAAGGCTCTCTCATACTTTTGCAAACAAGATGCATTGCTATCTCACCACACTCAAAAGGAAGCTCACTCTATTACACAGCTGTCCATCACCTGAAATAAACTTCAGCTGTTGTAAGTTCAAATGGTTTGTATAGTAAGTCATTGCTGTGTACTTCATTCACTAAGTGTTACATGTATGAAGGTCAGTTATAGAGTAGAAAACTGAAGTGGTACAAATGTTTCACTGCTTGCAAAAAAGAATGTTCGTTCCATCAGCCTCCCCCTTCTCAGAGGAATAGGGTAGGGAAAATGAGGGAGGAGCTGTGAGGGAGGAGCTGTGTGAGGGAGGAGCGACTGGGTGGATAGGGGATTGATATTGGGGTATAAAGTAAATTAATAAATAAATTAATAAAAAAGAATGTTCTATCAGATTCTTTACCATATCCCTTGGTTTTTGTTTGGAACTATTGAAAAAACATTACAACTGTGTGTTTTCTATAGCTTTTAGTAAACATATGCAATCATATGTCATAGGGATATACATATGCTAAGAATCACAGAGTCATAAAGTATACATAATATCTAAATAATTCAAAGTGGGTTTCAAGGACAATTGTACTGGTATTTATTCCCACTGGACTGACTGAAGTCCAGTTTCCCTATGTCGTGGTGAGAGAGTGACGCTGGATTCCAGTCATAATTTTATTCTGCTAATTGTGAACTGGATCTTATTTTATTTTCATTTATATTTGCTTGATTGATAATGATGTTGATTTTTTCTTAGTTTTATTGATGTGATGAAGACAATTTTATTAAATATCACTATTCACATATTGCTCTCCTTGTAATCAGGTTATGTGGCTTTCTCTTCATGACTTGTATTCTTATGTTTTTGTTGTTGTGGTTTTTCCTGTTTACACTATAGGTTTGAGCCTTTCTTGGATGTATTCGCCATGAATGTGTACTTGCAGGCTGAGGCCTACTTTCTCTGCATTTACTTTGCTAAGGTGGAGCCTTAATAGGGGTCTCACTGTGCTATACGGGCTAGTATCAAATTCACAATCCTCCTGCCTCAGCTTTCCAAGTGCTGGGGTAACAGATATGTACCACCATACTTGGCAACCTTCTCATGACCACACTGCCTCTATTACTCCCGTCTTTATGGGCATTACTATCATGTATTTTATATTTCTTTAATTTAATTTCTCCTTCACAGCCTTTAGTAACCACTCTGTACATTCAAGTTGAAATTAGGGTATTTTAGGTTTTCTTTTGTTTTGTTTTTTTTTTAACTTCCACTTTTGAGAGAAAACGTAGTATGTTTTTCTGTTTGGTTTATTTCATTTAACGTAATGTCTCCATTTCTATCAATATTGCTGACAACAATTGTGTTTTATTCTTCACTGAAGAATAATATTCCACTGAATATATATATTCATGTGTGTGTGTCTTTATTTTCTTCAACCTTTCATCTGCAGATGAACACCTAAAATAATGCCATTATCTTAGCCCTCAGGAACAGCTGAGCCATGTGTACAACTATCACTTTCATATGCTAACTTCATTTTCTCTGAATGGGTACCCAGATATGGGATATTGATTCATATGGTAGATATATGGTGTTGTGAGGAGATCTGTGCTATTATCATCAATGGTTGTCCCAATTTACATTCATTGCAAAGGTATGTGAGAATTAATCTTCTCATCCTTGTAGCACTAAGTTACTTTAAAGACACCCATTTTAATAGGCATGAGATGATACATCATCCAACCATCATTTGCATTTTCCTGATGCCTTTGAGTTATTTTTACACATTTATTGGGTATTTGACTCTTACTTTGAGAAGTATCTACTCAGAATATTTACTTACCATTAGTTAGATTGCTTTGTGCTTTTGTAGTTGAGTTCTTATTTACCTTCTATTTTCTGGATATGATTATTTGACTAGCAAATACTTACCAAATCTTTTCTCCCTCCTATAGGTTGTTTCTTTATTCATTGCTTTCTTTAACATGCAGAAATTTTGAATAGAAATCAGTGCCATTTGCCAATTTTTGTTTAGTGTTCTACATATGAAGGACTAGACAGAAAAATCTTTGCCAGGACCAGTATCTTGAACTGTTTTCCCAACGCTTTAATTCTGTGTCTTACAGTACTGTTAGGTGTTTATCCCTCTTTGATTAGATTTTGGATAGGTGAAGGTAGGTGTCTAATTTCAATTTTCTTCAAATGGAAAAACAGTTTTCCAATTACCATTAATTAAGGCTTCCTTTAGTGTAAGTTTTTAGCATCTTTTTCAAAATCAGTGAGCTTCGGACATATGTGTTTACATGATTTTGTCGTGTTTCATTTTCTTGTGTGTGTTTTCTGGATATATATTGTTTCTTTAAATAAGGTATTATGATGCTTCCATCTTTAGTCTTTTGCTCAAGATCGCTATTTAAGAAAATATATTTAGTTATTAGATTTCATTTCATGTGTATGGATATTTTGCCTATATGTATGAGTTCAACATGTGTTCAACGTGTGTTCATTGACAGTAGAGGCCAGAATCAGATCTTATCTAATGAAAGACCCTGGAATTGGAGTTATACATGATTATTAGCCATCATTTGGGTACTGGGAATCAAATCTAGGTCCTCTGGAAGAGCAGCCAGTGCTCTAAACCACTAAGCCATCTCTCCAGCCCCTTGACTAAGATCTTTCTGGCTATTGGGAGATCATTGTAGTTCCATATGAATTTTAAAATTAATTTTTATAGTTCCTATGAAAATATTAATAATTTATATCATTTACATAGAATCTATGGCTCATTTTGTGTAGAATGGGCACTAACAATAGTGTTTCTCCAAGAACACGGAAGGTCTTGGCTCATTTTATGTGTGTAGTGTTCAGTTACTTTCATCAGCAATTTGTAATGTTCCTTGCAAAAAGCTTTTATTTACTTGGTTGAATACAAGCTATTTGGCTGTTTGCTGTATAGAGTTGCTTTTATGATTTTTTTTCTCCACAGTCTCATTATTAGAATATTAAAATGATAGCATCATTTCAATCTGTAATTTTTTTTTTGATTCTCTATCTGGATTATCTGTAAATATAAGTAGTATGTTATACAGCTTAAATTTGTAGTGGGTGTGGTTTTAAAATATTTGTTCTGTCAACAATGCTTATTGTAGTTTTGTAACATTTTTCTTTTCACATGATTAGTTTTAAATTAATAAAATAGTTACTGTCTGACTTTAAATTCGCGAACACATTTTGGGGGATGGAGATATTAGCTTAAAGGTTAAGAACACTTTCTATTTCTGCAAAGGGCATGGTGTCATTTCCAATCACCCATACTGGATAACCTACAACTGCCTGTGACTCCATTTGAAGGCCCTATTCTTGCCTCTGTGGACACATGCATGCATAGAGTACATAAACAGACAAGCAGGCATACAGGCCTGCACAAAGATACAAATAGATAGGGGCCAAAGAAATGGCTAAGCAGGTAAAGCTCTGATTTCACAAGCCTAAGCCGCTTGAGTTTGAGTCCATGTAAAGGTGGAAGGAGAGAACCAACCCCATAAAGTTATCGTCTGACCTCCTCCTTTTATTATACACTTGTGCACACATGCTTACATGCACATATGTACCATGCATATAGTAAACAAATCAGTTAATGTCTTTTAGTAACTAAACATTTTTAACAAATACTTTTTCCTCTTTTCAATGTGTGACATGATTCTTGCCTTGAAGTCTACTTTTCCTAATTTTAATTACTCACAGATTGATTAAGTACCACTTTCATTCAGCATTTTTAAAGTTTGTCTTTTTTCTTCATTTGCTTTCCTGTGTTGTTGTTGTTGTTGTTTAGACTTTGGGTTTTGTTGTTGTTGTTGTTGTTATTGTTGTTCGGTAGTGGTTGTTGTTGCTACTGTTGCTGTTTTGAGATAGGCAGCACACGCTTGCTTTGACATCACTGTGTGAGGGTGACCTCAAATCTCCCTTCCTCCCATGCTGAGCACTGAGGCCATAGGCATTCCCCTAGCAACATCCCCCTTCCTCTTTTCATTGAAAATATTGGTTCTTTGTGTCTTATCTAATGGCTCTAGCAATACTTTTCAATTTTATTGATTTTCCTGAAGGCCTAGAGGCTGACACCAGTTACCGTACTGTTTGTCCTTCTGTTGGTCCTGCCAATCAGAGCTCAATGGTTTTCACGGACCACAGGAGGTCTTACAACAGTATCACTTTAGTATTGCAGTAGATTCAAGGAAACTCATGTGCAGTATATGACACTCTCCTCTGCAAAGGTCACTCTTTTCTGGTCAAGGACTAAATATTTGGCACAAGTAATGCCATTTTTTTCCTGAAGTGACAAAAAAAATGCCTCCATTCTCATACCAGTTTGGTAAGGACTTAGAGAAGATGACTGGATTAGTTATAGGATAACCAGAGTGCTCTAATAATTGGTTATTGGGCCAAGTAGACCTCCCTCAACACACTCTCTGATTACCTGCTTAGATTCTAAATGCATATTTGATATGCAGTCATTCACACTGGCTAGCTTAAGAAATATCAGTATAGCAGAAAACCTCTGAAATTTCCATTCTGTGGTCAAGCTACTCTAGAATAATAGAAATAAACAAAATAAACAAGTGAGAATAAATGTATTTCTTACAAGGAAATGGAGATTGAAAAGGTGCTATGTCAGGATCTTATCAAGTGATCTACACGTTTACAGAACTCAAGAGGGTGAAATGCTATAGTTTTACATGGTGGCAGTCCCAATCACAACACAGGTGCTCAGTATTTCTTTACTGAAACTTATCATTGCAGCTTCTGAATTTTAGTAAGCACTTATTTATTTGCTTAAATAATCATCTTAGCTCTTAGGTATACAGGTCGCATGCAGTGTGCCTGTCCTTTGCAAGGACAGTAGCCTACCCTTATAGGCCCATCTCATTCTCCTTCCTATACCGCATTTTACTGATTAATTTGGTTATAGAGAAACAACTGTGCCTGTGTGTACCATATGAATGTGATTTTTTGTTGTTGTTGCTTTTGAACTTATAAATTAGGCTGCAAGATGGATTAGAAAGTAGTTATTTCCTATTGTGTTTCCTAAGTTCCCATATTTTTTTTATGTGAGTAGACTAATGGTATCTAGAAATTTGTAAGAAATTGGTCAAATATTTCTTGTTTACTATCATTCTGCAAATGCCAAGCACATGGAGCTTAGGTGCAAAGTTCCACTTGATATGCAATAATCTTCAGTCATTTTGATTTGAAAGAGAACTTTTCTGTTTCCATTTCTGAGCATAAAAGGATTGCATACTCCTCAGCTCCCTGTAGTTCTCTGACACGGTGAAGTGTTTGAAATGCTGTGGGTTTAGAGACGGTTAGTTGGTTTTCACATACAGTTGAGCTATCGTGACTGTGACTGCCTTACTCAGACTTGGATCTTCTGCTAGTACATTTTACATTCTTTTCAAATCTCTGAGCTACATGATAATGAAAACCTTTCAGCAAAGCATGCTTAAGCCTTCTGCATAGCAAATTTTGTAATAATAACTTTCTTGCTTGGTACTTTGGGAAACGGGCATTCTTACATGCTCAAATGTGCTGTTTTCATCTTTCTGTGGCAAGTTTGTTAACCTGTTGGGAGTAATGAAACAGTGAGCAGTTAAGTATTCATAATCCATTTTCACAAATGTAGCTCTAACACAGCTCCAATCCCATACAAGTTTGCATTAACTAGCACAAGAAATTCCATCTCCACAAATCAGTCATCAATACTAACACTCTCTTAGAAAACTGTGTACATGTCCTCCAACTTGTCTGTGTTAGCAATTTTGCATTTTTCACATTTACAAAGATACATTTATCTACATGGGTAACATGTTGAATATGAGAAAATTGAAGTATAAATTGTGGAAATAAATCTTCAAAGGCACCGAGATGACACAAAACAGGAGCTGATTTATAAAATGGCTAATTAAAATGTTAGCTAGAATCAGGGTAATGAAAATTAAAATTACTTCAAGATTTCCTCTTACTCCAGTTTGAAAGGCCAAGATCAATAAAACAAGTGATAGAATATGCCAGTGAGGATTCAGGGAAAGGAGAACACCTATTTACTGCTGGTGGGAGTGAAAACTGGCACAGTAGCCACTAAGGAAAAATATCAATGTTGAAGTTCCTCAGCAAACTAAGAACTAATCTACCTCAAGATCCAGATATACTACTCTTGGACATATACCCAAAGGGCTCTAAATTGAACTCCAGAGACATTTGTTCAACCAAGTTCATTGCTGCTCTACTCATAATAGACAGAAATTGGAAATAGCTTAGGTATTCATTCCACAAATGAGTGGATAATGAAAAGATGGTACATTTATACTATGGAATATTATTCATCTATTAAGAAAAATTAAATCACTGGTAAGTGGATAGAATCAGAAAAAGAAAAAAAATCAACCTGAGTGAGGTAATCCAGAAATATAAATATTGTGTATTTTCTCTATGTTTTCAAGTGTCCTATATGTGGGAAACGATCTGAGTAATCACAGGGGTGGGAGTCTAATAAGGGACAAGTGGGGAGGAAAGTATTTCCTAAGGAAGGGAAACACAGTATCATATCAAGAGAGATAAAGAGGAAACAACACTAGAAGAATGAAATAAGGAGAGAGATGGAACAGCAGGGTGCAGGATGGACTCTGAGGAAGGGCAACTAACACTAAAGACCTTCTGAAAGACCACATGGAAACCTACTGCTCTAGAAGCTTCCAGAAATACACATATACATGAAAGAAATCTAAAGGAAGCCGCCTTGAAATGGAGGTCACAATGCCCCAGCTAGACATCTTACGCTACCAACTAAAAGTGTCAGGAATGGGCTGCAACTTGTTGAGTCATTGGTCAAAGAGGTCCCATGGACCGTACCCCAAGCATCACAAGCTATTGCCAACACTGTTGTTTGCTCTCCAAACCTGATGGTGAGAGCCTACTACTAAAGACATGGCTGGCTTAAGTTAAAACACAGAAAAGTAAAACTAGTACCCAGCTAGAAGCTTCATCACTTATTGAGTGGCAGTCATGTGCCGGAAGGTACTGGGCACACTATAGGATGGGACGGGTACTCATCATCATCAGGACAAACCTCACAGCTCTGCGCAACAAGGTGAGACAGGTAGTCATCGCTATCGGGACAAACCTCACCTATAATAGCCACCCAAGCATGATGTGTTAGAACATACCACACTAGGCCCAATCAGTTCCATGTGTAAGAGGTTTAACTGAGAGGAAGAGAGGGGGCAGTAGAAGAAAGGGAGGAGGGAGAGACAGATGGAGAAATGTTCCCCAGATATGTATGGGTTCTGACATAGTGGCTGCAGGTAAAGGTGGGAGGTGAGCCCAATGGATTCTGGGAATATGACGGCTGTTGCCCTGGTAACAGGTCTGTGAAACCCGCCCATGTGACACCACAGGCTTTGGAGGCCCTGATGCTAACAAAACAGACAAAAGATACAGTGATACAATAGTAGCACAAATGTTGTGGGAGAAACCAACCACTTTAAAGTTGGATTTAAAGCCCACTTCATGAGATGGAGTACATTCATGACACTGTAACGTGGCCAGTAAACTGAGACTAGATAGGTCATTGGCTTAGAGAAAGACCTGCTACTACTACTAATGGGACATAGCAGAAGAAGAAGAAGAATTACCACTGATGAAATATTTCTATACCCATAAATTAGTGTATCAATCACACCTCATCAAAGAAGCTTCTCAATGTGAACAATGTGGAGAGAGTGAGAGGCTTTGGAGCACTCCATCATAAATGGGATGTCTTCATCAAAACCCTCCCCTCAACGCTCAGAGATCTATGGAAAGAGGAGGCAGAAAGTCTGAAAGGACCAGAGGGGATGTATTATTCCAAGAAAATAATGCCTTCCAGACACAGCAAGACTGGGGCACATATGGACTCACAAAGACTGGGGCAACATGCGCACAGCCTGTACAGGTTGAAGCCAGAAAGTTCCTAGTGATAAAAAGGAAGTGGACACAGGGTCCCACCCGTAGGGAAAAAAGCTACTCGCCATAACAATGTTTTTTGTGTATAAATCCCGGCTTCGGGTTACTGCTCCCTGCCCCAATGGTTTACATTCCAGAATGAAAGACACACACGCAGCCTTTATATTTTGATATGCCTTACACAGTGCAATACCTGAGCCACTTCCTAACCTCCACACAGTTAATCCACCTCCCTCCAATGATCCTCAGTCATTACTTAATTATATATTCCGACTTGCCTACCCTGGACCCAGAGGGCTGCCCGACTGGGCTACACTCTCCCAGCTCCTTCACATGCTGGCCTTCCTGTCCTTGACTCTTACCAGGCACAGCATCTCTCCTCTCCTCATCTTTCTCCTGACGTGGTGGATCTCCTTCTTCCTCCTTCCTCTCTATCCCAAACCCGGGAATCCTAAGCCATTGGCTGACAGCAACTGTATTTACCAATCAGAACCAACTGTGGGCAGAGTCTTTCAGTATCTTTCCTGCAGACACTTGTGTAGGCAGTGTTGGGGACCAAAATTAACATTACAGTACAAGCAGCGTTAGGCCAAACCCTCTACAGTTTGAAAGTGATGCCTCTTAGCAAAGCAAAAATCAGTTTTCTCCAAGGGCATGTCACTGGGCATATCACGGAAGAAATTAAAACAAAGAAAACCTCCAGTAGGGTTTTTGTTGTTTGTTTTATTTTGCTTTGGTTTTTGGAGACTTTTTGTTTTGTTTTGACTTTTTAAAAAATATTATAGGCTTTGTGTTTGTTTTAATTTTCATTTTTGAGGGTTTGTTTTGAATCACACACGGAGGGAGGGAGAAAGGAAGGGGGAGAGAGGAGAGAGAGAGAGATGGGAGAGACAGACAGACAAACAGACAAGAAATAGAGACAGAGAGGCTGAATAAAGGGAGCAAAAATGGTCTGGGAGGAGTAGAGAGAAGGGGAAAATCTTTATCAAAATATATTTTTGGCAAAAAATTTAAATTGTGAAAAAGTGGGAAAAGGAAAAAGGTCATATGTAGATTTCACAAAATGTACAAGTTTTCTCAGGCTCATTGTATTTATTAAAAATTATTAACATTTCCTTGAAATATCACTTAGAAAAAATAAAAGTATTACTAGACAATCTAAGAGACCTGATGAAATGAACAGATACATTTTGATTTCAGCCAATCACTGATTAGCTATGTGACCCACAACAAAGTCTAGGGCCTCACTGTCACCATCTGTGACCTGTGAATTATAATACTTTGCCTCAGAACATTGCTGTAAAAATGAAGCTATAAAATATGTGTAACATCTGATACTAGTTCAATAGATTTTAGGTATTTTAAAAATTCTGTTTTAATAGTGGAAAAAATCTTCCTCCACCAAGATTATAGTACTATTAAGAGTGTTTGTTTTCTGATTGATTGATTGATTGATTGATTGATTGATTGATTGATTGATTTGCTAATACTAGACACTAAATCTTGAATTTCAACAGACTCTGGTCAGCCACTCTACCACTGAGGTATATCTTCCAGCTCTATGATTGTTTTTAAAATTCCATTCAGCTCTTCATTTCTGATTCTATGATTTCAAATGAGCACCCAAACATTAAAGATGCTGCCCATGGCCGTCTTTCATGTGCGAGTTCAGTGCCACTGGGCATCCCATGTGCAGCTGACCATACAGAGGATTCACTAGACCTTTGGGACAAATATTCTACCTAGAAAGATAGATTACCTGGGTAGAAATTGTAGTCTCTAAAATTACACCTCTCTCTCAGGGTAGATCCCTTTCCATTGTGTCTGAGAATATAGCCTAATCAAATGCATGTATCTCCTACTTTAAAGGAGACTCTTCCAATGACTTTTTAAATACTTTTTAGTGATTGTAGAAGCAAAGATTAACAATTAAATAAAATGAATACCCAAAGGAGATGTGGATAGTAAAAGCAGTCATTAGCTTGCCTGAATGCTAACTCCTGGTTCCAATGATTTTCTTTTGGCTTACAATTATTTTGTTAAAGCCCATTCTATTTTTCTTCTGCTCTCTCTCTCTCTCTCTCTCTCTCTCTCTCTCTCTCTCTCTCTCTCTCTCTCTCAGGATTTTTTAATGTAACTCTTGGCAATGCCTTAATGGTAGTAGAATAAACATTGAAGAGCATTTGCTTTCTGCACCTTACCAACCTACCCTGAATTCTAGCCCCACTACTGCTAGCTTTGTGATCTGCACAAATACAAAATTTGTCTCATCCTCAGTATGTCTCAGCATAGAAATATGAAGAGAAATATGAAATAAGGACATAGACTTAGCAGAGCAGGCTGCCACACCCCTCTTGCCTCACTTTACTGGTTTCTTCTGAGTAACTTCATCCAGAAATCTAGAAATGTTTAAGGAATATACTTCCATCCTCTCTGCTTCTTCAGACTTTGTTTTTGTTTTGTTGTTTATTTGTTTGCTACAATTTTCCACATATTCATAGTCTTGATGCTTTAAAACCTTTAAAGCAGTGCCAACAGCAGGCTTATCATTATTCTGGAATTGTCTGTTGATTAGAGAGCCTGAGGGGTGAGAGAGTTAATCTCTGGATTACATCTTGAAACACAATAACAATTCACTGAGTAAATATGATAACATCAAGGTGAATTTGGTGGCTGAGATTATAGTATGACTATAGACAATGATATCTTAATATAGACTAAAGCATGAAGGACTAAAAGATGTCTAGCGTCTGCTCTCAAAGTCTCAAAGTTTATATATGTGCACATGTACATAGTATGGGTACATCACATATGCACTATATAACTTGCAATGGATGGACTAGTATGACAGTGATTACTCAGTAAAAACTGTGCTTTAAATCCAGCATCTTATCTTGTCTTACACTAACAATCTAGAGATGAACCCTCATTCACTATGCTAGGCAGCAACTGTGCACCAAGCACAGAACATAACCAGCCATTGACTTTTCTCTATGGGTTTGTGGACACAGGTGTTCATCAAATTACATGAGATGTTCAGTGTTGAACTTTAAAATAAGATTTGTATTAAGTGATTTTTATAAAACAGTAGATTAGTATAAGAGCCATGAAGACCTGTAGGGCAGGCTGGGATGAGGACGTTTAGCATATTAAATATATTTTTTTAATTACAAAATTTTCAACTTTTGACAAGTTTATTTATTTGTACATAAACCTACTTTAATTCAAGGAATATGTATTCCTTAATTGTGAGTTCATTTACTCACTAACATTGATTTGCAAGTATAAAATCAATACTTGTGGTGGTTTGGCAGTCATTTGCAGACATGCTCAGCTTGTTGAAACTGTAATTTGCTGAACGTGCTTCTTGCCAGCTGACGCTCAACAAGCTACCCCTCGCCTCTCTAATGCAAGCACACATCCTTTCATAGCCTACTTAGAGTCTCGTTTCCATGCCTCCTCTTTCACTGGTGATTTTCCTGTTTACAAGGTACTGAAGCAGAGTGGTGTACACCTTTAATCCCAGCACTTGGGAGGCAGAGCCATGTGGATCTCTGAGTTCAAGGCCAGCCTCGTCTACAGAGTGAGTTCCAGGGCAGCCAGGGCTACACAGAGAAACCCTGTCTCAAAGTCAAAAAAGGGGGAAAGTGTACTGAAGCTTGGTGCCAAAGGGCTGACCTTTCCACCGAAGGCTGAGATGCCCCCTTATGGGGAAAAAACATATTTTAGAAAACCTTTGCCCAGGAATGAAGAATGTTGCTGTTCATCACAAGTTCCACCTCAATGAATCCACTGAGCATTTTTATAGATTTTTATTCTAACCCAAAGGAAATGATAAATCAGTAAGGAACAAAATAGAATCTCATACCAAAAAAAAAAAAAGGTCACCTGTCATTATACTATTAGAAATAATAAGTCAGATTAATTTGGTGGGGAAAGAGGTATATGTGTGTGTGTTTGTTGTTGTTGTGTTTGCTTTACTTGGAACCATGGAGATGACTCAGTGGATTAAGGTAATTGCAGCCAGGCATGATGATCTGAGTTTGACCCACAGAACCCATTGTGGAATGAAAGAACTGACTACAAGTTGTCATCTGATCTCCATATGAAAGATGATGAATGAATGCATCATAAATTTTTATAATATATGTAAAATATTAATCAATCAAAAACTTTCCTAGAGATTACTGCCATTGATATAGAGAAGACTGAAATAAAGACTTGAAGTGTAATAATAAACCAAACTCCAGTACAACCCTGAACTCACCAACACATTTTACAGAAGGTACTTTTAAAAAGAGAAACACATTAATCCAAATTATGCATTGATCAACTGGAGAAAGCTAGAGGCATGTGGGAACCTAACCCAGCATTTCCTTTAGGAAATTACTAAGTATTTACTAAGAGAGTGTTCAGAAGGACTTTATGAAACAAACATCCCATGATTAGCAAGAATAAGGAAATGAAGAAGAGAGCAAGGAAAGCAATAAATTAGAAATATCATTAAGTGTTAATAGGAAGAATTATCAGAAGACAAAGGAATTCCTTATATATTGTTTCAGATTTCTATATGTTTCAATATTCCAGCCGGGTGGTGGTGGCAAATGCCTTTAATCCCAGTACTTGAGAGGTAGAGGCAGGCAGATTTCTGAGTTCGAGGTCAGCCTGGTCTACAGAGAAACCCTGCCTTGAAAAACCAAAAAAAAAAAAAAAAAAAAAAAAAAAAAAATCACTATTCCAAAGAATTTTTGAAATTAAAAAAACAAGCTACTTTTTCCTTGACTTGAAATTTTCTTTAATGGACAAGAACCATCTAAAGGTTTTTGAACGTCTGCATTTCATGAAGTATAGAATGTTGAGAGCAGATGTCTATTGACTCTAGGCAGCCTAGTGGGAGGACAGGTTCAGTAAGACATAAGAAAAATCCAGTAGCAGTTACAGAGTCAGAAGCCACTGAGATTTGTTGGAAAACTGGAAACTAGCTGGGATTGAATGGAGCAAGCGTTACTGCTTACAACTATAAACTATGCAAAGTTATTGAAAACTGTCCTGTGCGTCCTAGGTCAACCATGTGAATATAAAAGAAGCAAAGGAAACATCTACTTCCCCCTCTGCATTAATATTCCGATTTTATCAACACTGTAAATATTCCTAAGATATTTGTCAAAACTCCTTCTGAATATGAAAAATAATGAATAGTAAAGAACAAAACCTGCTATTCCATCTGTGGAGAATATTTGTTTACTCAAATTGATAGAAGTGTTACTTTGGTTGTATGGGGTTTAGAGTCACTTTTTTTTTTTTTTTTTTTTTTTTTTTTTTTTTTTTTTTTTTTTTTTTTGGCTTGACTTCTTAGGGAATAAATACATTTGACAATATATCCTGGATAGGTTTTTAATTGACTTTGTTATTTGATTGTGAGATGCATACAAACAAGTTTATCGTAAATATAAAACCTCACAACATCTTCATAAACTTAACAAATAAAGCAGCTTAGAGCCGTAGTCCCATATTCTCAGTGGATGCCTCCCCTAATGTGACCACTCCCATAACATTTCGCAGATTTTCTTTGCTGAGTTCTTATGAGTGACATGACATCATTTATAAACTGCCCTATCTGGTCTCTTCTCTTGTGCTGTCTCTGTGAAAGCCAACTATGTTTCTACATAATGATTGTTTCTTTGTTCTCATTGTTGTGTGAATATCAAACATGCTTGTTTGAATACACTAAAATGCATTTATTTATTCTTTTAATCATTAAAAGGTATGTGGGCTGTTTCAAGTTTGGGAAATCATTAATAGAAATACTTCAAACACTCCTAAATTTTACTTTGGTAAACAACTATACACAGATTTATAGCTAGTGTAAGATTCTTGAATGTGCTGCCAGCTTTCTATTGTGGGAGCAAAATCCCAAAATAATAAATCAACTCATATTAAAGAAAGGCTCATTTTGGCTCCCCATCTCAATGATTCCAGCTCATGACTGATTAGACCTGTAGCTTTAAAGGATGGTAAGCATCACACATGACCACACTGTATAGAGAGAATATTCTTTCCATTGCATCTGGAAAGCAAAGAGGAACAAGTCCATTACACTTTTCAGGGAACACCCGAAGTGACATAACTTCCTCCAAATGTACCACCTCCTAGAGGTGCATCCATCTACCAACTGTACCACCTCCTAGAGGTCCAACCATCTACCCTTAGTGTAGTGTAAAGCCTTCAGGAAATGAGTCTTTGAATAACACCTACCCAACAGCAGCCTGGGTGCCTGGATCTGTGTGTATTCAATGTTCAGCTTTAACTTGCAAAAGAATTTTCAAATTGTCACAATTTTTTATTATTGTATTCTATTTATTATTATTTTACTCATAGAATATATTCTGCAAAACTTCTTGGAGAATGGAGAGTAGATTTTCTATTTTGACGAACTCCATGAAAAAAAGTGAGTTTGTGTAAAAAGAAACAAGTAGCTCTATATTTGTTTATTTACACACAAAATTTAAAAATTGAGACTTGAATGGCTTTTAATTAGTAGGAAATTCTTGGATGTAAAGACAGTATCTTGCAAATGTCAGACTTTCTCAAGTTGATAAAGCTAATTAATTTCTAAATAAATTGCAGTCCTAAACAAGCTGCAAAAATACTGTTTTTTTTGTAATGAAGAAAGTATAAATTGTATTTACAAGACATTTACAAAATTGATTCTAACTTGAAATTTAAAGAGAAATTATATACTTTTAGAAACCAAGATTAACAAAGAAAGAACGTAAAATAACTTAACAAATATTGTCTTAAAAGTTAAACAATGGAGAGATGGAAGCATTTTTTAAATCAAAAGAAATAAAAGTATTCAAAAATATAATAATTAAGGTGAGTAAAAAATCCAAAATTTAGACACCTGGGTCTAAAAGGAACGTGAGTCAGCAAAGCTACATTTTGAAGAAAACACACTAAGATAAATTTTAAAGTTCTTGGCAACTAGATAGTGAGAGGAAATGTGCACATGAGAATATAGATGCAGGATACATCAAGATATTTTACTTAAATTGATATATAATAGAGGTGAAAATATAAAACTAATGATTAGAGAAATGAGCCTATAATTTACAAAAGACAAAAAAAGCACATTATCATTAGTATTTACTACATCTGAAGAAAATCAGTTGATATGTCTAAGGAATTCAAGAAAAGAAAATGTGAACCAAGTATTTTCTACTCACTAAATTTTATTTTTGATACAGAAAGCACCATCAGTTATGAACATGAAAGAATCAGGAAGTTTTATCCTCTGAGTCCTTGAGACATCAACCAGAAAAGTGCCCTAATAAACAAAATAAGCAGAGGCGTTGCCAAGTATGGACTTACGGCAAGAAGTAAATGCATAAATGCATATCAAAGTAATTTTTTAAAACTACTGAAGAGATTATAGTATCTCATACATAAATATCTTCAATGATTATATTAACCAAGTTATAAAATTCTGTGTAAAGTGGAATGAAATTACAGGAGATTTTAATTGTGATATTTTCTATGACTCTGAAATATTATCACAATTTAAAACAGACTAGGTTTAATAAGAACTCCATGGTTCTGATTTGAATTAAAAGTGCCATTAGCAGCATACACTGTGAGCATATGCAGTAACTATATGCTGAAACAACCTAGAAACTAAAACAGTGACCTTCCACTGTGACCAATACTAGAACAATGAGCTCATGATCCTGAAACAAAAATAGAGGGCAGGGGCAGACTTCCTCTGACATAACTGAGTCCAGCCATGGAAAGGAAATGAACAGGAGTATACAGTATTGTGTCATCTCAGAAGACAAAGAATCTGATTTTTTTTTTAAAAAAAAAAAAAGGTTAGGATCACAAAGGACTCAACTTGAACATACCACTATACAAAGACGGAAATGTTAACATCGTAATTAATTTTTCTTTCCCTATTACATTGTCCAGTACATCACTGAGAAGCAGAAACTAGAAGGAACGTCCAGGCTTAACTGCTGGATTTGCAGGAGTGCCTCTAGTTTCCTTGCCAAGTCTGCCGTCAGTTGTTGGTAATTTTATACATGATAATTATTAAATTGATGAAGTTCTACTGTTGTTCTAGTTTTTCTGACTGGGCATTTTATTGTGACTGAGTTTTGAGCTCTTGTCAAGTGGGTATTCTCTGTCTTTTGATAGAACATGATCCCAAGCCTTTTTTTTAGCCTGTGAGTGGATTACCGCAGTATGTTTTGTTCGTTTTGAATCTTGCAAACCTTGGATAAGTTCCATTAAATTTGTATAATTTTTGCAAGCGTGTGGTATATGATATGCTAGCTGAGAATTTCTATATTTGTATTCATAGTTTCTTGTGACACTTTTATACATGTTGGCTATCTTGTTGGAATATGGGAAACAGACTAATATGGAAATTAACCATTCATCACAACTAGTATCTTAAAAGATTAATTAACCACCTGTGGGTGTCTAGAAACTAATTCATTATCTCAAAAATTAAATAAGTTAGAAGAAAGAATGAGTCATTAATCCTGCCTTTCCAGAAAGTTTACCCCCGGGTCATTAAGTAGTACTGATGTAGAGTTTTATCTTTCATAAAAAAGTATCGAAAGTTTAAACAAAATTATAAGTGAAAAAGAAATAATAAAACACAACTACTTATAAGGCTAATACTTTGGGAAATGGCAAACTGAGAGGCTAACAGACCAGAGCACAAATATAAACTGTGACCATAGTACAAAATGAAATGACTTAAATTCTTGCTGCATGAACAGCTGCCAAAGCCTGCAAAGGAAACAATGTTAGGAAGAGAGAAATTATAAGAATTTGGCTGTTTTAATGAACTGATCAGACATAAGCTATATTCAATAGTTTTATTCAGATTGGCCCCAAACTTGAAGTAACCCAACTCTCCATCAACTATTGAATGGATTAACAAACCTTACATAGCATATCCATATTATCGAACACCACTCAACCATGAAAGAAAAGGTGAGTGTGGTGGTGTGTGCCTACATTTCTAGCCCTCAGGAGGCTGGAGCTGAATTCTGAGTTCAAGAGAAACCTGAGATATATAGATAAAACCTGTCTCAAATACACATACATACATACATACATACATACATACATACATACATACATACGACCAATGCACACAGAAGGAAAGTGATTCTCAAACATGAAAGGACAAGAAAATAAAAGATGCTATGACACACAATTCCAATTGTTTAAAATTCTGGAAAAGCCAAAGCTATAGTGCTTTCCAGTAGGCAGGCAGAGGAATCTGACGACAAAAGGCATAAAAGCTTTTGGGGTCATGAAAATGTCTGCATCATTGTGACAAGATGCTTGACTGCATATATTTCTCAAAATTCATAAAATGTCATATTTGAAATTGATGAACTTAAGTGTACATAAATTTCACTTTGTTAAACATAATTTTACAATAGAGTAAAACATAGACCCTACATTGCTCCTTCTGAAAATAATTAACTTCTATGCTCCTGTGTATAGGAGACCGGCAGCCCTGATCACATCTTTGGATCCAGTTGTAACTTGAAGGAAATATAAAGGACAAATGAGTGTGCTAAAGTGTCCCAGCAATGAGAAGCAATAAGGAACCCATTACAGAAACCCTACGGGTCAAATTCCAGGGTTGCCAAAAGACACTTTGAAAACTGCAGAAAAATAATCAAGATTAGCCTATGATTTTGAAGTATGTTTACTGGGGTCAAAAAAATGTGATTAACATAAAGGTCAGGAGTGAGTTTCCTCAGGATGACTCATTGAAATTGACCATAGGAAGTTCTTCTAGAGTACCAGCAAAGTCCTATTTCTACACAAGCACATATGTGCACACTCATATGCACAATCACACACACACACATCCACACATATACACATACACATTGTGATTAGAAGTATATTCGGATTGTACACAATTCATCAAGCTATAGGTTCTCCAAAACTGGCCCCAATGTAGCTTCTGTCTCACTTGGGAACTTCTAAGACCTCACCACAAACTTACTGAATTGGGAAGACTTGGGCTGTGCAGTGATTTATGTCCTTAAAGTCCCTCCAGTTCCTTAAAACCCAAGCTGAATCTGGGATATGCAGCATTCAGTCCAACATCTGTATGCAGTTTTCTGCTATTATGATTCAAACTATTTGTTTATTTATACATTAACTTATCTATGTATTTGTTTATTGTGTGTGTAAATGTATAAGGGTGTGTGTGTGTGTGTGTGTGTGTGTGTGTGTGTGTGTGTGTG